>NC_091170.1:42953170-43000670 GCF_040958095.1 Procambarus clarkii | reverse complement strand
CCCACTACCAACACTGGTGTGGTGTGTACCACAGTACTCACGCCACACCCACTACCAACACTGGTGTCGTGTGTACCACAGTACTCACGCCACACCCACTACCAACACTGGTGTGGTGTGTACCACAGTACTCACGCCACACCCACTACCAACACTGGTGTGGTGAGTACCACAGTACTCACGCCACACCCACTACCAACACTGGTGTGGTGTGTACCACAGTACTCACGCCACACCCACTACCAACACTGGTGTGGTGAGTACCACAGTACTCACGCCACACCCACTACCAACACTGGTGTGGTGTGTACCACAGTACTCACGCCACACCCACTACCAACACTGGTGTGGTATACCACCAGAAAATGAATCCTGGACGAGTCTTTGGTGTTGAGTTTAAGGCCTAGTTACCTATGGAGGACTATTAAGGTCACAACAGTGCCTTACCAACCGCTGAAGTATACTGTAGTCATTAGTACAAAACTAAAATATACTCAGTTGGTATACACCAATAAATGGGATACACCTCTAGGTAAACCTCCATCCCTTCCCGGCGACTGTGTACCCGATCAGTAGAGTACAAGTACTCCTCAGGTGCACAGTCGCCGATTGTAAAGCAAAATTGACACGATAGATTTAAACTATACATCATAAATGATAAAACAAAGGGGGTGATATGAGACGCGAATACTTGATACCTGCTTGATGGGGAAATAATTCTGAAAATTCCTTTATAAATACCATAGTAATTACCAACAGCCTACAATATCAGGATCTGCAGGTTGGTACAAGAATTCAACCAACTACGAACCACTTAGTTTGATGAAAGGGAGCAGTAGAGCAACAGAAGTGCACTTACATCGCATCAGGCTTGGATACCCATGTGCATGGGAAATAGGCTTACAGGTTCCGGAAGATGAGAGGAAATGTCAACACTGTGAAGAAATGCCCGACAGACCACTGGAACATTATCTAACACAGTGCACAGTTACAAACCCATTAAGATTTCAACTTAGATTCAACAGAGCAGAAGAAGTTGTTAAACACATATGGCAAAATCTTACTGAAGCGACCTTACGAGTCATAAATACTCATACTCCGCCCAAGTAAAACAGAATCAAGCAACACTTAGTGGGCCAGCCAGAGGCTTAGGGCCCGCGCTGGAATATCCCTGCAAAAAAAAAAAAAAAAAAAAAAAAGCCCTTGGGAATTCACAATGTCTTCAAAATGACCCTTTGAAAAATACTCACGGTAAATACCTGACCAACCAGGCTATAGTGGATCTAATCAGGTAATGAACCAGGTCAGAGGAAGAGTGCCCAACAGAACCACTACAGGGCAAGGTTGATTGGTCCTCTGGCTTTAATTATATACAACAAAATTTGAATAGTATTGAATTATAAAAAAAAAATAATGCGGGAAATAATCGGATGAACTAAAATGAAAAAAAAGTTATTCTGTGAAAACAATTAATTTAAATATATATGTATATGGAAATATTCGTCCATGATAAAACTTTGCGTATATTATACTCATTGTATTTAAAAAAGCCGCTTTCAATTTCATTTGCAGCAAAACAACAAACCACGAGAGAGTTGTTTACTGTACCTGACCCAAATGATATTATACTATACACAACGTTTAGCCTATAGTTAAGAATTTAAAAACAAACGCTCATGCGTGCATGTGCGTGTACACGCTTGTGAGTGCGTGAGTGTGTACACGTCTGTGAGTGCGTACTAATGTACACGCATGTGAGTGCGTACTAATGTACACGCATGTGAGTGCGTACGTGTGTACATGCCTGTGAGTGCGTACGTGTGTACACGCCTGTGAGTGCGTACGTGTGTACACGCCTGTGAGTGCGCACGTGTGTGTAAAGTTATCTTGAGATGATTTCGGGGCTTAGTGTCCCCGCGGCCCGGTCCTCGACCAGGCCTCCACCCCCAGGAAGCAGCCGGTGACAGCTGACTAACTCCCAGGTACCTATTTACTGCTAGGTAACTGAGGCATCAGGGTGAAAGAAACTCTGCCCATTGTTTCTCGCCGGCGCCCGGGATCGAACCCGGGACCACAGGATCACGCGTCCAGTGTTCTGTCCGCTCAGCCACCGGCTCCCAAAATAACTGAAAACTCCAACCCAGAAGTGACTCGAACCCATACTGCCAGGAGCACAATGCAATTGGTGTACAGGAAACCTTAACCACTCGACCAACACGACAGGCATGTACACGCCTGTGAGTGCGTACGTGTGTGTACACGCCTGTGAGTGTGCACGTGTGTGTACACGCCTGTGAGTGCGCACGTGTGTGTACACGCCTGTGAGTGTGCACGTGGGTGTACACGCCTGTGAGTGCGCACGTGTGTGTACACGCCTGTGAGTGCGCACGTGTGTGTACACGCCTGTGAGTGCGCACGTGTGTGTACACGCCTGTGAGTGCGCACGTGTGTGTACACGCCTGTGAGTGCGCACGTGTGTGTACATGCCTGTGAGTGCGCACGTGAGAGATGACAACACCAATTGGAAACGCTTCCCCCTCCCTCACTTTATATTAAAGGGAATGTAAGCAGCCAAAACAGGTTAAGACACATTGTAACATGTTCCTGAAAAAAATATTAAGAGGTTCCAATTCCACAGACTGTATAATGCCTCACTGTAAGAGTCCAGGAGCCGCGACACTATGAAGAAAAGGACGAAATGGAAAGCAAGGGTAAAGTACATAAGGAGATAATTATTTAAACATATAGGAGTCCAAAGCTTTCCAACTCTCTCTCTCTAAATATATGTGTTATTGCAAAGAGGAATTGATTTGTGCTCAAGCACAAGCTGGAGCACATAGCGCCCCCTCAAGCACCAACAAAGGGGTCGATGACCCTTGGAACCACACTGTAAAATGCCACAGTTAATATTAATTTATATTTGAGAAAATTCCCGTTTTGAGTGAACAGCATGTTAAAATTGATGAATGCGTCTTTGGGGTCGACCGTTGGATGGAATGGACTTGGTCTGAGAACGAGTTGCGTACAGACCCACGGACGGGTCGATTCCGTTAAAATGCGACGAATTAGTTGTCGGCATACCTGAAATTGAATTTAATTCAACTGTCAGGGGAACGCGCCAAGCCATTACGACTATATAGCACTGGGAAGGGATAAGGATTTGGGATGGGACGGGGGAGGGGGGGGAAAGAGGAATGGTGCCCAGCCACTTGGACGGTCGGGGATTGAACGCCGACCTGCATGAAGCGAGACCATTGCTGTACCGTCCAGCCCAAACCTGGAGATTGATTGGTTGATGAAGATTAAGGCATTCAAGAGTTGGCACGGGCATGAATAGCCCGTAAAAATCTGGAGAGGGTTCTGGCAGTTCTTCTCCTCCCGGAGCCCGGTCTAAGGCCAGGCTCGACTTGTGATAAACAAGACTGGAACCGTCCTGACGAACCGTTATTTCGTCTACTGAAATAAACAAACAGGTGTAGGGATTTCTAGGTAGAAGATTGTTGGCGCTAAGTGTGTGAGTGTGTGAGTGAGTGAGTGGGTGAGTGAGTGGGTGAGTGAGTGAGTGAGTGGGTGGGTGAGTGGGTGGGTGGGTGAGTGGGTGGGTGAGTGGGTGAGTGAGTGGGTGAGTGAGTGGGTGAGTGAGTGGGTGAGTGGGTGAGTGTGAGTGAGTGTGGGAGTGTGTGAGTGTGGGAGTGTGAGTGTGGGAGTGTGTGAGTGTGGGAGTGTGTGAGTGTGGGAGTGTGGGAGTGTGTGAGTGTGGGAGTGTATGAGTGTGGGAGTGAGTGAATGGGTGGGAGTGAGTGGGTGGGAGTGATTGGGAAAGTGAGTGGAGTGAGAGTGAGTGGAGTGAGAGTGAGTGGAATGAGAGTGAGTGGGCGAGAGAGTGAGTGGGCGAGAGAGTGAGTGGGCGAGAGAGTGAGTGGGCGAGAGAGTGAGTGGGCGAGAGAGTGAGTGGGCGAGAGAGTGAGTGGGCGAGAGAGTGAGTGGGCGAGAGAGTGAGTGGGTGCAGCACACAGGCACCCCGCTCTCTCCCGTCCCCCAGCGCTGGTTGCGGAGATCAACGTCCCCGCGGCCCTGCTACACCACATGTATCCAACTTGTACTAGTTAGTGCTGCCGGCTCTGTCCTCTTCCCACACTCCCATCCTCCTCCTAACAAATATTGTCGTAACCAAAGTTGGAATTTGTATGAGGTACTTCGACCGGTTCCTTCAGGAAGTGCCGGACCTCCCTGACTGTGGGTCGCTGCCCCTACAACCTGTCTTCAGGCTATGTTCGTCCACGCTGCGGCCGACCCCAAAGAGACATTCATCAGTTATAACGTAATGTGTAGTCAAATTGTACATTATCTTAATTATAAATTAATTAATTTATATATTTTAATTTTATGTAATGTTAGGTGTGGGTTAGCTTAAGTGATTAGATTCTTCTTGCAGATATTTGCGGTACATATGGGAGGCAATTAGAGAGGTGCAGATCAAACAAGAGGACGTGAGTGAAGCATTGTTCGAGAAAAATTATAAAGTGATCAATTGTGAATCGTATGTAAAGTGTTTTAATTATAAAAACAGGGTGGTTGACGGCTTGATTAACGACCATTTGGCTTTATTGATGATAAACTGGCCTTCGATCGGGCTGTGGGAATAGAACCACAAGTGAACCACATAGTAAAATTACTTTGTATACAAGAAGTATACTTGTATACAAGTAATATAATACACTTTGTATTACGTTTGTATACACGAAGCGGGTCAGGTAAACCACAGGAGAAGGGTGGTGGACACTTGGGCGGTAAGGTCTCCAACAACTTACTGCTATACTTTAACCTCCGTCTCCAGCCCGCCCATTCAACACTAGAAAAAACTATCTGCAAGGTGAAAAAACTTTATAATCGCCTAATAAGAGCACCTGGACCAGCCCTGAACAGGTTTACAGTTTATTATTTATATTGTTAAAACTTACTGCTTTATTACTAACGTGAAGCCTCGCGTACATTTCTTATTCACATCAACTCGGAATATCGTAATAGGCAGAACGCCAACGATCACTGGTCCATGTAATCCAAATAATGCATTAGAGTCCCAACTGACAGAGTAAAACCAACTGCTTACAATCTCCGCTCCCAGCAGCAAAACTCCTACGGCCACCACTCTGGTTCCTGCCTCGCCTCTCCACAATTCCTACAATCAAAATCCACTCCCTTTCTTCCTTCCTGGAATTCCTTCCCCCCGGGCGTCTTAACGATCCGAGCGTTACGTTGCTCCGTCGTATGAATTGGCTTCATTAGTATCGTTACTCGAATGCACCAGCCTCATTTACGTATTCTATGTAGGAGCGGGTCCTCGCCTCCTACGTCAAGTCCGGATAATTGAGGAAGATGACGCTGTTTAAATCCAGGTCATGAATTATCCTGAGAGGGAAGCTTCGCCATGTGTTACGTTAAATACGAAGGTGTGAATGGGACGACACACGATGTGCAGCATCGACAACACCGAAGAGCAGTACTACTACTATTATTATTGTTGCCACTACTTAACCACACTGGATGAAAGAACAAACCAAGATAAAAAGAGTGCAGACATGTTCTATGCTTTAAAGAATCGACGAGATAAAATGTAATTTAGGTTAAGAAGAAGCGTTCCTAGAGAGCATGTATGGCCTCGAGACAGTGCAGTGAAGGGGTGGCACTGCTTCTTTCAGGGAATCGCAGAAAACCATCAAATACAGAGGTCTGGCACACTGCTACATCTTTGTTCCGATCGGTTCGGAGACCCTCGGTTCGTGGGGAAAATGTGCATTGAAGTTCCTGAAGGAACTGTTGATCAGTGTTACAAATGACCACAGAGCGAAAAGTTTCTTGTTCCAGCGCCTCAGTGTCGCAATTCAGAGGGGAAATGCCTGTTGCATCTTGGGCACGAGTCCAACCTCGGGGGAGTTCGAGGTGTTTGACTTGCAACAATGATCGAATCTATCATTTATTAATGTATCCAGTTGGTGTGTTTTTAATTTTATTTGTAATGGTCGTGTTGTGTATATGTTAATGCCACATTTTGTAATCCTGTAATCATGTACAATTATATATATATATTATACACATACATACACACACACACACACACACACACACACACACACACACACACACTTCATACACTCTGAGAATAGGAGCCTTAAACTACCGACAACTAGAATGGTAGCCAGTAGCTCTTACCACAGAGTTACTAAACACCTCACAATAAGAGAATATCTCAAAGATGTGCCAATGTTACCTAATTAAGACTATAGGCCTCCCCTGGGGTGATGCTTGAGCACGGAGGCTGCTCACCACAATAAACCTGGACACCATTCTGACAGCCGGTGGTTCCACGCTCCTATTACCCGAGGGGAGGGAGGGAATTATCAGGGGAAAGCGCCAAGTCATTGTGACTGTATAACTAGGGTCAGGATAAGGATTTTGGGATGGGACGGGGGAAAGGAATGATGCCCAAACACTTGGACGGTTGGAGATTGAACGCCGACCTGCGTGAAGCGAGATTGTCGCTCTACCGTCCAGGCCAAGTGGTTGTCTATTGTCCAAGTGGATGAAATGTTATTAAGAATTTTTATTATGATTTACCACTGGGAAGTAGAGACGCAATAAGTACTCTTAACGGATAATTCTATAAGCAATAAGACACCAAGACCTTTGACTTTTCAAAACCCGCTCTCTAAAGGTAAGGAAAATTACTAACTGACTTCTTGAGAAAAATACACCAAATAGTATCTGATCGGAGTCGGAGTACATGCGGCGGCGCCCAACAGTCTGGTCGACACGGCCGACAACCAATAAGAGAGAGGTGCATTGGCCGACAACCAATAGGAGAGCGGTGCATTTGCCGACAACCAATAAGAGCCTCTCCTCTCCAGTATCGAGTAGGTGCTCCTGTTTGTTAAATCCTTATGGAACCATTAGTTGAGTGCTTCATATACGTCTATATAGCCTTCCATGAGGTTAATGTGAAAAGATGCATTACTTTTCAGTCTTATCTTTACAGAAGTGCTCAGGCATGGCGAACGTACCGCGGGGAAGAAAAGATACCAATAACTCGGTTACCACCACGTAAAACCTACCTGCAAGGCTTCATCTCAGATAATGTAAATTACATTAATCCTTGGAGTAATTATACGCGCTTAATACAACACAGACGACGAACTCAGTCGTTTAAACACACAATATAACTTTATCTCCACTAACACATACAGCCGACGTTCTCACAACGTCCTAACCCTTCCTCTGCTTTAATGCACCTGTCGTGTTCCAAGAGTCCTCAACATCCTTTCCCGCCGGGGTGTGTTGACAGAAGGTGCGTCCTACACCCGTCTCCTCCGTTCATTACCGCCGTCCGCCGGGTCCTGGCAGCCCCCAGTCTCCAGCCACGGCTCCACAAACGGCTGCATCATTCACGTCGCTCGCGTATAATCCTCCACCAGACCCCTGGCTGTTCCTAATGCTCGCCTCCCATTGTCGCAAGGACGCTCTTAAGCCTCCTGCCAACTCAAGACCCCCAAGTCTCTCACAAGGGTAGACAAACGGAGAGGACAAACTCGCCTATCAAAGCGCCACATCTCTCCCGTTGCCAGATAACACAATTTTCCCGAGATTATTTTTCCGATACTATAAAGTTATATGACTCGCGATATACGACAAAAAAATATATGTACACACTTTCCATAACCCAGAGCCCTCAACACACTACTCTCGGCTCCACACCACCATTCAAAAGCAAAACCAACTTGCGCGGGAAACCATTAGAGATAGAGAGGGTGGGGGGGGGAGGCTTCCGTGGCCCACCGTCTTACTCAGCCCGCCCCTTCCACGCCCCTGGGGGTGGGGGGAGGGGCGTGTGTTGCGATGCTCCTAATGAAGCCCTCAACGTCCACTCTTCGCCTCACGCGGACTCCAACCACTCACCTGTAAGAGGAAGAAGTAAATCTAATTAATTACTGTAAGAAACGAGTGTATGTTGAAGCAGCATTATACTCTGGAGGGTGAGGAGCGGCAGGCGTCCACTCCCGCACACTCTCACGCTCACTAACACACACACACACACAGCTCCCGTTGAGAGGCGGGACCAAAGAGACAAAGCTCAACCCCCGCAAGCACAACTAGGCGAGTACCACTAGGTGAGTACACAGTTAACGAACACACAAACTTTTGTGCTGATTTGTTTTTAAATAAAAATGGCACGCGATTTCTATCTTTTCATCTATATCAATATTTGCATGTTAAAAATAGGCCAGGAGAAAATATAGCAAAATTACAAGAAAATGAACTTTACATCACGCATGACGGGGTCGCGAACCATGACAAAGGCCATACAAGATGGTAACAAATATACAGGTACACGAGAACAAGTACACGAGGACAAGTACACGAGAACAAGTACACGAGAACAAGCACACGAGAACAAGCACACGAGAACAAGCACACGAGAACAAGTACACGAGAACAAGTACACGAGAACAAGTACACGAGAACAAGTACACGAGAACAAGTACACGAGAACAAGTACACGAGAACAAGCACACGAGAACAAGTACACGAGAACAAGTACACGAGAACAAGCACACGAGAACAAGTACACGAGAACAAGTACACGAGAACAAGTACACGAGAACAAGTACACGAGAACAAGTACACGAGAACAAGTACACGAGAACAAGCACACGAGAACAAGTACACGAGAACAAGTACACGAGAACAAGTACACGAGAACAAGTACACGAGAACAAGTACACGAGAACAAGTACACGAGAACAAGTACACGAGAACAAGCACACGAGAACAAGCACACGAGAACAAGTACACGAGAACAAGTACACGAGAACAAGCACACGAGAACAAGCACACGAGAACAAGTACACGAGAACAAGTACACGAGAACAAGTACACGAGAACAAGTACACGAGAACAAGTACACGAGAACAAGCACACGAGAACAAGTACACGAGAACAAGTACACGAGAACAAGTACACGAGAACAAGTACACAAGAACAAGCACACGAGAACAAGTACACGAGAACAAGTACACGAGAACAAGTACACGAGAACAAGCACACGAGAACAAGTACACGAGAACAAGTACACGAGAACAAGCACGCGAGAACAAGCACGCGAGAACAAGTACACGAGAACAAGTACATGAGAACAAGTACACGAGAACAAGTACACGAGAACAAGTACATGAGAACAAGTACACGAGAACAAGTACACGAGAACAAGTACACGAGAACAAGTACACGAGAACAAGCACACGAGAACAAGTACACGAGAACAAGTACACGAGAACAAGTACACGAGAACAAGTACACGAGAACAAGTACACGAGAACAAGTACACGAGAACAAGTACACGAGAACAAGTACACGAGAACAAGTACACGAGAACAAGTACACGAGAACAAGTACACGAGAACAAGTACACGAGAACAAGCACACGAGAACAAGCACACGAGAACAAGTACACGAGAACAAGTACACGAGAACAAGTACACGAGAACAAGTACACGAGAACAAGCACACGAGAACAAGCACACGAGAACAAGTACACGAGAACAAGCACACGAGAACAAGTACACGAGAACAAGTACATGAGAACAAGTACACGAGAACAAGTACACGAGAACAAGTACACGAGAACAAGTACACGAGAACAAGTACACGAGAACAAGTACACGAGAACAAGTACACGAGAACAAGTACACGAGAACAAGTAAAGAATAAGTACACAGGAACACTGGGTGGACGATCTACCCACGATGTATTTCCGTCACCTGGTGAGTGTCAGGCTAGTACGAGCACTAACCTGAACCACCCAAAGACCACGTAAAAAATGTCCACTACGGGCTCGCCATAGCCTGTGCTACTTGATACTTTTGTTCCTAGTAGCTGAATCTAAAACAACAACCGCGTAAAATAAATTGTACTTTATATTAAACTATAATTAAATAATCTAATTCCATAATGGACAGATTTTTGCTCAGTAATATTAACAAAAATAATCAAGCTCTACATCTAAACTTGCCTCATCAGCATGTTCACCACACACGCAGGAAGGTAAACTATTATTTGGATATTGTCCTTCGGATGCAAGCAAATTTCCTTGCTACAAGTACCTCTGGAGCTTGCAACATCTGCTGATGTAGATTTGACTAAATGTAAACTCTGTCAGCAGAACTATTCGCATACTTTGCGTCATAATGAAATGTGAAAAATAACACAATTCAGAGATAACACCATCAATGGAATCCAAGAAATGTGTAAGTACTTCATTCATAATGATGTATTGCCAGCAATCTTAGCGAAGTATCCAAAATTTGCTTACTGTAGGTTCAGCCTGCACATGACTGTAAAGCTGCCGCCCAGTTGGGTGGGTGTGGAGCAAGACTAGTAACTGTGCATCTATGTAATATTAACAATTGTGTAACTAGCTTCAGATGATTGTCACTTAGCTAAACGAACTATGGGGGTTCAGTTCCTGCACCCATTATGTACCTCTGTAACCCTTTCCACCACCGCCCACCGGATGGGTATGGGGCGCATAATAAACAAATGAAAACAACAAAATTCTGTTCATGTGGTATACGGCATTATATTGACCTTTTTCGAGTGTGTTACATAACTCACCAGCTTAGTGACCCACGGCTGACCTTTACCCTGCCTAAACTGCTAAATAGCCATCCTCGTACAAATGAAAGCCTCGAAAGATTATCAAAATTAAATTAAAACTCGAAAAACTATATTCATAAATTGATGAAATTTATTATCAAGTTACTTAAAAAAAAGTTATATTATTTATATAAACAAGAACAAGTCATAATAACAGCATAACGCGTACTTGTAATTGTATAGAGTATAAATTATATTTAGACCTACAATGTTTTTCAATAAGTGTTTAATAAACAAAATTATTACCAGGATTATCTGGTGATAAGTTGATCTGGCGTCTATTTCGGTTTCATATATAACGTTCCAACCAATCTGAAAATTCCAAGATAACACATGCTCCAAATAGGTTAAAATAGGTTAGTAACATAGGTATTAAATTAACAGGAAGGACACTACAGAACATCATAAAGTAGACAATGTTCAAAATGTCATCTTTCTGGGTTTCGACAATTACATAACAGGAATCCCTATTCACTTTAACTAAGACATAAGAATCTTATATCTAAGGCATCAAGGTTTTACCACTTACAGCTTACCCTTAGGGGCCTCGCGGCTGAGTAGACAGTGCTCAGGGCCAGGTTAGATACCCGGCTGAGGCATAAACAAATGGGGAGATTTTCTTTCATATGATGCTCCAATTCACATAGCAGTAAATAGGTACCTGAGAGTTAAGAGAGCTGCTACGGGCTGCTTCATGTGTGTGTATGTGTGTGTGTGTGTGTGTGTGTGTGTGTGTGTGTGTGTGTGTGTGTGTGTGTGTGTGTGTGTGTGTGTGTGTGTGTGTGTGTGTAATTACCTAAGTGTAGTTACAGGATGAGAGCTACGCTCGTGGTGTCCCGTCTTCCCAGCACTCTTTGTCATATAACGCTTTGAAACTACTGACGGTCTTGGCCTCCACCACCTTCTCACCTAACTTGTTCCAACCGTCTACCACTCTGCGAAAGTGAATTTTCTTATATTTCTTCGGCATCTGTGTTTAGCTAGTTAAATCTATGACCTCTTGTTCTTAAAGTTCCAGGTCTCAGGAAATCTTCCCTATAGATTTTATCAATTCCTGTTATTATTTTGTATGTAGTGATCATATCACCTCTTTTTCTTCTGTCTTCTAGTTTTGGCATATCTAATGCCTCTAACCTCTCCTCATAGCTCTTGCACTTCAGTTCTGGGAGCCACTTAGTAGCATGTCTTTGCACCTTTTCCAGTTTGTTGATGTGCTTCTTAAGATATGGGCACCACACAACCGCTGCATATTCTAGCTTTGGCCTAACAAAAGTCGTGAACAATTTCTTTAGTATATCGCCATCCATGTATTTAAAAGCAATTCTGAAGTTAGAAAGCGTGGCATAGGCTCCTCGCACAATATTCTTTATGTGGTCCTCAGGTGATAGTTTTCTATCTAGAACCACCCCTAGATCTCTTTCTTTATCAGAATTCTTTAAAGATTTCTCACATAATATATAGGTTGTGTGGGGTCTATGTTCTCCTATTCCACATTCCATAACATGGCATTTATTAACATTAAATTCCATTTGCCAAGTGGTGCTCCATATACTTATTTTGTCCTAGTCATCTTGAAGGGCATGACAATCATCTAAGTTTCTTATCCTTCCTATTATCTTAGCATCGTCAGCAAAAATGTTCATATAATTCTGTATACCAACTGGTAGATCATTTATGTAGACAATAAACATCACTGGTGCAAGAACTAAACCCTGTGGTACTCCACTTGTGACATTTCTCGAGTCCGATACATTGCCACTGATCACTGCCCTCATTTTTCTATCAGTCAGAAAATTTTTCATCCATGTTAGAAGCTTACCTGTCACCCCTCCAATATTTTCCAGTTTCCAGAACAACCTCTTGTGTGTGTGTGTGTGTGAGAGAGAGAGAGAGAGATCGAAATAAATATATGTAGTAGACATAAAAGAAAAAAAATTAAATCGGTTAGAAAGGCAGGGGTCCAAGAGCTAAAAGCCATAATTCTGCAGGCACAGTTAATATATCCGTGGGAGAGTAGTATGTCCTATTTAATTCAAATACCTTTTACTAAAAGGATACATAGGTAGTGGGGACCCTCTTAAATGAAAGCCATAGACAGAGAAATCACAACACCTTCGCAGGCCCGATGATTCAGTGTCTTTCTTTATTATGCACCCCATACCCATCCCGTGGACGGTGGTGGGAAGGGTTACAGAGGGCCATAATGGGTTCAGGAACAGACGGGGCACCCAAATTGCTCGCTCGTAGTCGCTCATTCTGCCTTCCATCGGAAGGTAGAATGAGCATTTCCAGTGAACACACACCCCAATGTTAAACTCATTCACCCACAATGTTTATATTTAATAATAAGCCATTGCAAACATTTTTGCATGACGCCGTTTGCGTTATCAGGAAGTCTAGTTGGGTATTTCGGCTTTATGACGCAACATGCGGCACCAGGCAGGTAAATATCAAATGATATATCAAAGAACAAATCCACATCACCACTTAGAGCACAGGTTGGCACCCACATTAAGTCTCCTGTGGCTTTGTTCCTTGAAAGCAATACAAACAAGGCTGCACGAATACTTGATCTTTCTCTCTTACACTGAGTTTTTTGTTCTAAAAACAGCAACTAAACACAAACATATAATAAAATCAATTAACCAACAAGGAAGTAAAATGACATAAGAACAAAGGTAACTGCAGAAGGCCTATTGGCCCACACGAGGCAGCTCCTATCTATAACCACCCAATCCAACTCTTATACATGTCCAACCTCAACACAATACATTAGAGCCAAAACACACAAAAATATACACACAATACACACAAAATATATTAAGAGCCAAAAATGTAACAAACTAATTCGAACTAAAAGTAACCAAAATACGGGCGACATCAGCGAGACTTTATTAGCAACACAAAAATTCATTATCGATGGTAATGTCAATAAAAGAGGGGATGATGCGTGGAGCCGCCGGCGTCTGCCACCAAGCTCCACACGCACTTGACTGTTAATATGTCCATAAACTTTAGACCGAAGCGTCTCAACTCCAATCTAATCATTTACGACCAAACTCTTCACGATACAACACACTACAATCCACGTCTCTTAGATACCAATGAAGCTCACTGTTCTGTATATATGAATCATTCATATATATATATATATATATATATATATATATATATATATATATATATATAAATAAAACTGAAAACCCACACCCCAGAAGTGACTCGAACCCATACTGCCAGGAGCAACGCAAATGGTATGTACAGGACGCCTTAATCCGCTTGACCATCACGACCGGACATAAGGAAGTGATAGCTGAAGCTATTTGAACCACTTCCCCGCCGGCACTCTGATGGTAATCGTGGGCATAGCATTTTATCAAGTCACCTCATTCTTTGGGGCACACGTGAGGAACAAAAATGCGAACAAGCCTGAATGGTCCCCAGGACTATATGCAACTGAAAACTCACACCCCAGAAGTGACTCGAACCCATACTGCCAGGAGCAACGCAACTGTTTAGGACGGACAGAAACGTCGTCGTCCCTTCACCTTCTAGTGTGTGGTCTGGTCAACAATCAGCTGGAACTTATCTTCGTTAAACACCATACTTTCTGTAACCCATTGAAAGACCTGATTTACATCTGATTGGAGGTTTGGCTTTGTCCTCTATGTTGTCTACTCTCATGAAAATCATATTGTTATCTGCAAGATGATACGGTACTATAGATTGTGTCCTTGTCTATGTCCGATATGAGGATGAGAAAAAGTACTGGAGCAAGCACAGTACCATGTGGGACTGAGCTCTTCACTGTTGATGGACCCGATTTTATTTTGTTGACTATTACACATTGGGTTTTGTTAGTCAGGAAATTGTAGATCCATCTGCCTATTTTTCCGGTAATTACTTTTGAACGCATTTTATGTGCAATAACACCATGGTCACATTTGTCGAAGGCTTTTGCGAAATCTGTCAATTACATCAGCGTTTTGCTTGTCTTTCAGGGCATCTAAGGCCATGTCATAGTGGTCCAGTAACTGTGACAGGCAAGAGTGCCCTGTTCTGAAACCATGTTGTTCAGGGTTATGGAGATGTTGTGATTCCATGTATTTTGTGATCTTAGCACTCTTTCAAAGATTTTTATGATGTGTGATGTTTTTGCTATCGGTCTGTAATTTTTTGCCTCTGCCTTATTTCCTCCTTTATAGAGTGGTGCTATCTCTGCTGTTTTTAGTATGTGAGGGATAACGCCAGTATCTAGGCTTTGGCTCCACAGAATGTGAAGGGCCTGCGATAGTGGTTTTTTACAGTTCTTGATGAATATGGATTTCGAAGAATCCGGTCGTTAAAGTCGGTAAAGGTACCCTGGATGGGCGGAGAAGCAGCGTGGTTCCTTCACTCCGTCCATGGTTGTATCCTGTCCTGTATAATTAAATTAGCTTAGCGCCTTCTCCTGATAATTACCTTACCTTACAAGGTCTAATCTCAAGTTTAGAGACTAATTAATCCGCGGGGATGCAGTGAGTTACGATTAGCTTGTGTTGATCACAGAGGCCCGGTAGCCTATTTATAGTAATGATTCAAGTTCAGGGATGGAATGATAATTATCCTGTTGACCAGAGACGGTTATCACAGCTGTCTAAAACATCAAGTACTACAAGCACAGCGCTGCACCAAGGTCAAATGGCAGCCACACTATACAGTAGAACAGATGAATTGATAAATGTTCACATGTATCTGATACCGTATGAATACTGAAGTTTATATTGATGGAGAGAACGTTAGTAATATGTTACTGAATTAGTGATGACGTACGAGAACTCTTATTCATGAAAAAGTTGGCAAGAGTGTGACCGTCCAGCTTCATAAATAAGATGAAAGACAAAAAAAAAAAAAAAATTCAACAAGATCTTATTGTAACGGCAAAGAAGTTACGGTATTTGCCGGCGTGGAAGACGCAATAAATTTAAAAAAATATTATGTGTAAAACAATTTTAGTGTCATCTGAAATTCATTTGAAACTGAAATAATTTATTGAGGTATAAATACACACAAAGGGATGAGGTAGCTCAAGTTACTCTCACTCCTTGTACAAAGTGTTCATAAATATATCCATACACTCATCACAAACAATAAGCATATTACTGAACATTCTGAGTGATAAACATATATATTTCTTCCTTTACACATGTAGTATGTTACCAGACGTTCACACAAATACTTGTATGACGAGGTACACAGACAATTTGCAATAGACATTCAGACCATTCAGTAAAGTTACAATCTTGTGCAAAATTCTTATATCTCTCCAGAATATCATCAATCTTACCGTTGTAACACATTCAGGCCATTTGTTCAGGAACAGTCCTTATCTCAGTATTTCTATATACATTAATCAACGGGCAATCAATAATATAATGAGTGAGGGTGTGATACCTTAACACACCACATAGTTTTCACCGTTTCAATATCATTAACATCTATGCAGGCGATGAGTCACAATAACGTGGTTGATGAATGTTGACCAGACCACACACTAGAAGGTGAAGGGACGACGACGGTCCTTCGTCGTCCCTTCACCTTCTAGTGTGTGGTCTGGTCAACATTAACACCTATCCCATATTCCCAGTAATATTTGCACCCAAGCCTGAGCCGCATGTCCACAGTGTCACTCCAAACATTTCTCCTTTTACCATAAGTGAAATGTTGGTGTTTTGACTCACACACATGTAGTGTTGCATGGTTTGGCTTCCGTCATACATTATACCTCTCCTCGCCACTTCTGCATGTGCCTGAAGATTTCTAATTTTGCTTATTTGTCTCATTGTTAAAACACATTCAATGTCAACTTGTGGTTTTGATAAGGCACGTTTGGCCAGGTCATCCGCCACCTCGTTGAAAACTAATCCAACATGAGATAGAATCTACCTGAATTTCACTTTGTGACCTTTCAGCTGTATATCGTTTATCCTTTTCTTACAATCCTCATCCTATGGACATGAAGATTGGATTTCGACTATTTAAGGAATCAAGTGCTCTCGGCTATCGACAAATAAAAAAACATCTTTGTCGTCTTGACGTACTTCCTCCAAACAAGCCAGAATGGTCTGCAGTTCAGCTTGTGTGGATGACATATAATTACTAAGTCGAAGTTCAATTTTCCTGTCCACAGTCCCAAACTCAGTATATTCCCTTATTAGGCCACCACACCCTGGCCTGCCATCCTCCGCCAGAGAGTTTAAGTGGCCATATATGATATATGTGATATATTCACAGTTGTTCAATGTCAACCAAACTTATTTTACTAGTTGTATATGGAAAGGGCTGCACCTGTTCCATGTTTCAGTATCGCAGTCTAAATCGTGAGATTTTGTCGTTTTGTTTCAACGAATTTTTCACATTTTCAATTTAACTTCACAACAACATGTTTCAAATTAAATCATTTCTATGACACTCGTCTATCACATTAGCATATAATAAAGGATTTTACTTACCAGGATTATCCAAAATATATTTAGTTTTACTAATACAATTAGTAAAAGTTCCCGAAAAATGTATGCAAATATATCACGTTTAAAACTATTTATAAATTCAATAAATAAACTTAGAAAAAATCTAACATTATTAGTACAGACAAACTCAACACATAAGATGTGTCATGTAAATTGAATAAAAAATGAAAGAGTGGAAATACTTATGTTAATTTACTTTTATTGGTAATAAATGAAGTCAAAGATTCTGCCACTGTTGGGATGCGGTTGACATCTATCAATTTCCTCCAAAGTTGGCACCCTTACAGATAGGCATACGTTCAGTAAGGTATATAAATTTCATGCAAATCGCCCGATAAAAAATATAAGAAAACAAATTAAAAAAATCTAATATTTTTTCTTTTTTTTAACTAAATTTTTTTGGGGGATAAAACTAATTACTTAAATGTTTTATTATATGCTATTGTGATAGCTTAGAATCAGACATGATTTCAATTGACACTTGTGTTTAGTGTTAATTTTTGAATTCAGAAAATTTTTGACACAAAAATAAATATTTTTCTCTCTCTTCCTATTTATGCTACGACGCTGAGACTTGGACCAGTTGAAGCACTGTTCGTATACAACTAGTCAAAAAAGTTTGATTGAAATCGAACCAGTTTTCATTTATTGCATATTTTTGCATTATGTCCCTTTAATGGCATTCTCATTTAATGGCACTCATTCTTTCAATCATTCCATTTCTTTGACATCCAAGAATGATCCTCATAGCTTCGTTCTGTATCAGCTCTACCTTTAATTTCTGCCTTGCCTTGTGCAAGGCAAAACGGGTGCTGTATAGTCTTATCAGCTTATGTATAACATCCGCAAGATATGTACCCCAACACCTGCACCAGAAAGTACTAGCGCCTTTATAAGCGCTATATACAAGGTGCTAATATGATTTATTTCAGCATTTTTACTCTCACACGTGTACCCAACATACATGGCCAGATACTTGTACCTCTGAACACGGCTCAGTTCCACACCATTTACAGTGTTATATTTCTTCGTTTCCTATACTCATATTTGGTTTTGTCTGCATTTATAACTAAGCCTAACTTGTGACAGGTTGTACCAAGTATGTTAAGAGCAGTTTGAATTTTGTTACCTGACGTGCCAGGGGGCCAGATTCACGAAGCAGTTACGCATGGACTTACGAACCTGTACATCTTTTCTCAATCATTGGCGGCTTTGTTTACAATTATTAAACATTTAATGAGTTCCGAAGCACCAGGAGGCTGTTTATAACAATAACAACCGTTGAGTGGGAAGTTTTCATGCTTGTAAACTGTTTAATAAATGTAACCAAAGCCGTCAAAGATTGAGGAAAGATGTACAGGTTCGTAAGTACTTGCGTAACTGGCCCCAGGTATAAGAATGTCATCAGCATATATGATCGTCGTGACCCCTGGAGGATACATCTCTGATGCTAATCTTGTGTCATCATATATTTACAGAAAATTATTTTCAAGTGGTTTCGTAGGGAAACACAGGTGACTTTTGTGCAAGTGAATAAATTATATATTCGACTGGTGGTGCAACAACATCATCCGCTGGCAAATACTGTACGCAATTATTGCCTCAGAAATAAGAACATAAGAACAAAGGCAACTGCAGAAGGCTTATTGGCCCATACGAGACAGTTCCTATTTATAACCACCCAATCCCACTCATATACATGTCCAACCCGTTCTCGCAAATTCGTAAAGTCAATATTGACTTATTAACTACGTGCATAGGTGATATACTAAACATAATAGATACCCTTAAAAAGATTCATAGAAAACACCGACCTTACCTAACCTTGTTAGTAGGTTAAGATAAGCATCTTATTGCTTCGTAATTACAATTATTACTTAACCTATACCTATTATAGGTTAGGTAATAATTGTAATTACGAAGCAATAAGATGCTTATCTTAAGATACTAACAAGGTTAGGTAAGGTCGGTGTTTTCTATGAATTTTTTTAAGGGTATCTATTATGTTAAGTATGTCACCTATGCACATATTTAATAAGTCAATATTGACTTATTAAATTTGCGAGAACGGGTTGACATGTCCAACCCATGCTTGAAACAATCGAGGGACCCCACCTCCACCATGTTACGCGGCAATTGGTTCCACAAATCAACAACCCTGTTACTGAACCAGTATTTACCCAAGTCTTTCCTAAATCTAAACTTATCCAATTTATACCCATTCAAATATAGCGAGAACATCCTCAACAACATTATCTGTCACAATGTTCTCCACTGTACAACGAAACAAGAATATCCAACGTTATCAACAACAGAATCGAAGTTGTTGAAAGAAAGCAGTTTGGGAACAGTACCGTTATTGTGGCTGACGTTTCACTCACACCAGCGCCCTCACACCCGAGCTTAAAGCTCCGGGTGTCGCCCATAATCAAGTTCTTGTTCCCACATGACTTTGGTCGCAACACTCGTGACGTCTTTTACCTGTTGCTGAGTTCAAGGCCCTTCACCAGAACCTCTCCTGAGGAAGACACGGTCCCACTCTTGGTGATTACCAGAATCATTTTAATTAAGGTGAAGAGATTGATGAGATGGCGTTGCAGTCAGAGTCCTCAGTGGCCTGGAAATGTCTTTGGATACATTCAAGATTACACAGTTCCCAAGTTTAAAAGGCTTGCCTGGACCCAGCTGTAACGTAGATGAGCCACCAGGTGGGGGGGGGAAGCCAGTAGGTGGGAGGGGGGGGGGAAGCCAGTAGGTGGGGGGGGGGGAAGCCAGTAGGTGGGAGGGGGGGGGAAGCCAGTAGGTGGGAGGGGGGGGTGAGCTACCAGGTGGAGGGGGGGGGGAAGCCAGTAGGTGGGAGGGGGGGGGGGAAGCCAGTAGGTGGGAGGGGGGGGGGGAGCCAGCAGGTGGGAGGGGGGGGGGGCGAGCCAGCAGGTGGGGGGGGGGGGGAGCAGTTGAGTGCTGGCAGAGGGCAAACCTTCAAATGGAGGTGATGCACGGGTAATCTGTGCCATTGGTGTAAGTCCCAAGATGGATGTCACCACTTGGGAAGCCTTCTCAAGCTCATGGCTCGTCTTATTAGTGGAATTTTGGGTAGTGGAGGTCATACACGGCCTTATTACGTAATCTACACCAATTATGGCGTCATCAACAACGAATAATTCAGCGCTGGCATTTGTTTGGGTACGTCGGGTATAAAAGTGAGCGAGAACACACACACACACACACACACACACACACACACACACACACACACACACACACACACACACACACACACACACGAGGGGGCCTCGTAGCCTGGTGGATAGCGCGCAGGACTCGTAATTCTGTGGCGCGGGTTCGATTCCCGCACGAGGCAGAAACAAATGGGCAAAGTTTCTTTCACCCTGAATGCCCCTGTTACCTAGCAGTAAATAGGTACCTGGGAGTTAGTCAGCTGTCACGGGCTGCTTCCTGGGGTGTGTGTGTGTGTGTGTGTGTGTGTGTGTGTGGTGTGGAAAAGAGAAAAAAAAAAAAAAAAAAAAAAAATTAGTAGTTAGTAAACAGTTGAGAGGCGGGCCGAAAGAGCAGAGCTCAACCCCCTTAAAAACACAACTAGTAAACACACACACACACAGGCCACCAGGCTACGAGGGGCCTCGTAGCCTGGTGGATAGCGCGCAGGACTCGTAATTCTGTGGCGCGGGTTCGATTCCCGCACGAGGCAGAAACATATGGGCAAAGTTTCTTTCACCCTAAGTGCCCCTGTTACCTAGCAGTAAATAGGTACCTGGGAGTTAGTCAGCTGTCACGGGCTGCTTCCTGGTGTGTGTGTGTGTGTGTGTGTGTGTGTGTGTGTGTGTGTGTGTGTGTGTGTGGTGTGGAGAAGAGAGGAAAAAAAAAAAAAAAAAAAAAAAAAAAGTAAACAGTTGAGAGGCGGGCCGAAAGAGCAAAGCTCAACCCCCGCAAAAACACAACTAGTAAACACACACACACACACACACACACACACACACACACATACACACACACACACACACACACACACACACACACACACAGGGGCCTGGTAGCCTGGTGGATAGCGCGCAGGATTCGTAATTCTGTGGCGCGGGTTCGATTCCCGCACGAGTTAGAAAAAAATGGGCAAAGTTTCTTTCACCCTGAATACCCTTGTAACCTACCAGTAAATAGGTACCTGGGAGTTAGTTAGCTGTCACGGGCTGCTTCCTAGGGTGTTTGTGTGTGTGTGTGTGTGGTGTGGAAAAAAATAGTAGTTAGTAAACAGTTGATTGACAGTTGAGAGGCGGGCCGAAAGAGCAAAGCTCAACCCCCGCAAACACAACTAGGTGAACACACACACACACACACACCCTCCTGTTTAGATAGTAGTTTTTGTAACTATATGAACCATAGACAAAGATGGATGAACTAAGCAATTAGATAGTAGAATTTTATATTATTCACTTTATAGTCGGAAAAATGAAGCTAAAAAACAAACTTAAATATTTCTAGGGCAAATATAGCACAAATATCTGTCTATCTATCTATTACGCCTTAAATATCGTGTATTAGGCCTAGGAAGGTTAGGTTAGGTTAGTTTGTCTTTGAATCATAAATATAGAATCTTTCCAGTTTGTCCAAATTCAATAGTACAGATCTCTACTGTCTAATTGTGTCGTACGTCGGTATATGTACTATGGTCCCTCATCCTTACTGTAAGTATTATCAAAACAGGAGGATAGGCTGGCTTTTAATTTTGTATGGGTTTTAAGTACTTATAAGTCCTTAATCCTAATATTCCCCGGAATACGACCCACCAAATCATTTAACAACCAAGTACCCATTTTACTGTTGGGTGAGCAGTTGAACAGTTTACTGTTGGGCTTCAGTGAAGGATTGGCGCCCAGTCAATCCTCCCCGGCTAGGATACGAACCCAGGACAAAGCGCTCGTGAAACGCCAGGCGAGTGTTACCACTTGGCCACGGGGACGTGTACTGTCATGATGGACCATCATAATAATGGCTCCTGAAATGATATGGTTGAGCATTACTCTCCGGACCCCGTTTGTTCTGTTATCAACGATCCATCACCCTTCTTTTACATGTATCCATATCGCGGACACATGATGTGCAAATAGTCTTATAACATGGTCGCAATTACCCAACCACTTGGGCTGGACGGTAGACCGACGGTCTCGCTTCATGCAGGTCGGCATTCAATCCCCGACCGTCCAAATGGTTGGGCACTATTCCTTCCTCCCGTCCCATTCCAAATCCTTACCCTGACCCCTACCCTTCCCAGTGCTATATAGTCGTAATAGCTTGGGCTTTCTCCTGATAGTTCCCTTGCCGAAGACGTTGGTGTAATGTATGCCTGTTTAGTAGACTCTTTCCTCGTATTTCAATGAATCCAAGGAATCGCGATCATGTTGATTATTATTTATTTTTTCCAACGAATCTAAGGATTAATTGGAAAAATATGTAATAATCAACACACGGAAAAGTATTAGAGGGGCTGATTCCAAATTTGCACGCGGATATAACATCACACGAGACCAGGAGGCATGGCAGGATGTGCAAAATAGCTCCGTTGAAAAGAAGAGGTGCAGTAGAGCCTAGTGCACCTGTAACGGGGGGGTGGGGGAAATAGCTCTATCTTGTCCATTATTTCACCCCCCAGTTAACTAACGAGGCCGGGGGAAACAGCTCTCTCTAGTCCGTTATCCCGTCCCCAGTTAGCTAACTATTCTAGAGCACTCCCAGAGTTCCTAAGGCAACCTCTCTGGTTCAACACCTTGTAACCTAGGTATTCGACTACCTAGGTGCTAAGACTACAAGGCGCCGTCACTTGATCAGTTACCCGAAACTCGAGAGAACTCTAGAATACATAATCATTGCCACAAACGTATAAGAGAAAACGAAAGGAAAGAAATGAATAGTGAAGTAATTAGTGAGGGTTTGGGGTGAGAGGGAGAGAGGTGGGAGGAGCGAGGAGGGTCATTAGTTGAAAGTGAGAGTTTAGAGATGGGTGGAGGGAGAGGTGTAGATAGGTAGAAGTAGAAGAGTAGATAGAAGTAGAAGAGTAGATAGTAGAAGACGAAATGCTGCCACCATCCATTCATGATCATTACATACAAGACAAGGAATGGAACTTGTCTGTATCACAATATTCACCAAAGATGTTATCATGAGTTCGTTATTAGTATGTTCCCTCTGTACCATGTATCAACTCCAAACATGTACTCATTAATATCTTGAATCTAGTAACCACCGAGGCTTTCTCACCTCAACTCAACTTTCTAGGGAACACAGTGAAAGACCATTTAAATAATAAATTCAACAATTATATTTTTCATGATAAGTATCATAACTTAAGCAATCCAATTAAAATGTTAACGATTAATATTCAAAGTGAGTCATCCTCCAAGAATCTGAGAACACTACAACTGACTGCCCCTGATCATCACACAACACTTGTAAAACACGACCAAGTCACCCTAATGTTCACTCACCGAGGACTGAGTCTAAGTTGAATAGAGAGGGGGGGGGGGGTCTGTAGCTTGACAGAGACTGTCTCGCCCCTGCCGGCCGACAGCCTCCCTGCTAGGGACGTCTTCTCTGCTCTCGTCTGTTGTTCTGTCTGTTAATGCTTCATGCTGGATAGCTCTCCGAGTTTATATTGGGGAACCTAGTAGCTAACTCCGCCCACAAGTAGATAGCCTCCGGCACTCTACCAAGCCACTCCTTAAACGTCGGCATGTTTGAAGGCTACCCGGCTCCAACTAAGAGATTAGTAGAAGCAAGGTGAAATTCTCATGATCTGACCTCAGGTCACTTGAGGTCATTAACGCTTTGAGGTGTGAGATCTCAGGCAGACAACTGGCGCCTCTCAGATCCTTGTCTGTGACTCATGTACTCTATATATATTTTAAATAAACTAACTCAAACACTTTTACAGTGTTACACACCTTTGCTTTTCAACGGAGCTATTTTGCTCATCCTGCCGAGTGGTATTTTGTGACAGTGACAGTGACAGTGAGACAGAGACAGAGACAGAGAGACAGAGAGACAGAGAGACAGAGACAGACAGAGAGAGAGAGAGAGAGAGAGAGAGAGAGAGAGAGAGAGAGAGAGACAGAGAGACAGAGAGACAGAGAGACAGAGAGACAGAGAGAGAGAGAGAGAGAGAGAGAGAGAGAGAGAGAGAGAGAGAGAGAGAGAGAGAGAGAGAGAGAGAGAGAGAGAGAGAGAGAGAGAGAGAGAGGAGAGGATACCTGGTTACCTGGTTGATGGGGTTCTGGGAGTTCTTCAACTCCCCAGGCCTCGACTTGTGAGAGTTTGGTCCACCAGGCTGTTGCTTGGAGCGGCCCGCAGGCCCACATACCTACCACAGCCCGGTTGGTCCGGCACTCCTTGGAGGAATAAATCTAGTTTCCTCTTGAAAATGTCCACGGTTGTTCCGGCAATATTTCTTATGCTGGCTGGGAGGACGTTGAACAACCGCGGACCTCTGATGTTTATACAGTGTTCTCTGATTGTGCCTATGGCACCTCTGCTCTTCACTGGTTCTATTCTACATTTTCTTCCATATCGTTCACTCCAGTACGTTGTTATTTTACTGTGTAGATTTGGTACTTGGCCCTCCAGTATCTTCCAGGTGTATATTATTTGATATCTCTCTCGTCTTCTTTCAAATGAGTACATTTGGAGGGCTTTGAGACGATCCCAATAATTTAGGTGCTTTATCGCGTCTATGCGTGCCGTATATGTTCTCTGTATTCCCTCTATTTCAGCAATCTCTCTTGCTCTGAAGGGGGAAGTGAGTACTGAGCAGTACTCAAGACGGGACAACACAAGTGACTTGAAGAGTACAACCATTGTGATGGGATCCCTGGATTTGAAAGTTCTCGTAACATAACTGGCTGATCTCTCACAGGTGTTCACAATAAAACGCGATAAGCACCTCCAAATGAACACCTGACTCATACGTCAGGCTGTGAGCGGCCGCCTCCCTCAACAGTCTAGTTGATTTGAGCCCCAACCAAGAGGCTTGGTCAGACAGGGCCGCGGGAACGTTGATCCTCGGAACCATCGCAAGGGAACCTGTACCTAGGTTGTGATTTATTACTTGAACACTTTTCCAACATGCGGAAGTCGTGATACCTGCTGTCCGTTGATTCAGTATTCCCGGGTTGATACCTGGTTGATGGGGTTCTGGGAGTTCTTCTACTCCCCAAGCCCGGCCCGAGGCCAGACTTGACTTGTGAGAGTTTGGTCCACCAGGCTGTTGCTTGGAGCGGCCCGCAGGCCCACATACCCACCACAGCCCGGTTGGTCCGACACTCCTTGGATAAAATGATCTAGTTTTCTCTTAAAGATGTCCACGGTTGTTCCGGCGTTGACCAGTCCAGCATCCAAGAGGCCTGGTCGACGACCGGGCCGCGAAGCTCTGAATCCACGGCGTAACTGACCTAGCTGCTTCTACGCCAGACAACTAAGTCAATCATGCAATCAATCTCTTCCACTATCACAGCCTGTGTGACCCACCCCCTCCCTCCCCTCTCTCCCCTTCCCTCCCATCTCTCCGTCTCTAACACACGCAAAACACACACATCAGTCTTTCGTCACTGGATGAGAAAATAAACAGAAGAGATATGATCGCGATGTACAAAATACTCTAGGACTTATCCAAGTTCCACAAGGAGAGAATATCTGACATTGAAAGAATGAGCTACAGGGAGACTATAATCCTGTTTCTATTTACAAAGTATTAATGAAATGAAACGGACTACGAATTAAAAATAAATATATAAATCAAATCAGGTGTTAAATTGTGGGTGGGGGAGGGGGGAGGGGGTGCTGGGGCGAGGGGATGAGGGGGGGGGAGGGGGTGCTGGGGCGAGGGGATGAGGGGGGGGGAGGGGGTGCTGGGGCGAGGGGATGAGGGGGGGTGAGGGGGTGCTGGGGCGAGGGGATGAGGGGAGGGGGGAGGGGGTGCTGGGGCGAGGGGATGAGGGGGGGGGGGAGAGGAGGAAGATAAACACACTTCCAAGCAGGATGTCCTCACGACTCTAGCACGCACGAACGCACGCACAGCCGCCCCCACCTATGCACACCCCACATACCCACCTATGCACGCCCACACACCCACCTATGCACGCCCACATACCCACCTATGCACCCACACACACCCACCTATGCACGCCCACCTATGCACGACCACACACCCACCTATGCACGCCCACATACCCACCTATGCACGCCAACATACCCACCTATGCACGCCAACATACCCACCTATGCACGCCCACCCACCCACCTATGCACGCCCACACACCCACCTATGCACGCCCACACACCCACCTATGCACGTCCCACATACCCACCTATGCACGTCCCACATACCCACCTATGCACCCCCACACACTCACCTATGCACGCCCACATACCCACCTATGCACACCCACACACCCACCTATGCACGCCCACACACCCACCTATGCACGCCCACATACCCACCTATGCACGCCCACACACCCACCTATGCATGTCCCACACACCCATCTATGCACCCCCACATACCCACCTATGCACGCCCACACACCCACCTATGCACGCCCACACACCCACCTATGCACCCCCACACACCCACCTATGCACCCCCACACACCCACCTATGCACGCCCACACACCCACCTATGCACGCCCACACACCCACCTATGCACGCCCACACACCCACCTATGCACGCCCACACACCCACCTATGCACGCCCACATACCCACCTATGCACCCACACACACCCACCTATGCACGCCCGCACACCCACCTATGCACGCCCACACACCCACCTATGCACGCCCACACACCCACCTATGCACGCCCACACACCCACCTATGCACGCCAACATACCCACCTATGCACGCCAACATACCCACCTATGCACGCCCACACACCCATCTATGCACGCCAACACACCCACCTATGCACGCCAACATACCCACCTATGCACGCCAACATACCCACCTATGCACGCCCACATAACCACCTATGCACGCCCACATAACCACCTATGCACGCCCACACACCCACCTATGCACGCCCACAACACACCTATGCACGCCCACATACCCACCTATGCACGCCCACACACCCACCTATGCACGTCCCACACACCCACCTATGCACGCCCACACACACACCTATGCACGCCCACAACACACCTATGCACGCCCACACACCCAGGTACTTGACAGGAATGATGGGTATTGATGCTCTCGTTAATGTCGACCGAATATAAATTGTCACAAGGTTGGGCTAACCCGCCCGTGAGGCTGACGCATCAACTATGATAACACCACACACACGGCAAACTAGGCCTAAGAGCTAACCTAAGTCTAGGCCTAAGAGCTAACCTAAGTCTATCTTGAGGTTATCTAAGATGATTTCGGGGCTTTTTAGAGTCTCCGCGGCCCGGTCCTCGACCAGACCTCCACCCCCCAGGAAGCAGCCCGTGACAGCTGACTAACACCCAGGTACCTATTTTACTGCTAGGTAACAGGGGCATAGGGTGGAAGAAACTCTGCCCATTGTTTCTCGCCGGCGCCTGGGATCGAACCCAGGACCACAGGATCACAAATCCAGCGTGCTGTCCGCTCGGCCGACCGGCTCCCTCCTAAGTCTAGGCCTAAGAGTTAACCTAAGTCTAGGCCTAAGAGCAAACCTAAGTCTAGGCTTAAAGTCTACAACAGAAGGGTGGCGCAAGGGAACGGAGAAAGAAGGGAGACGATAAGGGACATAGGAAAAGAGGAGAATGAAAGCGAGAGGAAGGAAAGATGGGAATGTAGTGAAAGAAGGAAGGAAGATGACACGTAAACGGAACAGATGCTGAAAATGAAACAAACAGCTGTAACAAATACAAGGAAACCCAAGACGGGGTGGTAGGAAAAGGGGGTTCGCAATGAAGAAGGTCGTGGTTCAAAGCTAAAGTTTCAGGGAGAATTTTAAGGGAATAAAGGAAGGGAGAGGCTTAAAAGAGTAAAGCAAGGAAGAGAACACAAGACAAAAAGAGAGAGAGAGAAAGTTGGGGAGAAGAGACAAGGGTTCCACGGAGAGGTTGAGACGGGCGGAGGAAGAAAAGAGGCAACTTGGTGACAAAAATTGGTCTGAAAGGGTTTGTCCTAAGATCTTACGGGGTTCGGATTGGGGGGGGGATAGAGACAGAGAGGGAGGGAGAGAGAGAGGGAGGGAGGCAGGGAGGGAGGGAGGGAGGGAGGGAGGGAGGGAGGGAGGGAGGGAGGGAGGGAGAGGGAGGGAGAGGGAGGGAGGGAGGGAGGGAGGGAGAGGGAGGGAGGGAGGGAGGGAGGGAGGGAGGGAGGGAGGGAGGGAGGGAGGGAGGGAGGGAGGGAGGGAGGGAGGGAGAGGGAGGGAGGGAGGGAGGGAGGGAGGGAGGGAGGGAGGGAGGGGGAGGGAGAGGGAGGGAGGGAGAGAGGGAGAGAGAGGGAGAGAGAGGGAGGGAGAGGGAGGGAGGGAAAGAGATGGAGAGAGGGAGAGAGATGGAGGGAGAGAGAGGGAGGGGGAGAGAGAGGGAGGGGGAGAGAGAGGGAGGGGGAGAGAGAGGGAGGGGGAGAGAGAGGGAGGGGGAGAGAGAGGGAGGGGGAGAGAGAGGGAGGGGGAGAGAGGGAGGGGGAGAGAGAAGGAGGGAGGGAGGGGGAGAGAAGGAGGGAGGGAGGGGGAGAGAAGGAGGGAGGGAGGGAGAGAGAAGGAGGGAGGGAGGGAGGGAGGGAGGGAGGAAGAGCCATGACAAGAGCCGTACAACACAAAAGATAGAGCAAATAGTGGAAATGTTCACATTGAACACGAGCAGAACAAGAGGGGGGGGTGTGGGGAAGCTAGTCAGAGATGAACTAGAGCGCTGCGAGCAAGTATTTTTGAGCGTAATAGTAATAAATTATAATGAACTAGACGAGGAGTCTGTAAGAGCCAACTCCACCCACAATTAAAAAGCCGATATGATTTGCGATATTCAGATCCAGAGTTGTTACAGTAAATGTGTACAAGTAGGTGGTAAGGCGAGAGGTCCAGAAGCTGAAGCAGGAACACTCAGGCGAAGTACACACACTTTTCTCGCCTCATAACTTAATATTGTTCTGGAAACACTGAAGGAAAGGATCAAATGAAGCTCTCCAAAGAGACAACCGCTGGAGCAGAGCGGGGATTGAACTAGCGTTGACCAGGGACCAGATTCACGAAGCAGTTACGCAAGCACTTACGAACCTGTCCATCTTTTCTCAATCTTTGGCGGCTTTGTTTACAATTATTAATCAGTTAATGAGCTCCGAAGCACCAGGAGGCTGTTTATAATAATAACAACAGTTGATTGGGAAGTTTTCATGCTTGTAAACTGTTTAATAAATGTAACCAAAGGCGTCAAAGATTGAGGAAAGATGTACACGTTCGTAAGTACTTGCGTTACTGCTTCGTGAATCTGGCCCCTGGTGAATACCGGAAGCACGCTGTATCCCTCTAGCCACATGTTAAAAGGGACATATATCACGCTATTATAATTTCCTTGCGTAGACGTGCTCGTCGTTGGTATACGGACACATCTCCAATGTCGTTTTATGTAAACTACTCAGCAACGCGACTGTGTTCCATATAAATGTTTCAAACCAGTAATATTGTCTTTTCTAATACAAAATGGAGCAAGAGCCTCACGTAACTGCAACTTATTCACAATATATTTTCCAATACTTATTGAAACTAAAAGCGGCCGCCTTGAAAACAAGAAAGTATTGGATGGCCAAGGCCTCGGGCTGCCTGTCATTTCGGAGAGGCAGCGGAGACGCTCTGCTGGCTGTCCTAACCGAAAAAAGAGATGACCAAAAATGGGCCGCTGAAGCCCAAACAGTGAGAGATGACTTAACACACTGAGATCACACTAACGTGATGCATCAAATGAACAAATCCACAAGGGGGATTTGTCGTAGCTCAGTCGATTAAGGCAGTGTCTGGGATGCTCCCGGACGCAGGTTCGAATCCTCGTCACGGCCCTTGTGGATTTGTTCAGTGAGAGATGACCATTAACAGAACAAGACTACTAACAACAACGCACAACACCCCCCCCCCCCCAAAGACTCCAATGGTGTGTATTCTGAATGAATAACTGATTTGCAATCTGTGCATGAATGTATTTTCTGTACAACATGAAGGCATGAAAGTCCAATAAAAATATATGTGAGTGGAGAGCTGGGAGTGCCTAGGTGGTGTCGTGAAGGGAGGGGGGGCGGTCTTGGGGAAGATCATCGTTCGTAAACAGTTTGTTAAATCGCGAGGTAACCGCCAAGAACTCGAAAAGACGGGAAAGTTTCCAAAGTACTCGCGTAACTGCTTGATGAATCGGGCCCCTGAACAGTGCTAGAGTGACTAAGACTACTTAAGTTTGCTCTCCCACATCGACACCACTCGTCAGAAATGTCTTGCAGAAACAGCCAACTTATCCAGACTGTTGCTCGACGGAACGTTACTGACGGGGTTCCTGTTATTTCTGGAGGCTGTAAGACGGAATGTGGATAGTCAGGAATGTCTCGGGGAGGCGTCTTATGAGTGTTGAGTGTACTTGTCTGTGTACAGCGAGAGTGCATGGGTCCTGATGAAGTAAAGAAAGCTGGTGTATATGTATGTATATATATGTTTGTGTATATATGTATATGTGTATAAAATATTAACAATTGTGTAAGTAGCGCCACAAGATTGTCACTTGCTTAACTAAACGAACTATGGGGGTTCAGTTCCTGAACCCATTATGCGCCTCTGTAATCATTTCCACCACCGCCCACGGGATGGGTATGGGGTGCATAATAAATAAAAGAACCGAAAACATAATGGGAGTGCGTGTGTTATGGGGTAGGATCGGTAAGGTTTTTTATTATTTTTTTTTATTTTTTTTTTTTTACTACAAACATGGCATCCCATTTACAATGCTAACCAGCATACATTTTCTTCTGTCCTTCATGGACAGGGTTAGGGATTTGGTAGGGAAGAGGAGCGTGTGTGTCAAGCATTGTGGGAAGAAGGGAGAGAGATTCTTCAAGATGATGATGATGATGATGGAGGGAGCAGGAGAGGAGGTGTCTGCGAGGCAGGGAGGGGTTGAACTCTGAAGAACGTGAAGAGTTTGTTGAGAGTTGACGGTAAAGAGGTGTAGAGGTTGTTGGGTTGTGGGAAGAGATTACATAATGAGGGAGAGAGTTGAAGCCATAACATGCATTCACCTATCTGTGCTTGCAGGACCGACCTTATAGCTCTTGGACCCCTTATTTCTAGCAACTGGCTATCTAATGAACTGACTCCCGACCTCCCTGATCACTGGAGGTCATACACATATACACCTCCCGACCTCCCTCACCTCATTTTCATCTGGATCTACTATAAATATATATTTCTCTCACGCAAGGTAACCGCAAGGTAACACACATGCGTGGAGGCTGACTCCATACACACTTTCAAATGTAGATATGATAAGAGCCCAGTAGGCTAAGGAATCTGTACACCAGTTGACTGACAGTCGAGAGGCTGTCAATGAGGAGGGAATAGAAAAACTGACATCTGAAACATATGAAGTCTGAAACATGTGCCTTTGAGGAAAGCCAGAAAGAAGTCCAACATAGAAAGAGAACGCAGACGACACTACAAAAGAAAAAAAATAACAGAAATGCTTAAGCATACACGACTTTCCATACAAAGAAGGAATAATTTAAACAGGTTAATTGAAGAAATCGAACAGAGACTGAAGCATTCATATCAGATTGAAGAAAGGCAACTAGAACAGAAAGCAATTCAATAAATAAAGAAAACCCAAAATATTTCATCACATATGAGAAATCAAAGCAAAAACCACTGCCAGTATTGGACCTATTCGTACTAAGTGAAGGTTCATACACGGAGGATGTGCAAAGAAATCAGTGAAATCCTAAAAAAAAAAAACCAGTACGAGGACATGTTTAGCACTCCAAAAAACAGAATGAAAGTGGAAGATCCGGGCAACTTCTTAGATACGTGATATCCAAACCCCTGTAAATATATCTGATATCCACACGAGCGTGGCAGATTTTGAAAGGGAAATTGACAACATGCCCATGCACTGTCCCGAGGCCAGACTCATGGAATTCAATATTTATAAAGAAATGCATGGTGCCAGCAGCGCAGGCACTCAGTATAGTGTGGAGGAAGAGCTTGGACACGGGGAAGATACCAGATGCACTTAAATCAGTAGACATAGCCCCTCTACACAAGGGAGGGAGCAAAGCATTGGCAAAGAATTATAGACCAGTTGCATTAACGTCCCACATAATACAAGTATTTGAGAGAGTGATCAAGAGTCAGGTCACTAGTTTCATGGAAACCAATGACCTCCACAATCTAGGCCAACATGGATTTAGAGCAGGAAGATCATGCCTCTCACAGCTACTTGACCATTATGACAAAGTCACTGAGGCATTAGAAGAAAAACAGAATGCAGATGTGGTATACACAGACTTTGCAAAGGCATTCGATAAATATGACCATGGGGTGAGAGCACACAAAATGAGGTCATGGGAATAACTGTAAAGTTGGACGCAGGATACTCAGGCATATATATATGTCGTATCTAGTAGCCAGAACACACTTCTCGGCCTACTATGCAAGGCCTGATTTGCCTAATAGGACAGAGTGATTTTCTTTATTTTCAAACAAAAATTTCCAAATAGTTTATATGAATTATTAATATAATTTTATATTACGACCATAATTTATTGACTTAGTTGTGTTAGTTAAGGTTTAAGATAGGTTAGGTTAGGTTAGGTTAGGTAGGGTTGGTTGGGTTCGGTCATATATCTACGTTAGTTTTAACTCAAATTTAAACAAATTAACTTAAACATAATGAAATGGACAGATTTATCATTTCATAAGAAAAAATTGGAAAAATATATAAATTCAGGAAAACGTGGCTTATTAGGCAAATCGGGCCTTGCATAGTAGGCCGAGTACGACGTTCTGGCTTCTAGGTACAACATATATATACCTATACATATGCATATACACAACTATAAACTCGTACACATTCATACACACATACATACTAATTTTTTTTTTCAATTATTGGAGGAAGGATTTCTGGTCAGTATTTCATCTGGGAATTATGTACTGTGGTACTGGGTTTTCATCTAGTAAATCGAGGACTCTTGGGCCACCAGCTGTGGAAGCGGGGCGTCTCATCTTGGAGCAATCCTCTAACATTTCGATGGTGTTCCATACCCTGATGGCTTGGTGCTGCGGTCTGATGTTTAGTGGCTGTATGTTCAGGAGTTCATGGAGCTCCTGGATTGTCTGATCATATGGTGGACGGTGTTTTGCTGCTCTCCTTAGCGCCTTATTTTGCACTGCTTGCAGTTTCTGCATGTTAGTTTTCTTTATGGTGTGTAGTGGTACTGGGGGATACTCTAGATGTGGCAGAACTAGAGCCTTATATAAGTGGATCTGGATATTAATACTGAGGCTTCGGAATCTCCTCAGTTTTCCTAAGGCTGCTTTGGCTCTATTTAGTCGGTCCCAAGGACGTATGCGTGAGAGCGAGAGGGAGGGAGGGAGGGGAGAGAGGGGGAGGGGGAGGGAGGGAGGGAGGGAGGGGGGGAGGAGGGGAGGGAGGGGGGAGGGGGGGAGGGAAGGAGGGAGAGAGAGAGAGAGAGAGAGAGAGAGAGAGAGAGAGAGAGAGAGAGAGAGAGAGAGAGAGAGAGAGAGAGAGAGAGAGAGAGAGAGAGAGAGAGAGAGAGAGGGAGGGAGAGAGAGAGAGAGGGGGAGGGGGAGAGAGAGAGGGGGGAGGGAGGGAGAGAGAGGGGGGAGGGAGGGAGAGAGAGGGGGGGAGGGAGGGAGAGAGAGGGGGGGAGGGAGGGAGAGAGAGGGCGAGGGAGGGAGAGAGAGGGGGAGGGAGGGAGAGAGAGGGCGAGGGAGGGGGAGGGAGAGAGGGGGAGGGAGAGAGGGGGAGGGAGAGAGGGGGAGGGAGAGAGGGGGAGGGAGAGAGAGAGAGGGGGAGGGGGAGAGAGGGAGGGGGGAGGGAGGGAGGGAGAGAGAGGGGGGAGGGAGGGAGGGAGAGAGAGAGGGGGAGGGAGAGAGAGAGGGGGAGGGAGAGAGAGAGAGGGGGAGGGGGAGAGAGGGGGGAGGGAGAGGGGGAGGGAGAGAGAGAGGGGGAGGGAGAGAGAGAGGGGGAGGGGGAGAGAGAGGGGGGAGGGGGAGAGAGAGGGGGGGAGGGGGAGAGAGAGGGGGGGAGGGGGAGAGAGAGGGGAGGGAAGGAGAGAGAGGGAGGGAAGGAGAGAGAGGGGGGGAGGGAGAGAGAGGGGGAGGGAAGGAGAGAGAGAGAGGGGGGAGGGAGAGAGGGGAGGGAAGGAGAGAGAGGGGGAGGATGAGGTAGTTACAGGAGGGATGTGTGGGCTAACAGGGTATCAAGGCAGGTCATTAAGACCACAGTAAAACTCTCCTCGTTGGATCTGCAACTTTATTAGTAGTAATTCACTTCTTAATAGAATCGAAGCAACACATTAACGGCCCAACTGGCCACTAATGTAACTGTATGCTCTTCACAAATTTACCTAAAATAATGCTAATAAGAATCAATTCTAAATACGTTGTTCCAAACAATATATTTGTTTTAAACGTTGTTGTAATCAATATATTTTAAGTGAATACGAAAGGGAGATACAGTTCTCGCTGAGCAATTTATCTAAGAGGAGATTTACGCTGCTCATCGATGCTCTGAGTAAACTATTTTACAAGGATGTGTTGGACATTGAAAGTGGATTAGAAACAGTCACCTGTGTTTCACCATAATGGCTAGTGCGGCATTATTATTATTATTATTATTAACATCTTATTGACAAAATTAACTACAATTTTGCCTAATCTGAGGATTTTGATAGTCTTATTAAATTGAGGATAATGCTAGTATTCACTGTCACGGCAGACATATTTGGGCGTCCACCCACGATGCTACCCATTAACGGGTACTGGGATGAGAAGGAACGTTGCCATAGTAGACGAGGGGAAAGGTGGTGGTGGTGTGGGGCACATGGATGACGCAAGAGGATGTGTTATGGGGGATTTGGATGAGGAAAAGCAAAGGGGAGGTTAGGAGGGGTTTGCTGAGACCGGACAAAGTTTGGGTTTGTGGGATAAGGTGTTGCGAGTAACCAGATACTGGCAGCTGGGAGAGAAGATGGAGATTCCCGACAGGGGGATGTAGGAGACCATTTTAAAAGGGAAGATGATCTGAGGACAGTGGGTGGAGGGCCTGGCGTGGAGGCTGAAGGAGCTATAAAACTGGCGGAGGTGATGTAAACGTCCAGGAGAAAGTGGATCCAGCTAGGAGGAGGAAATGGGAAGTTGGAGGTATTGTGTCAAGTGGAGAAAGACAGCCTGAGCAGCTGCCTGAGTGAGAAAGACCTCAGCAGCTGCCTGAGTGAGAAAGACAGCCTCAGCAGCTGCCTGAGTGAGAAAGACAGCCTCAGCAGCTGCCTGAGTGAGAAAGACAGCCTCAGCAGCTGCCTGAGTGAGAAAGACAGCCTCAGCAGCTGCCTGAGTGAGAAAGACAGCCTCAGCAGCTGCCTGAGTGAGAAAGACAGCCTCAGCAGCTGCCTGAGTGAGAAAGACAGCCTCAGCAGCTGCCTGAGTGAGACAGACAGTCTCAGCAGCTGCCTGAGTGAGAAAGACAGCCTCAGCAGCTGCCTGAGTGAGAAAGACAGCCTCAGCAGCTGCCTGAGTGAGAAAGACAGCCTCAGCAGCTGCCTGAGTGAGAAAGACAGCTTCACGCAGCTGCCTGAGTGAGAAAGACCGCCTCAGCAGCTGCGTGGGGAGAAAGCTAGAGTAAATGTAATAGGGAAGTACAAGATGATATAGACATAGCTGGTCTTGTGTAGTGTAGCCAATACAAGAGGCTGGTGGGCAGCCTGACTCATGTGGAGGCTGGTGGGCAGCCTGACTCATGTGGAGGCTGGTGGGCAGCCTGACTCATGTGGGGGCTGGTGGGCAGCCTGACTCATGTGGGGGCTGGTGGGCAGCCTGACTCATGTGGGGGCTGGTGGGCAGCCTGACTCATGTGGAGGCTGGTGGGCAGCCTGACTCATGTGGGGGCTGGTGGGCAGCCTGACTCATGTGGAGGCTGGTGGGCAGCCTGACTCATGTGGAGGCTGGTGGGCAGCCTGACTCATGTGGAGGCTGGTGGGCAGCCTGACTCATGTGGAGGCTGGTGGGCAGCCTGACTCATGTGGGGGCTGGTGGGCAGCCTGACTCGTGTGGGGGCTGGTGGGCAGCCTGACTCGTGTGGGGGCTGGTGGGCAGCCTGACTCGTGTGGGGGCTGGTGGGCAGCCTGACTCGTGTGGGGGCTGGTGGGCAGCCTGACTCGTGTGGGGGCTGGTGGGCAGCCTGACTCGTGTGGGGGCTGGTGGGCAGCCTGACTCGTGTGGGGGCTGGTGGGCAGCCTGACTCGTGTGGGGGCTGGTGGGCAGCCTGACTCGTGTGGGGGCTGGTGGGCAGCCTGACTCATGTGGGGGCTGGTGGGCAGCCTGACTCATGTGGGGGCTGGTGGGCAGCCTGACTCATGTGGGGGCTGGTGGGCAGCCTGACTCATGTGGAGGCTGGTGGGCAGCCTGACTCATGTGGAGGCTGGTGGGCAGCCTGACTCATGTGGGGGCTGGTGGGCAGCCTGACTCATGTGGGGGCTGGTGGGCAGCCTGACTCATGTGGGGGCTGGTGGGCAGCCTGACTCATGTGGAGGCTGGTGGGCAGCCTGACTCTTGTGGGGGCTGGTGGGCAGCCTGACTCATGTGGAGGCTGGTGGGCAGCCTGACTCATGGGGCGGAGAAAAACACCTCACCCGCTTCTTTGTTTGCAAGTCACGTATGGGAAGGTACGGCACTGTCTTTGATATACTTCCCCACCTAGGAGAGTTGAAATGTAATTTTGGATTTAACAAAATTCTCAATAAACTATTTAATAATAAATCTTAGCTTTGATTACATTTCATTATCATTCAGGCGCCAGCGCGGTATAAATGAATACATCGTAATACCCATTTGACGTTAAGTAACACAAAGGTCACAAAAGATATTAGTGAATTGTTTATTTAAAAACAAATGTCATCATTTCCATACCACACTTTGTACGACGGAGCCTCGCAGACAGCTGGAAGGCCACCACGAGGAGAGAGAAGACCAGGGGCCACATTCACGAAAGCTCTCACGCAAGCACTTACGAACCTGTTTCACAATCTTTGGCAGCTTTGTTTCCAATTATTAAACAGTTAATGAGCTCCGAAGCACCAGGAGGCTGTTTATAACAATAACAACAGTTGATTGGGAAGTTTTCATGCTTGTAAATTGTTTAATAAATGTAATCAACGCCGTCAAAGATCGAGGAAAGATGTACACATTCGTAAGTATCTGCGTAAGTGCTTTCAAGAATCTGTTGCCATGGACTGTGGGCACCAAAACCCACTACTACTGATACTACTACTACTACTACTAATGTAGGCGGCTGTAATAGTGCTACAAGAGTGAGTGTCGGGAGGTGATCCTGTCCCGCTGCTCCAGCTCCACACGCCCCTCACCCTTGACCACGTCGGAGTCCATGCTGAGAGGTACTCCTTCCTCCTCTTACGAGATTTTAACGTTCCGTATAACGAGCACATTAACGTTCAATTGACTGGGCCGGAGAGTAATTGATTGTTGCCTTCGGAGGCGGTTAGTTTACTGTGCGCCTCATACTCATCCTGTGAGTGGTAGTGTATTGTGCGCCCCATACTCATCCTGTGAGCGGTAGTGTATTGTGCGCCCCATACTCATCCTGTGAGTGGTAGTGTATTGTGCACCCCATACTCATCCTGTGAGTGGTAGTGTATTGTGCACCCCCATACTCATCCTGTGAGTGGTAGTGTATTGTGCGCCCCATACTCATCCTGTGAGTGGTAGTGTATTGTGCACCCCCATACTCATCCTGTGAGTGGTAGTGTATTGTGCGCCCCATACTCATCCTGTGAGTGGTAGTGTATTGTGCACCCCCATACTCATCCTGTGAGTGGTAGTGTATTGTGCACCCCCATACTCATCCTGTGAGTGGTAGTGTATTGTGCACCCCCATACTCATCCTGTGAGTGGTAGTGTATTGTGCACCCCCATACTCATCCTGTGAGTGGTAGTGTATTGTGCGCCCCATACTCATCCTGTGAGTGGTAGTGTATTGTGCACCCCATACTCATCCTGTGAGCGGTTGCGCAAAACAGGATTACAACATGACTGTTATCCTTAACCATCATTGTGGAGAAGTCATGAATTGGATTAACTCTCCATTATTAACTAGGATGAACTAGGAACATAAGAACATAAGAACAAAGGTAACTGCAGAAGGCCTATTGGCCCATACGAAGTAGCTCCTATCTATAACCATATAGGAACTAGGTTCCAGATTATTAACCCAATTCTATAAACGTTATGGGCAATGACCCTTCAACACACACCTCCTCCCTAACTGTCTGGGGCATAACTAGCCCACCTCTTGCGGCGTTCAAGTGGCAACTGGACAGAACACCTTCAGAGTGTACCTAATCAACCAGGCTGTGATACCTACGTCAGGCTGCGTTAGCAGCATTCAACAGCCTGCTTGACCAGACCATCAATCTGGGCGTCTGGGGACTTTGATGATTGGAACCACCTCAAGGTATCCTTAAGGTAAAGCAGGTGATTACCTTGACACCGTTGTTGATAAGTCAGCTGAGCAGCACTCAACCCTTCATCTTGTGAATTATGAGCCGTAACTCAAACGGAAGAGAGTATAAATCACGTTTTTATTTTATATCCTACTATAACCAGAACGCTAGTGAGGGCTTAGTATACCCGGCTCATGTCTAACAACATCCCAACATAACAACGTAACGACTCTGAGAGAGTCTGGAGATGTTTACGGAGCCCAAACCTGGACGACTGAGCCACCAGTCAAGTCCTACTCCCCACACTCAGTTCCAAATAATATCATCCCCGCATCATAATCATCACTCATTCCCAGATCCGTCCGGTGCCGTATTTTATCCCTGGCTGAGAGTTATGGGGTGAGCGTGTGCCCGCAGACATGGGGGGATAAACATAAACCTAATCCCATAATAAGGTGTGCCCAAACCCCCCCATTCACCCCCCCCCCCCACACCCAGGGCACTGGCTCCCCCTCCCTGCCTTGTGTATCAATAATATACGTCTTATCCTTAACATTTTTAGTACCAACAGCAACTAAAAAACAACAAAATCTGAATAACATAATTGCCAGACGGATGAATACCATAACTGTTAGACGGATGAATAACATAACTGCCAGACGGATGAATACCATAACTCTTAGACGGATGAATAACATAACTGCCAGACGGATCAATACCATAACTCTTAGACGGATGAATAACATAACTGCCAGACGGATCAATACCATAACTCTTAAGACGGATGAATAACAATTGCCAGACGGATGAATACCATAACTCTTAGACGGATGAATAACATAATTGCCAGACGGATGAATACCATAACTCTTAGACGGATGAATAACATAACTGCCAGACGGATGAATAACTGCCACGTGAATGCGTTCGGGCTGAGGAGTGAATCTAAATAGAAGTACCTGGGTATAGGTGGATAACGGGCTATTCATGCCCGTGCCACCTCTTCGATGGCTTGAGCTTTATCAATCAATCTATAGGTGGAAACCCGTTGTGCAGATGCCTTAAGTCTCAGTTCTAACCTGATAAGTATACCTTCCACCCACGTAAACCTTCCACCCGCGTAAACCTTCCACCCGCGTAAACCTTCCACCCGCGTAAACCTTCCACCCGCGTAAACCTTCCACCCGCGTAAACCTTCCACCCGGATAAACCTTCCACCCGGATAAACCTTCCACCCGCGTAAACCTTCCACCCGCGTAAACCTTCCACCCGGATAAACCTTCCACCCGGATAAACCTTCCACCCGGATAAACCTTCCACCCGGATAAACCTTCCACCCGGATAAACCTTCCACCCGGATAAACCTTCCACCCGGATAAACCTTCCACCCGGATAAACCTTCCACCCGGATAAACCTTCCACCCGGATAAACCTTCCACCCGGATAAACCTTCCACCCGGATAAACCTTCCACCCGCGTAAACCTTCCACCCGCGTAAACCTTCCACCCGCGTAAACCTTCCACCCGCGTAAACCTTCCACCCGCGTAAACCTTCCACCCGCGTAAACCTTCCACCCGCGTAAACCTTCCACCCGCGTAAACCTTCCACCCGCGTAAACCTTCCACCCGCGTAAACCTTCCACCCGCGTAAACCTTCCACCCGCGTAAACCTTCCACCCACGTAAACCTTTAACATACACGTACATGTTACTCTACAATGTTCTCTCATAATGCACATATTATACGTACATATTATACTTTGTCCAAAATATATAAACATCACATGAATTCGGATCAGCTCAGTATCATCCCGTACTCTCATGCATTACGTCGCATTTTTGTACGGAGTTGAGCACTCCGTTAAAAATATGACGTTTCAGAAAGAAAAAAATACAGTAAAGTTGTCGTTTTCCATGTACCAGCCTCGATAGGTTTGGTGGGTTGTTTGGGTTCGTACGCTTCTGTTTAGGCAAAACAGTTGTAATTTTTACGGAGTGGCGAATCAAGAGGTGGTCCCAGCCTCGCTCAACTCCACATTGTTGTCGTTATCTGCCCCCAACGTTGAAATTGTGGTGATTTGAGGTTATCTTGAAATGATTTCGGGGCTTAGTGTCCCCGCGGCCCGGTCCTCGACCAGGCCTCCACCCCCAGGAAGCAGCCCGTGACAGCTGTCTAACTCCCAGGTACCTATTTACTGCTAGGTAACAGGAGCATCAGGGTGAAAGAAACTCTGCCCATTGTTTCTCGTCGGTACCCGGGATCGAACCCAGGACCACAGGATCACGCGTCCAGTGTTCTGTCAGCTCAACCACCGTCTCCCACCCGGTGGGTGGGGGGGAGGACATTAAAACCACTACCATATTGACGCTTCCTGAAACTATTGAGTAAGGCTTCCAGTAGGGTAGGTTGGCACCCTTGGTCCTGAGGCTTCTGGTTACGCTAAATCATTGGATTTTTTACGGAGTGGTAATGGAGAGAACGGGTTCCTCCTCCCCCCCCCCCCTCACAAACACACATCTCCAAATACTTGACTAAATCCTTGCTATATTTTAATTATCTACCACTAATCCTAGTCGAAAAAATCCTTATCTATCATCCCACTTAATCCCCTCCATCAGCTAAAGGATGATCCGTAACCCCCCCCCCTCCAGTCCTCCCTAAGTCTTTACCCCGTTAATCACCAGTTTTGATCACCATTTACCACTTTTTTATCTTCTAATCTTCATTCCTGTGACCCTTCCTCCTTCCTCCTCCTCCTCCTTCTTCTTCTTCTTCCCCTCCCTCCCTCCCTCCCTCCCTCTCTCTCTCTCTCTCTCTCTCTCTCTCTCTCTCTCTCTCTCTCTCTCTCTCTCTCTCTCTCTCTCTCTCTCATATCTTACCTTCCATCCGTGATGTCTTGCCTAACCTTCAACACATCTCTGCCTGCCTCACCTCCAACCCTTTCACCATTCTGGATGATTGCCTGGTATGTCTATATGTATTAGCGTCCCCCAACCATCACAACCCGGCTGATCAGGCAGAAACGTACCTCGATTCCTCTTAAAGAGACTCCAGCCTTTATCCGCCACCTTGTTGCCGCTCACAATATACAGTGTTCTCTGATTGTGCCTATGGCACCTCTGCTCTTCACTGGTTCTATTATGCATTTTCTTCCATATCGTTCACTCCAGTACGTTGTTATTTTACTGTGTAGATTTGGTACTTGGCCCTCCAGTATCTTCCAGGTGTATATTATTTGGTATCTCTCTCGTCTCCTTTCTAGTGAGTACACTTGGAAAGCTTTGAGACGATCCCAATAATTTAGGTGTTTTATCGCGTCTATGCGTGCCGTATATGTTCTCTGTATTCTCTCTATTTCTCTCCTGCTCTGAAGGGGGAAGTGAGTACTGAGCAGTACTCAAGCCGGGACAACACAAGTGACTTGAAGAGTACAACCATTGTGATGGGATCCCTGGATTTGAAAGTTCTCGTAATCCATCATATCATTTTTTTCTGGCTGACGCAATATTTGCTTGGTTATGCCTATTAAACGTTAGGTCGTCAGACATATAAAAAATAGTTAATTGTTAGTAACAATTGATTGATTGACAGTTGAGAGGCGAGCCGAAAGAGCAGAGCTCAACCCCCGCAAGCACATCTAAATGAATACCCACCCACACACACCCTACACTCACACCCACCCACCCACACGCACGCACGCACGCACGCACGCACACGCACGCACGCACAGCTCAGATGAGAACAGAGGAAGTACACTAATTACTTTTTTTTTTTTACCTTGTATTGATTCCTAGAATCATTGTCCCTGTGGCCCGTCTCTGACCAGGCCTCCAGATTTGCGGTGTGCTCAACAAGACTGTTAGACGCCGCTGCTTGAAGTCTGACGTATGAATCACAACCCGGTTGATCAAATATAATTAAATCATAGAAGACCCAATAATAAATCATAGTTAACACTGACACCAGGTCCCCCGCTGTTGTGCACCATGACCCTATACACAGGCTGGGTAATGGGTCCCCCACACTCAAAGTTTTGGCCAACAACATTCTTACATGTGTTGTACCAGTGCACAAAGTGTACCAGTGTAACTGCACAAAGGTGTTACAATTACTGTGGATGTGCCAACACGCTTCCACTACACATAAGGGGCATAACTGGCCGACCCCACGCAGTGTTCAAGAGAGAACTGGAAAGCACCTCCAAAGGATACCTGATCAACCAGGCTGTGATTCGTACGTCAGGCTGCGAGCAGCCGCGTCCAACAGCCTGGTTGACCAGTCCAGCAACGAGGAGGCCTGGTCGATGACCGAGCCGCGGGGACGCTAAGCCCCGGAACAACTCCAAGGTAAGGTGCCATGGAGGTGACAGATCAGAGCACACACCTAGATATTACAATAACGTCATCACAGCTGCCGTCATACTCCAACCCATTCTCTCGTGGGCTACCATTACCAAGTATAAATGTTCATTTAGATAATAGAATCTATGTGCATGTTAACTTGTGGATCATTCGTCCATCGCCGCGGTGACGTGGGTGACGTGGGTGGCGGGTGGTGGGTGGGTGGTGGGTGGGTGGTGGGTGACGTGGGTGGTGGGTGACGTGGGTGACGGTGACGTGGGTGGAGTGCCGCTTGGGCTACAACCGTCGAGAATCTAACTTCCATTCTGAAAGCGCTCAAGATCCTTTGGTTGATAAATTTGCATTCTGCAAATCGCGGTGTTGGTGATCACTGCGTACTCCTTCCTGCGCGTCGCCCCTCCCAGAGCTCCAGGGACGGAGCCTTCCGCACCAATCAACTGATAGCAGCTGGAATGTTAATATTATACAATACATTCAGACACCCCTTGCAATATTATAGGAAATAATTAAAGAGAGGATGAAATATGATAGAAGATAAGATCACAAATACACGGCGTAACGCCCCGGAGTGATCCCAAGACACTACAAAGATCAGCCAAGGAGAGTAACTGCTGTATATCTTAACTATACATTGAAGAACCAGCGCACCACATAAGCAAAACTAAAACTTTATAAAGTCTCACCAAAACTTTATAGTATGATAAAGTGCCAACTGACCCAAGTTTCATTGTTTTACCGGAATACAAATGAATGATACAAATTCCGGCTTTAGTACAGCTTGTGAGGGTTTCACAGGATCTGCTTATCTTGGGAGCTGGATTTTCACCTGTTGATGATTTCGATAGTTCCTCTCTCTACCTGGCCTGTGGCCAGCCTCCGCTGGTGATTGCTTAGTTTTAGAAGCTGCTTGCCATCACAGCCAGGCTGATCTGGTAACCCAAGCAGAAACTTGTCCAGTTCCTTCTTGAATGCTTCAACACTACCTCATATACACTTCATAAAGCTAAGGACTAAGTCCAATCTGTTTTCACTTTAACACTCAGTTCTACCTTCAATGTTCCCAACGCTACTCACTAAACTATCAAATTTCACTAAAACTATCAAAATTTACCCTTACCTGGATCTTACCTGGAGAGGGTCTCTGGGGTTCTCTACTCCCCGATTACTCTCTACGTGTGATAACTTGGTCCAACCCATTGTTAACTTCGTCACAAAACGCTCAAGCCTTCTTATATTACACAATTAATACCATGCGTACCTAGACACCGTTTCAGTTTAAAAAAAATGCATTTCAATTTTTATTATATAAATATGCAGGTGCCGCCACTCTCCGCTGTGATTCCCGCGACCAAGAACAGTTATAGGTGAATACTCACCCACCCACAACACACACACACACAACACACACACACACAACACACACACACACACAACACACACATACACACACACTTGAACTGTACAGTTGACCAATAAGTCGATATCGAAAATTTTATACAGATACGAAATTTATTCGTTTTCAAAAGAATTGGTAAATGTTAGAGTTTACTATTGTGAAGCGTAGTATTTTCCCATGTTACTGATGTACGAAGGTCATACAGAATATATTGAGACAGTCGAGCACACACTTGCCATGTAACATCAACGTGTAGATGTCATTACGATGTATTAAGATGTCCTTCAAGGTACAGCTTGTTGTCTGGTGCTGTAAATGACGTCTGACACTAAGCATGTCGCTCTATCAGCCAAAAGGAGAGGGATCTCACTTACCTTACTCTCCACGACATTTCCTGTTCGTTTATAATTCTCAGTTGTATATTTACCCTTCATTGCCATCACCCTCACTTGTCGCTCGTCTCCCCGAGGAGCGCTGACGGAGGAGTAAACACTGCATCACCTGCTCGAGAGCCCTGGCCAGCCCGAGCCTTGGCCAGCCCGAGCCTTGGCCAGCCCGAGCCTTGGCCAGCCCGAGCCTTGGCCAGCCCGTGCCCTGGCATACACCAGTCCATCCCCTAGTGCTCTTCCCCCCCTCCCCCCGGACCGCCAACACTCCCACCTCTAAGCCCACACTACCTACCTCCCCCCAAAATCCCATTGAAGGTTTCTTGCCAACATTCGTCTTGACATACGAGAGACGAATTAAGAGCGGTGATGAACGCTGCCACCAGTAGAGGAAGCGGACGGAGACGACGGGTGGAGGACATGAGCCTAGGATGAGGGGCTACCATTTGGGATCAAGTCGGGTATACATACACATATGAATTAAGAAATGTAAATTAGATACGTTCTTATCGCAGCGGATCCAAAACGGAGTCTTCGAGCCACAATACTGGTAGTTTCTTCGTATCTGGTTTCGAGAGTTGTTCTGCTTTCGTCGTGCGGCTTGTGGCCAGACTTTTATCATTCTTTGAGTGGCAAGATTATTAGTGCCAGCGGCTCGCAGGCCCATATATATTCCTTCTCACAGGACTCATCACAGAGTCCATTCCACATTTTCTAACATATCTTTCGCTCCAGTATTTTTCCCCCAACTGGGAACCTGGCCACCGATTATGCCTTCAAATGGGATTATGCTCTACATTAAAAATATATATATATGCTCTCAATATATATTTAACCATTATTATTAATGCAAGACAATGGTATTTTCTCAGCTGAACTAGCGCATCCATGGTTAGAGATTGCTGTGTATTGTGAATTGTGCAATATGTTTATCCTATATTCAGAGTTTAACGTACCATCGTGTTGGGTGGGTAATCTTACTTGCACCTCACATCAAGTATAAGTGAAGATTTACGACGTCTGTGTATGAGAGGAGGTGATAGCAGCTTAGACATTCCCTTGTATGACATGGGTGAAACGCCGCCATCTTGTGCAGTGCCAGTGTTGGCGAGAGCAAGGTAAGAGGACTAGATTCAAGTCTCTCGTGACCTCACTCGGCCGAGCTGAGAGAACTGCTCTCTCCGTAACCATGATATATATGTGCTTCAGCCTACAGTTTAGACCTGTTGTCTGGTGTATGATCCTCTGTCCTGTGCGGCAGTGAATATGAGCATCATCCTCACTCTAATAAAACCTCATTGAATCATTCAGATTATTGACAAAATTAATTACAATTTTGCCTAAAGCTGTTAATAATAACAAATATCTCCAGATGAGAGGAAATGTCAGCACGGAGGAGAAATGCCCGACAGACTGACGTAACATTATCTAACACAGTGCACAGTTACAAACTAAATAAAATTTCAAATGAGCTTTAACAGAGCTGAAGAAGTTGTTAAACACACAAGACAATCATACTGAAGCGAACATACAAGTCATACTCACACACCGCCTAAGGTAGTAGCTACATTGTGACTTATGTCTTCATGTACAGGTTCCACGCCAGGAAATAGAGAGGTGTGGGCTGGTTCCAAGGAACGAACTAGCGAGGTGTGAGCTCATGGGCCCGCCTCCTGAGGATTTCTCGGAGGGACGCTGCAGACTGCGGACTCTCCTTTCAACAGTCATGTGGCTAGCCGTCCCCCCCCCCCTTTTTTTGTTAAGTACATGCGCATTTGTGCAGCTGCCCTAGACTGTATGAAGGGGAGTATAGTGTGTCAAAAAAATTAGATACGTGATGCTAAAAACTCCCCATCTCGCAGGATGGTTAGTCACACAGGGCCATATGTTCAGTAGCCGGCACTGACAAATTTTGGGTGCATATGAGGATATCCTCAAGCAATATAAATAAATATATGACAGTGTCAGACCACGAAGGATTAAGACAGGAATTTACTTAAGTACTTTGGTATTTAATAATACATCTTCAGAAAGATGGACTTACAGTTGTTGCTGTTTTAGATATATCTACTCAGAACTAAATGCCCATGTAGCACGGGCCCGTAATTTTTTGTTAATATGCCTTTGCACAGACTTATGTTCTATTTAGGTGAAGTAGTTCAGAACAAGTGGATGAAACAAGTGTTTCACTTCTTTTATCCACTCATTAAAACGGACCAACCCCAACGGACAAAATATAATGTACTGTAGAATATAAATCATAGTGGCTCCCAAACATTCACGTTTTCTATGCGTGGGCCTATCGGTTGGGGTAGGTTCGGGCAAATGTAATACATCAGTTTAGTGACGTTGTGAACGCTCGGGAGAACGGGAGGACACCGGCCGAGCTCTACACCCCCACCAACCCATCCATCCCTCCTACATA
>NC_091170.1:42923170-42950670 GCF_040958095.1 Procambarus clarkii | reverse complement strand
GGATTTCTTCTCCCAGCTGGTACCTTGTGTTTGGCCTCCTGCTCCCAACGCCTATCTTCATCACTTTGCACTTGCTAGAGTTAAACTTTAGTAGCCATTTGTTGGACCATTCCTTCAGTCTGCCCAGGTTCTCCTGTAGCCTCTTGCAGTCCTCCTTCTCTCTCTTAATCCTTCTCATAATTTTAGCATCATCAGGAAACATTGAGAGGAATGAGTTTATACCTTCTGGAAGATCATTCACGTAGATCATGCATCCTTGTTTATACAATTGAGACTTAGAAAGTCACAATTAATGTGTCATGTTTGGAGACATGTACACATTTGAGTGCAAGAAGCAAGGCAAATAGTTCGGTGTGAAGGGTTAAGCCCTAGTTCTTTATACTGACTCCCCACTCAAAATATTAGCCATCCCCCATCTTCAAGACAACTGCACTTCCAGCTGCACCCGTGGGGCGGTGTAGGGAACCATCAGTGTAGATGGTCTGAGAGAGAGAATGCTCTGTGGACAGAATATCAGAATGGCTAATGGCGTTGAGCTTTGCCTCAAGACGAAGCTTGGGCTGATCTTTAATTTGCTTCTTGGATGGAAAGGAAGGGATTAAAATTTGAAATGGGGTAATCTCCCACACTGCAGGAAAGTGACGTTGTTGTCTCTCTTGGTACAAATTGCCAATCTGATACATTCTGAGTGCAGTTGTAGTTTTAGTAATCCATTTTGAATAATGGTGACTTTTAATAACAAATAAAAACGTTCTGGAGGGCATTTTATCAAGGGTTAGGATGAGGTCATATAATTTTTATACCAGAGCGTTACTTTCAGTAATGATTAGTAACTCTGAATATTAAGTCCTTGTCTCACATTATCTTTGTGGTACGGGAGCAGAGGAATAAAATCAAGTTATTTAAGTGAGTGTGTTATTATCAATGTTGTAGTTGTGTTGTGGGCTTGCTTAATGTTGCAACCAACAATGCCTGTACTTAAAGAGGTTATGAAGGGGGAAGTATAGCTTCAGGCGTGGCTGGGGTGTGGAACAACCTTGGACTCCGGCCACAAATACAACGCTGGACCCATTCCTTTCCCCGGCCGCTCTCGTTCTACGCTGGCTGTCCCTACTTTGTCTTCATTCCCAGGACGTCGCTGGCAGGACCCATTACTCTTGTGATACATATTGCCTTTCCTTTCGTTGTCATTCTTCATCTGGGGTTTACCTCTCACCCCGTACACGTTCGTGGCGTCACACATGCTGTCAGATGACGTGTCTTAAACCCGTGCATGTCCTCTGCTGGTCACTTTCACCTTCACTGTCACCTGGTGGCCCACGCCTCAGACTTATGTTGGACGACATCCTAACAATTTACCCAAAATTTGCTTGTCCATTTTAAAGAATGAAGAACAATTTTTATTTATATTACTTCTTAGCTGTATCACTTATGAACCCATCCCTGCCCTTGTGTGGCAGTGCACAGTAGAAAGTTGTTTTCACATATCCATACATTAAAACATTGATTGTAACCATGATATATATGTGCTTCAGTCTACAGTTTAGACCTATTGTCTTATGTATGACCCTCTGTCCTGCGTGACAGTGAATACCAGCATTATCCTCACTTTAATAAGACTATCAAAATCCTCAGATTAGGCAAAATTGTAAAAAATTTGTCAATAAAGATGTTAATAATAATAAGGTATACTCCAGCAGTGTTTTGAACACACCCCTCGCCTCACCTTCCTCCAGTGACCTGTAGTGAGGTGGGTACAGCAGTCACCTCAGAACAGATTGGTCCTAGGGTCGATTCCCTGGTAGAGCGAGACTTTTGGCCACGTTTCGTGAAGCCTAATACCTCTGTTCACCTACCCTGCTCGCTAACTTGTAATGGTTCTGAGGATCAACGTCCTCGGAACCTCGCGGTCTCTCACCAGGCCTCGTGGTTGATGGTCCGGTCCAGCAGACTGTTGGACGCGGCTCCTCGCAGTCAGGAGCATTAATCACATCTTGGTTGATCTTGGTTATCATCTTGGTTATCATCTTGGTTATCCTTAACAGCAAATATGCACCTGGGAGTTAGTGACGTGTGGTGGGTGCACTCTGGCGAGCACCAGTCGCTGGCGTGCAGGTCCTCGATATGCCAAACTGGCTTCTTGTTCCCGAAAACGAAAACCAATAGAGAGAGCGCTATGAGGGGAACGCGCCAAGCCATTACGACTATATAGCCCTTGGAAGGGGGTCAGGATGAGGATTTGGGATGGGACGGGGGGGGGGGGAAGGAATAGCGCCCAGCCACTTGGACTGTCGGGAATTGAACGCCTACCTGCATGACGCGAGACCGTCGCTCTACCGTCTAGTCCAAGTGGTTGGGGAAACGAAACCCAAATGGATGCTTACTATTGGTGTAAACAAAGTATGACGTGAACATGTCCCCATACTGTCCAACGGAAAAGTATCTCAATGATATTTGAACAAATTTTTCACATAAGGATGGCTATTCATAGTAATGATGAAGCCTCGCCATTTATATTTTAGTTTCATATATTACTCACCCATTCTATGAGCGATAGTGGAAAGTATTAGAGGCATAAAGAGGGTTCAGGAACTGAACCACTAAACTAGTTTGACTAAGCATGTTACAGCATTGATGATCTTGATACATAACTTAATACATAAATTAAAGTATAATTAAAATTGATCAAACTAGCATTAACATGACCACAATAGGCCCTAAAACAATGAGAGAGAGTTTTAGCTTAATTAAATTATTATGAACACCACACCCACCCATGACGAATTCATACGTCAGGCTGCGAGCAGCCCCGTCCAACAGCCTGGCTAACCAGTCCAGCTAAGCCCCGAAATCATCACAAGGTAACATCCTGTGGCAGGAAGCAACCTTTCCCAAGGGAGGAAGCACCCTGGATGGTTCCATTGTCATATAATGGGTTCAAGTACTGAACTACAAAGATCTTTACGCTAGGCACTTTACATCTGCGGTGAGCCACATAAGGAGCTTAACTGGCCGACCTCTCACAGTGTTCAAAATAGAACTTGATAAGCACCTTCAGAGGATAACTTAAGATTCAGGTATTCTCTGAAGGTGTTTTTTGAAGGTGATCCAGGCTGCCTAAATTCTCTTCAGAGGATTCAGACAGCCTGGTTGACCCGACCACCAACCAGGAGGCCTGGTCGAAGACCGCGCCACGGGGACGTTGATCCTCGGATTCATCGCAAGGTAAACGAAAGGTAAGGTAAGCGAATTACATAGAGATTGAATCTGTCCATAAAGCACCCTTCACCCGTGTAATGGGAGGCGGTGGAAAGGTTAGTCACGACATGCACTCCCTACAGAAAGCAAACTTTGGAGACTTGGCTGAATGTTTGCTAGTATATTGTGTTGAATAAAATACTTAAAACATTTACTAAACATAGTGACGCAGGGTGTGTGAATTATTTAGTTGACACAGTTTACATTTGGTCAGTCTACATCAGCTTGTAATGCAAACTCCGAGTGAGACACTTATAACAAAGTCTAAGGGCGAGTAGTAGTAACATCTAAGGGTCTGCTGATGTTATAGAGATATCCATAGATATCTACGTGTCCAAATTACAGGTATTACTATTTTGTAATCTGTGGTATAAGACTCCTTCACACATCTGCTGGAAAATGTCTAGCCTTATGGTGGAGCATATATTTTTATTGTTCTAATTTCACAAATAAGAAAATCTGAGTGTTTGGTCATAAAATTCAATTTAGTGCATAAATTATTTCGTTGAATTTTACTTTTCGAATATGTGAATGACAGCGGTCCTTTTTGCCGCGCTCAGTACTTGGAGCAACGGTCTGGAGAGAATTACCTCTTTAGTTTACACTGTACCCTAGACATTCACTGTGTGTGTGTCCTTACCTGGCATACAGCTTTAGCCTACCGCTCTAGATTACCTGCTACAATGGTCCCAGACTCTGAACACACCAACATTGAAGCAAAAATGGCGCCGACGCCACCCATTTAAATCCTTCACAGTCTATTACCTGTCCGACCCAACCACTACCACCAGCCTAATCTCTTCCCTAGTATTCACCTCTCAGTCTGCTGCCTACTGCTCCTCCCCCCCCCCCATTACCTTCCCTGGGGCATGACTCACCCCCTTAGCGGTCTTGATCGTTTCCGCTAATTTCAGGGGGGGGGGGGTGTGAAGGTACGTTTCCCCCCCCCCTCTCCCCCCTCCTAGCCTACGGACTGCCACATTGCTCCCCCCCCCCAACCACACGCTCACCCCAAGCGGCTAGTTTAGGTTTGTTATTGTGATACTGGTTGATACCTGGTTGAGGTATCTTCCGGGGCTTAGCGTCCCCGCGGCCCGGTCGTTGATCAGGCCTCCTGGTTGCTGGACTGATCAACCAGGCTGTTGGACGCGGCTGCTCGCAGCCTGACGTATGAGTCACAGCCTGGTTGATCAGGCTTCAATGTTATACTGAGGTCCGCGGGGATTTATGCATCTACCGTTGATACTACTGAGGTCCGCTACACATAAGGGGCATAACTGGCCGACCCCTCACAGTGTTCAAGAGAGAACTGGATAAGCACCTCCAAAGGATACCTGATCAACCAGGCGGTGACTCATACGTCAGGCTGCGAGCAGCCGCGTCCAACAGCCTGGTTGATCAGTCCAGCAACCAGGAGGCCTGATCAACGACCGGGCCGCGGGGACGCTAAGCCCCGGAAGCACCTCAAGGTAACCTCAAGGTAAGGTAACCGTGGGCGTCATGAGGAGCTACATGGTTGTGTCAAGACCTCGCTTGTGTCATGCTCAGATACCTGTCCTCGTACAGAGAACGTCACATTTAGATCGTTTGCGTTACATTACCTTGCGATGATTTCGGGGCTCAACGTCCCTGCGGCCCGGTCCCCAACCAGGCCTCCTGGTCGGGTTGCTGGACTGGTCAACCAGGCTGTTGGACGCGGCTGCTCGCAGCCTGACGTGTGAATCACAGTCTGGTTGATCGGGTATCCTTTGGAGCTGCTTGTCAAGTTCTCTTTTGAACACTGTGAGGGGTCGGCCAGTTATGCCCCTTTTATGTAGAGGGAGAGTTTTGGAAAGTCTTGAGCTTTTCTGAACTGTTGATTCAGTTCTCTCTATCAGCGTACCTATTGCACCTTTGTTTTTCAACAGGGGTAGGTGGCTGGGAGCTGGTGGCTGAGCGGACAGAACACTGGACGCGTGATCCTGTGGTCCCGGGTTCAATCCTGGGCACCGGCGAGAAACAATGGGCAGAGTTTCTTTCATCCTGATGCTCCTGTTACCTAGCAGTAAATAGGTACCTGGGAGCTGTCAGCTGTCACGGGCTGCTTCCTGGGGGTGGAGGCCTGGTCGAGGACCGGGCCGCGGGGATACTAAGGCCCGAAATCTTCTTAAGATAACCTCAAGGTATTTTGCACATCCTGCCATGCCTCCTTGCCTCACTTGGTGTTATTTCTGTGTGCAGGTTTGGGACCAGCCCCTCTAATATTGTCCACGTGTAAATTACCACGAGTTTCTCTCGCCTGCGATCTAGGGAATACAGATTTAGAATTTTTAACTGATTCCAATAATTTACATGTTTTGTTGAGTAGATTGTATTAGTAAATGAGCTTTGCACTTGTGTCTTTAATTGGTATGACATCTTATGTTCTTGTTTGAAAGGTTCTTGTTATCCAACCGTCATTTGATAACAAATAACCTTTCAAACAAGAGATGTCATACCAGTTTTGATACTTTTTAAGGCACTAATGCTCCTTAGAGTGGAATATTGTTGCACAATAACAGCCCCTTTCAAAGCAGGAGAAACTGCCGACCTGGAGAGCGTGAAGAACACCATGATGAAGAGTGAATAACACTAATGAACACCATGAACACTGAAAAGCGCTACGAAGAACACCTCGGAGAACACTATACAAGGCAACACGGCGACGACACGGTAGATACAGAGGGGCGTGACACCACTGGGCACGAAGAGGGGAAACAATCGCTTGAAAGAATGAAAAGGTTTTGTTTAGAAAATAAATTAGTTTTAAGTGTGGGCGTGGCACCGTGAGGGGGGGGTCAGGGGGGAGGGGGAAGGCGGGGGAGAGGGAGAAGGCAGGGGGCAGAGGGGGAAGGCAGGGGGCAGAGGGGGGAGAGGGAGGAAGAGGGGCGGAAGCAAGAATAATTAATGAGCCAGTTAGAGGGCTCTGAGAAGACGCCAGGAGGAAGCAAGAAGTAGAGGAAGAGTGACGAGGAAGAGAAGCAAGTGGAGGAGGGACGGGAGAGTGGATGAAAAGATGTGGAGAGGTCTAGCCTCGGGTAATGGTGATCCATCCACTTGTCCATGTGCCAACTTTCAAGATTGGAGGCTTGAAAGGGGGGGGGGGGTAGGGAGAGGTGTAGGAGGGGAAACCATCCTGCGAGACGGGGACTTCTAGTACAGTATCACTGCTACCTTACTCACTCTTCACGGGAGACATCTCCCGTCACGCAGGGTGCAGTCGCACCTCCACAGATCTCCAGTATCGTCTATTGATACTGGTAATGGCTCAAAAGGGCCTCCACTTACGGGCTATTCATGCCCGTGCCACCTTTTGGGTGGCTTAATCTTCATCTTCATACTCACTCTTGTGTTGATGATGATATCCTCATAATGCTCCCAGAGTGTGCCAGTGCAGACTACTGATCACATGCCTCTGTATGACTAACCATCCTGTGTGATGGGGATTTTAGCACCTCGTAGCTAGCGTTTTGACACACTGTACTCCCCTTCATATAGTCTAAGGCAGCTGCACAAATGCACATGTACCTAAATGTGTGAATTAAAAAAGAACTGGAGTGGGAAGATTGAGAGAGACGCCCAGGAAGAACAGGAGACACATAAATGAACACGAAGGTTGGGGAGACAAAGAAGTGGATACCTTTGAGAGAGAGAGAGAGAGAGAGAGAGAGAGAGAGAGAGAGAGAGAGAGAGAGAGAGAGAGAGAGAGAGAGAGAGAGAGAGAGAGAGAGAGAGAGAGAAAGAGAAAGAGAGAGAGAGAGAGAGAAAGAGAGAGAGAAAGAGAGAGAGAAAGAGAGAGAGAAAGAGAGAGAGAAAGAGAGAGAGAAAGAGAGAGAGAAAGAGAGAGAGAAAGAGAGAGAAAGAGAAAGAGAGAGAGAGAGAAAGAGAGAGAGAGAGAAAGAGAGAGAGAGAGAAAGAGAGAGAGAGAGAAAGAAAGAGAGAGAGAGAGAAAGAAAGAGAGAGAGAGAGAAAGAGAGAAAGAGAAAGAGAGAAAGAGAGAGAGAGAGAGAGAGAGAGAGAGAGAGAGAGAGAGAGAGAGAGAGAGAGAGAGAGAGAGAGAGAGAGAGAGAGAGAATATTATACCAATACTCAACGAAGACCCCCACACAAGTGCTTCTTAACAAGAGTACTTAGAAGTGAACAGAGCTCATAACATCTCAAGTGGTTTATACCAGAAGACCAAGGTGCGGGGGAGAGGATAAGATGCAGGGAACAGCAGGAAGCATCGGCAGCCAGCCCTCCAGGGACCCCGGGTGTGTCGAGTGTCAGTCAGGGTGTGTCGAGTGTCAGTCAGGGTGTGTCGAGTGTCAGGCAGGGTGTGTCGAGTGTGTATATATTCACACATACGCAATATTCATCTAAGCTTCGGGGGGGGGGGTGAGACGCGCACATCTCAGCTCACTCGCCAACAGGAGAGGACAAGGCTGTGTTCCGGGAGGCCAAGCGGGCTTACCCTTGGTGAGGTCTTCACACAAATACACTCAACTGCCCTCAGGCTCGGCGACACCGGGGGGGGGGGAAGGGGAGGGGGACCCCACGGAACATTTCCCAATGATAAGATGGCGAAGGAGAAGAGGGAGGATGAATATAATGAGGAGGGTGTAGAGAAAGACGAGGAGGAAGGAAAGGGGGCGAGTGAAACAAATGAGAACTGAAGGAAAGGGAAAGGGCGCGGAGGAATAGGAGAGAGGAGTGAAGGATAGAGGAGACAAAGCGGGAACTTGTTCCATGTTGGAAAATTGAATCAAACCTGAAAGGAAAATGAAGGCAAGATTTTTGAGGCGCTTCAGAAAGCGAGGTAATTAAGAGTGGGTGGGGGGGGGGGTGCCAGGGTGTCAGTACTCTGACACTGGCAGCCAGAGGTGTCATGGCGTGACACTGGCAGCCAGAGGTGTCATGGCGTGACACTGGCAGCCAGAGGTGTCATGGCGTGACACTGGCAGCCAGAGGTGTCATGGCGTGACACTGGCAGCCAGAGGTGTCATGGCGTGACACTGGCAGCCAGAGGTGTCATGCCGTGACACTGGCAGCCAGAGGTGTCATGGCGTGACACTGGCAGCCAGAGGTGTCATGGCGTGACACTGGCAGCCAGAGGTGTCATGGCGTGACACTGGCAGCCAGAGGTGTCATGGCGTGACACTGGCAGCCAGAGGTGTCAGTGACATGACAGTGAGAAAGCAGAGCAGTGAGGGGAAGGATGTGAGAGGGAGAGGGAGATGAGAGAGAAAGGAGCAAGGTAATGAAAAAGAGGAGGAAGGCAATGAGAGAAAGGAGAGAGGCAGTGAGAGAGAGAGAGAGAAAGGATTGAGGCAGAGAGAAAGAGGAGTGGGCAGTGAGAGAGAGGAGAGAGGCAGTGAGGGAGAGGAGAGGCAGTGAGGGAGAGGAGAGGCAGTGAGAGAGAGGAGAGAGACAGTGAGGGAGAGGAGAGGCAGTGAGGGAGAGGAGAGGCAGTGAGGGAGAGGAGAGGCAGTGAGAGAGAGGAGAGACAGTGAGGGAGAGGAGAGAGACAGTGAGGGAGAGGAGTGGGCAGTGAGAGAGAGGAGAGAGGCAGTGAGGGAGACAGTATCAAGGACATAATATGAATGAAGGAGTGACACCAACGAGAGGGTAATAAAATAGAGGTAGAAATAAGGGACAGTGACGGGGGAAAGGTTACAGTTAAGGGCAGTAATGTGAGGTAAGTTGCAACAGCCTGTGGAAGGGGGCAGGAAAGGACAGAAGGCAGGAAAGAGGAAAGGTAAGAATGAGTGGGGAGCAATAAGGCAGGAGGCACTGAGGACAGGCAAGAGCAGAGTGGTGAGAGAGAGAGTAGCGTGGTGGAAGGGTGCGGGGACAGGAAGGGTAAACACGACTAAATGAATGTGATGGGGAGGTAGTGAAGGGCTGGAGACACCACCGGGCAGGGCAGGAGTAGGGCAGGAGCAGGGCAGGAGCAGGGCAGGGCAGGGCAGGAGCAGGGCAGGGCAGGAGCAGGGCAGGGCAGGAGCAGGGCAGGAGCAGGGCAGGAGCAGGGCAGGAGCAGGGCAGGAACAGGGCAGGAGCAGGGCAGGAGCAGAGCAGGGCAGGAGCAGGGCAGGAGCAGGGCAGGGCAGGAGCAGGGCAGGAACAGGGCAGGAGCAGGGCAGGAGCAGGGCAGGAGCAGGGCAGGAGCAGGGCAGGAGCAGGGCAGGGGCGGGCAGGGGAGGACAAGGCAGGGCAGGGGAGGACAAGGCAGGGCAGGGGTAGGGCAGGGGTAGGGCAGGGGTAGTGCAGGGGGCAGGGTAGGGGGCAGGGTAGGGGGCAGGGTAGGGGGCAGGGTAGGGGGCAGGGTAGGGGGCAGGGTAGGGGGCAGGGTAGAGGGCAGGGGTAGGGCAGAGGTAAGGCAGGGGTAAGGCAGGGGGCAGGGTAGGGGGCAGGGTAGGGGGCAGGGTAGGGGGCAGGGTAGAGGGCAGGGCAGGGGGCAGGGTAGAGGGCAGGGCAGGGTAGGGCAGGGGAAGGGCAGGGTAGGGCAGGGGTAGGGCAGGGGAGGGGAGGGCAGGGTGATGAACAGGTGGCACAAAGGCAGGAAATGAGAGGAATGTGAGAGTGGGAGAGACCAGAGTGTGAGAGGAGGCAGACATGGGGAGGAGGAGGAGGAGGGTGACAGTGGCAGGAAGCTGGCAGGGAGAGGAAAGTATGAGTGAGAAGCTGACAATGAGTGGAAGGATAACAATGAGTAGAGAGGGAAGCAGGAGCCGGAGGAGATAATGAGAGGAAAAGAACAGGTACTTAAGGAACACAGAGCAGGAGACAGCCAACAAGAGCACGGGGAGACGGCGCTCTTCTCACAGACTATGGCCAGGCAGAGAAAGATGAACTAGGTGGCACAGAGAGAAATGAACAAAGGAGATAGGTGGCACAGAGAGAAATGAACAAAGGAGATAGGTGGCACAGAGAGAAATGAACAAAGGAGATAGGTGGCACAGAGAGATCCAGTAGAACTAGAAAATCTATGAGCAGAGGACACACTCCATTAACAATATCTTCAGGGAAGAACTAGCATTGCGAGCGACGCTCGATAAACGCCGACACGAACACAACAACTAGAGAGAATGAGCGAGTAAGTACACGTGGAATGATTATGTCAACAGTACAAACTGCACAACAAAAGAAAGTTGAAAAGAATGGCTGCAGAAAAGTTCCTTTTTGGAGGGGGGGGAGTAGCTATATCAAGGTGAGGGGGGAGAGTATCTATGTCAAGGTGAGGAGGGGGGAGGGGAGGGGGAGAGTAACTGTCAAGGTGACGGGGGGGCGGGGGAGGTAATGTGGGAGACGTGGGAGCCAGCCTCGCTGAGGGAGTGATTCTCTCAAATGAGGTTCAATTTGTGGGGGCCGCCCCAGCTGGCCGGCCGCCACACCACCACCACCACACCCGCCCTGCTTGGTGGCAAGATAACACCACCACCACCACCACACCCGCCCTGCTTGGTGGCAAGATAACACCACCTCCACCACACCCGCCCTGCTTGGTGGCAAGATAACACCACCACCACCACCACACCCGCCCTGCTTGGTGGCAAGATAACACCACCTCCACCACACCCGCCCTGCTTGGTGGCAAGATAACACCACCACCACACCCGCCCTACTTGGTGGCAAGATAACACCACCACCACACCCGCCCTGCTTGGTGGCAAGATAACACCACCACCACACCGCCCTGCTTGGTGGCAAGATAACACCACCACCACCACACCCGCCCTGCTTGGTGGCAAGATAACACCACCTTCACCACACCCACCCTGCTTGGTGGCAAGATAACACCACCACCACACCGCCCTGCTTGGTGGCAAGATAACACCACCACCACCACACCCGCCCTGCTTGGTGGCAAGATAACACCACCTTCACCACACCCACCCTGCTTGGTGGCAAGATAACACCACCACCACCACACCCGCCCTGCTTGGTGGCAAGATAACACCACCACCACACCCGCCCTGCTTGGTGGCAAGATAACACCACCAACAGCGCCACACCACTACCACCATATCACCAATTTTAAGTCACGGGTTAACACTGACGAGGCAGCGCCAGCATCGCCTGAACAACGCCAGCATCGCCTGAACAACGCCAGCATCGCCTGAACAACGCCAGCATCGCCTGAACAACGCCTGAACAACGCCAGCATCGCCTGAACAACGCCAGCATCGCCTGAACAACGCCTGAACAACGCCAGCATCGCCTGAACAACGCCAGCATCGCCTGAACAACGCCAGCATCGCCTGAACAACGCCAGCATCGCCTGAACAACGCCAGCATCGCCTGAACAACGCCAGCATCGCCTGAACAACGCCAGCATCGCCTGAACAACGCCAGCATCGCCTGAACAACGCCAGCATCGCCTGAACAACGCCAGCATCGCCTGAACAACGCCAGCATCGCCTGAACAACGCCAGCATCGCCTGAACAACGCCAGCATCGCCTGAACAACGCCAGCATCGCCTGAACAACGCCAGCATCGCCTGAACAACGCCAGCATCGCCTGAACAACGCCAGCATCGCCTGAACAACGCCAGCATCGCCTGAACAACGCCAGCATCGCCTGAACAACGCCAGCATCGCCTGAACAACGCCAGCATCGCCTGAACAACGCCAGCATCGCCTGAACAACGCCAGCATCACCTGAACAACGCCAGCATCACCTGAACAACACCAGCATCGCCTGAACAACATCAGCATCGCCTGAACAACGCCAGCATCGCCTGAACAACACCAGCACCACCACCAGAGTAGAGACATTAGAAAAACATGTGAAAGAAGCTAACACTTATGAGACAATAGAGGTGGAAGAGGCAACAAACGATACACACAAATACACAGCCAAGAAGATGGCGACTTAACAAATTACAGCCACAGAGAATTAGCACAAGAGATAACAGACAACAGAAAATGCAACATATCAAACTAAAATAAAAGAAAATGACATTAAGAGATGAATAAAAACACCAAACATATATATATATATATATATATATATATATATATATATATATATATATATATATATATATATATATATATATATATATATTACGCTCGAGAAGTATGCAGACATACTGGAAATAGAAAGAGAATAGATTGCAGTTAGCCACATTCCAGGGCACTCCCTAAATTTGATGACGAGAGCTGGCAATCCAATGGTTTCCGAGTTCGAATCTCCCTGAGGAGGACAATGTAACACAATTTCCCAGATATAATTGTATCCCCACCGGTCTGTAGCCTTCGCTCTTAATCAGTAGAGTAACTCCATACGCGATACTGGCTTGATCTGACGTAAAGTCACAATAACGGGGCTGACAATTAAGACACCCAACCCACAATTCTGAAAATAAAAGAATTGAGGACGTTTCAGTCCGCCGTAGACCGTTATCAAGACGTTATCTGTTGACACTCGACCCTGCACAGGTGGCAGACAACTCTGCCTTGACTGGCTTCACTGATCCACAAAAAGACCAGCACCATAGCTCACACATTTATAAACATCACTAAAGTCTCGCATCACCACAGCCAATATGCTCTCATACAATTCCGTTCAACATAGCAGACAACAATCGAGTTTCATCCTGTCACCAGACCAGCACGAAGCGAGCCATCCGTGGCCAGCTCGCCACGACGTATGTAAATATGCTGGCATACCCAGCATATGGCATACCCAGCATATGGAGTATGGACATGTCTTATGTAAAAAAACAAAAGAATGACACTATTAATGATACCTGGAAAGCGAACCTTAAACCAAATATGTATTTGAATACATCATATGACATCACAAACATATTGTGGACATCATAAAATAAGAAAAAATGAATATTAACGTCAAGGCTGCACCATCACTAACAACTGATGAGTCAAGTGAAAATGTGAGAACTATATAACAAGAAGTTGACTGAGGGGGAGGAGATTAAGGCCACTGCAGGAGACAGTCTGAAAATCTTGCAAGAAGTTCGAGAGGAAGGAGCCCAACACTGTCATGAAAGTGAGCTTAAGTGTGTTTCTGGCAAGACTCTGCAACATACGAGAGGTGACCGCCACCCACACACCCTCAACAGCACACCCACCCACCCTCACAGCACACCCACCACTAGTTCACACGCCCTCCACGTTAGTGCTGTCAGACCTTGAGACACTTCCGCCATGCGCCCCGCGGCTCTAACAACTTGCAGTGTTAAAATTGTGAGCATTAAGCCCGACGACATGACAATATCACATAACGTTATGGTGGACGAACTAATGGTAATGTCGAATGTCTTGGAGGAAAATAGTTATACAATAGTCATAGTAACGGGGGTCAACAGCAATATACTATTGACTCTAAGCTTCGACCATCTCTACATCAACCCATAAAATACTCACACGGTATTCAAATGAGAACTTTATAAACACCTCTAAAGGCAGCCCATTCTCTTGATTTGCCACTCCGTTAAAAATCCAACCTTTTAGCCTAACCAGAAACGGACCAACCCAAACAACCAATCGACTCCGATGTATAGAAAATGTGAATATTTCTAAAGTTACTTTTCTTAATAAAATGCATTAGTAACGTTGGTTACGATAACGTAAAAAACGAAACCTATTAGTGGAGAGGATGAGTTGCCAAAGGATGCCACTGTTCGCAGTGGCATCTAACAGCCTGGTTAGCCAGACCACCAACCAAGAGGCCTGGTCAGAGACCGGGCCGCGGGGACAATGATTCCCGGAACCGGACAAAACCTAGGTTGATGTTCTTTCCGACATTAGTCTCATTTGTGTATTTTCATCTTGGTCTATGTCTCCCTGCTGATCTTTACTGTGCACGTTGATTCTTTGTTTACCCGCTTAATTCCCCTTGGAGTCTTATGTCGCTATCATGACCTTCTCTTCTGTCACTCCTCTAACGTGGCTAAGTCCAGTTCCCTCAGTCGTCACACCTGGAGTGGGTTCTGGAACTTATCCTACTCCCCAGCCCAGTCTTAGGGCCAGGCTTGACTTGTGATAACTTGGTGCTTGAACGGCCCACAGGCTCCGGAACTTACCTTGCTGCATATCTTAGGAACTTTCCCAAGTTTGTTTACCTGGATTGTGCCTTTTTAGGCGAGGGTTTCACGGTAGGGCTGCATACTTAAGTGTGGGTCTCGCGTAGGTTCACTCGATGGGCTCAACAGGCCAAGTTCTTGAAGGCTATCAGGACGCTAGCCAATTTTTGTATATGCTGCCTACGTTATTCTATTAATATGGGCCTCTGACATTAGATCTGTGGTTATGTCTACTCTGAGGGCTTTCTCTTGTTCTCATGCAAGAATGTGTCTACCACTCGTGTGCTCATGTAAGCTCTCTTCACTTGCATTCCTATCCACATAAATATGTGTATAGGTTTAAGATACGCAGTTTTTTCAGACCTCTGAATGAGTCACGTTCAATTTGAAATATAACATAGCCCCCTTCCCCTCTGTTCTGATTGATACGAAGATGGTTATTTTCTATAAAGTTGTTAACGTATATTATTACCCAATCGTTACCTCTCTACTCTTCTATCTTCCCTTAGCCTCTACTGACCCTAGGCTTCCTTCGTGGGATGTTACATCTCATCCAAGTTACCACTCGTCCATATATACCATCTTCCTAATAGAGCTTCAATAGGAATCTCCTGTGAGGGACATTGTCAAATGCTGTCTGACAATGAAGACAAGTTATAGTCTGCCAAACCTTCTCTTTCTTGTGTGATTTCCAACATGTTGTAAAACTCTTAAATTAGCTTTTGTGTACGCATGCGTGCGCATGTCCATTCATAAGCGTTCAAGGGCGAGCGTGCTGCGACTAGAGTAGCAACAGCTCATGTTCATAGGGGACTTCCGGAAATTTACCAACAGCAACATTGCTTATCTAAGTAATTCTGTACCAACGAACACCCCAATCGTACCCCTCTCCTGCCCCACCGCCTGTCACTCAACCACAGTGTCACCACAAGGCGCTGTCGTTAAGCATGCTTGTGGCCACGCTGAGATGATGGCCCAAGTTATGAGACATTAACGGTATGTCGTTATACACCTCCCTCAGTGCTGGCGGTATACCCCATTACAAGGCATTAATTCTATTGTTGACACCTGCAGAAAACCTCCACCGGACATTACGTCTGGGGATGGTTCCCATTAGTTTGCCTCACGCGGTATTTAGCAGCATGTGAGGGCTGGAAGATGCTGTCACGAGATGCAGTGATGCTTGGCCACGGAGATGGGTGAGGGGGGAATGGAGGAAAGTTGTCCAGAAGAGAATCCTAGAGAACAGAGGAGCTGAGTGATAATTGTGAAGGGCGAGAATACATGAGAAAAAGGGAATTGCGTTAAACAAAATAGTGGAAAATATGGGGGTTAAAAGGAGAGTAAAGGTGAAGAGTAGTGGAGAAGAGGAGAGTATTGAAGGAGTGAAGAAAAATATATCAATAGGTTTAGAAAATGTCACGAGCTAAAACAAGTAAGCAAATGAAAATAGGGTAAACAAGAGAGAAAGTGCAGGACTTGCGGAAGAAACAAAGGTAAATCAAACAACAAAATGTAAGGGAAGGAGTGAACTATGGCGGCGCTCCAGACGCTCCCGACAGTGTTTACGTCCCCAGCTGCTGATCTTATCAACTGAGACACCAACATAAAGAAGTAGACTTCATTGTACAAATATCTCAAGTTAAAGTAATGACTATAATTAAGACCAGAGCATCCGCCTGACGCCTGGATATTAGGACTCCTCAAGATGTAGCTTAACTGTTGTTCTTTTGTAGAGCTCTTGTTCATGGAGACCCCCCTCCCTCCCTCTCTCCCTACCTCTCTCTCTCTCCCTACCTCTCTCACACACACACACACACACACACACACACACACACACACACACACACACACACACACACACACACACACACACACACACGAGTTTTTGGGTTGGGTTTAGAGTTTAACCCAACCAAATGTAATGTAATGAAGATAGGTGTAGGGAGCAGGAGGCCAGATACAAGGTATCATCTGGGAGAGGAAATTCTTCAGGAGTCAGAGAAGGAAAAAGACTTGGGGGTTGATATCACGCCAGACCTGTCTCCTGCAGCACATATCAAGCGGATAACATCAGCGGCATATGCCAGGCTGGCCAACATACGAACGGCATTCAGAAACTTGTGTAAAGAATCATTCAGAACTTTGTATACCACATATGTCAGGCCAATCCTGGAGTATGCAGCCCCAGCATGGAGTCCATATCTAGTCAAGGATAAGACTAAACTGGAAAAGGTTCAAAGGTTTGCCACCAGACTAGTACCCGAGCTGAGAGGTATGAGCTACGAGGAGAGACTACGGGAATTAAACCTCACTTCGCTGGAAGACAGAAGAGTTAGGGGGGACATGATCACCACATTCAAGATTCTGAAGGGGATTGATAGGGTAGATAAAGACAGTCTATTTAACACAAGGGGAACACGCACAAGGGGACACAGGTGGAAACTGAGTGCCCAAATGAGCCACAGAGATATTAGAAAGAACTTTTTTAGTGTCAGAGTGGTTGACAAATGGAATGCATTAGGGGGTGATGTGGTGGAGGCTCACTCCATACACAGTTCCAAGTGTAGATATGACAGAGCCCGATAGGCTCAGGAATCTGTACACCTGTTGATTGACGGTTGAGAGGCGGGACCAAAGAGCCAGAGCTCAACCCCCGCAAACACAACTAGGTGAGTACAACTAGGTGAGTACACGTGGATACAGGAACAGACGAATGCTGGCTTAGCTGTTAACAGACATAAATATCTACCTTCTCACAGTTCCCCGGAAAGCCTTACCCCTAGTGGTTTTCCCTGGAACACGACTTGTGAACTGGTTTACAATCAGGTCCCCTATTACTGCTGGATGAACAGGGGGGAGAAGTTAAGGATTGGCGCCCAGTTAATCATCCCTGGTCAGGGCTCGAATCCAGATGAAATCGCTTGGCTGTTACCACAGTTCTTCAAGTCCGATCGGGCAACCCGTCCTCTTAATAGCAGGTCGCATAGTGACGTATACTCTACCTAAGGCCAAAAACTGTCGTACTAGAAAATGATAGCGGCTCGCGAAATTGACATACTGTCCCGTTTTCTGTTCGTGGGTCCTCTGGTAGGTTAGGATAAGGAGCTTTAGTACGAGAGTTTCCTGACTTTGGGAACGCTGGTGAGAACGGGCTGGATCAGGAGCCAGACTTGTCAGACAATAACGTGATCGGCAAGGTTGTTGCTTGTAGCGGCCTGCGGCTCGGCACTTCCTGCAGAAATTTGTCCAACTTCCTCTTGATAATTTCCACTTTTGTTCCGGGAATCTCGAGAGTAACAAATTCTAAGAGGATATAAAAGAAACTTTCTTGGATCTTCCCATTTGCGCGGTTTAAACATTATTATTATTAACATCTTTATTGACAAAATTAATTACAATTTTGCCTAATCTGAGGATTTTGATAGTCTTATTAAATTGAGGTTAATGCTAGTATTCACTGTCACGCAGGACAGAGGGTCATACATAAGACAATAGGTCTAAACTGTAGGCTGAAGCACATATATATCACGGTTACAATCAATGTTTTAATGTGTGGATATGTGAAAACAACTTTCTATTGTGCACTGCCACACAAGGGCAGGGATGGGTTCATAAGTGATGCAGCTTAGAATATAAGTAGAAATTGTTCTTCATTCTTTAAAATGGACATGCAAATTTTGGGTAAATTGTTAGGATGTCGTCCAGAACACCTGAGTCAATAAAATAGTTACACAGTTGGTGGTACAATAGGCCAGGAGGTCTAAAGTCCTTTACGGTTTCACATTCATCAATATAGTGTTCTAGTGAATGCATTAAAGGTTTATCACAGAGTTTACAATCTGAATATTCTGGTAGTGGCTCAGCCTCACTAACCTGCCAGATGTGTCTATAGCCAAGGCGAATTCGCGCAATTACTACATCACATTGCCTGGTCCGGTTACTGTGCTGACCATACAAATACCTATTATTACAAAACTTGTCATAACTTTTAATACTGCAGCTTTCAGGTCTCTGTGCATTTCTTAGTTCTTCTAAATCTGAATTAATTTCTTTAATTTGTATGTTTCTAATAACTGCATTAGATAGTCCAAAGTCATAATCAATGTTTTCTTTCCTGCAAGCCTCATTGGCCAATTGATCTACAAAGTCATGTTTTTCAACTCCAACATGGGATGGGATCCACACAAATTTTATACAAGAATTATTATCATTGGCAAAAATTACATTCCATTTAATATTACAAGCTACTTCCGACATACATTGTGATGGGTTATTTAAGGACTGCAGAGCACTTTTAGAGTCACAGAAAATAACTCCACCACCATTGAGCTTAAGGTATTCAGTGGCTAGATAAATACCCAATAGCTCGGTCTGTGTCGTGCTTGCCCAGTTGTTCAATCTCTGTGTACTAGTCATGATCATTTCATTCCCTTTATACACTGCACATGCACAACCTGTTCTACCAGTGCCTAACTGCACAGAGCCATCAGTAAAGGCATAGGATTCAGTCGGTTTGAGAATTTGAAGATGACTGTCAATAGCTTCTAATGTTATACATCTCAAAATGTCAGTGTTATACATTTGTTTTACACTGATGGGAGTATAATGCAGAGAGACCTCCACATCTTTCCAAGGGGGAATATAGTGAACAGTTTTATCAGGGTTAAGAGATACATTCAGTTTCTGAAGATTATAGGCACAACAACTGAGCCACACACTGTAGGGAGCTTTTTGCGGCGGATTGAGGGAACAGTCAGAATTGTTTAGAATGGATCTCAATTTAATTTGAATAGAGCTGGGGGGACCAATGACCGTCTGTGGAAAGTCGGGAGGAAACTGAGAGATCCCTGGTTGATGGGGTTCTGGGAGTTCTACTCCCCAAGCCCGGCCCGAGGCAAGGCTCGACTTGTGACAGTTTGGTCCACACAGCCGAGAATTATGCGTCAACGAACGTCAAGTCAGGACCGACAAATGAACAGTTGGACCCTTCCATATCTGCCCATAACTGTTTCAGTTACTACATAGTCTGCCCAACCATCCACTCGCCTAAGGCCCCGACCGGGGACGTAGCAATACTGAGCCCGCAAATATAAAAAAAGAAAAGTAGCTTTATACTTGATCTGACTTAGGTATGATAATATTTTAACAAATTGTGGAACTAGCGCACCAAATTAGAAAATATAAAATTTTCAAAGAGCTCTAAAAATCCCTTAAATGTGGTCGGAAATTACTCATTTGAAATCCGAAATTTGCAATATACTTATTTGCATACAATTGGAATCCAATTCAATTACATCTTGTTATTGATCAACAAACTCGGACTCGCAGACGGATAGAAGGGCAGAATGAGAGAGAAGCGACACGGAGACAGTTGCAGGAACAGACGGAAGGGTGGGCAGGACAGACACAATGACGGAAGGACGGCGGGTAGGACAGAGGCCTTGAGGCTATAGCGGCGTGGCTCGGGCAGCGACGGTAGATATTAAAGGTTTCCTTGGCTGGTGGGAGTACTGCTGCCATTGTGGTAAACAAAGGCTGGAAGGAACGATGACCCGTGAAGGGCCCCACACACGCGCCACCACCTCACTCAGGCTAACATCTCCATACAATCCTGCCATTGTCTCTCATACACCTCAAAATTAAACAATACACCCAAAAAAAAAAATTTAGGGGCCTTTTACCTGTGAGAATTTTTCTTCTTCCAGCTGGATAACAAAGCCTGGCGAGTCACTTTAATTACCTGGAGACTATGAGTATAAAACCTGACAGTTTCTTTTACTTAAAGGTGCAACATACTCCATTTTGGATTATTATATATATATATATATATATATATATATATATATATATATATATATATATATATATATATATATTATATATAATATACATATTATGTATAGTGTGTATATATATACACACTATACACACACACACACACACACACACACACACACACACACACACGTATTTTTGTTTTCAAAACCTTGAATACATAAACGGAACAATAACGTTAATTCTGAAAACAATGGGGTTCGAAAAAATTTAATATATTCTGTATTACAAGTCAAATACTAATTTCTTATGTGGAGCACTGCTACCTTTGTGGTGGATGCGGGAAACAATGTCTCCGAGGCCCGGTCTCTGACCAGGCCTCCTTGTTGGTCAGATGAACAAGGTTATTAGAAGCCGCTGCTGCAAATCACAGCCTGGTTGATTAGGTATTGTTCAGGGGTGTTTGTCGAGTTTTCTCTTGATCACTGTGCTTGCGGGGGTTGAGCTTTGACTCTTTGATTCCGCCTCTTAACTGTCAATCAACTGGTGTACAGATTATTTAGCCTATTGATCTTCATCATATCTACATTTAAAACTGTGTATGGAGTCAGCCTCCACCACATCACTGCCTAATGCCTTCCATTTGTTAACTACACTGACACTGAAAATATTATTTCTATGTCTCTGTGGCTCATTTGAGTACTAACTTTTCAACTGTGCCCCTTTGGTTCGTGTTCCACCCATGCTAAATAGTTTGTCTTTGTCCACCCTGTCCATTCCTCTGAGAATTTTGTAGGTGGCGATCATGTCTCCCCTTACTCTTCTGTCTTCCAGGGAGGTGGGGTTTAGTTCCCGTAGCCTGTCCTCGTAGATCATACCTCTCGGTTCTGGGCCTAGTTTGGTGGCATACCTCTGAATCTGCATTGTCTGTGATGTACACCTGGCTGGTATTGTGACTAAACACTAGAAGGACGGCCTCCTTTGGCTAGTAACTGGGGCTCCCAGTTACTTGCCAAGAGGCAAGTAACTTGGGAGCCCCAGTTAAAAAGGTGCTGCCCCCCTCTCCTGTAGGGGGAGAGAGGGGCAGCACCTTGTGGGGGGAGGGGGTGGCAGCACCCTGTGGGGGAGGGGGTGACAGCACCCTGTGGGGGCTGCCTTGACATTTATTTGAATTATTTTGTCACTGAGCCCTGAATATAAATGTTGACATAAATTGTGTGTGTGTGTGTGTGTGTGTGTGTGTGTGTGTGTGTGTGTGTGTGTGTGTGTGTGTGTGTGTGTGTGTGTGTGTGTGTGGACTTGGGGGACACTCCCCACTATGGTCTCCACGAGGCTGCCCTCCACCACCTGGCGAGAGTGTGGGTGACGGTGACCCGCCGCCGGCTATACACATATTGAACGCCACCATTTGGTGAAGGTGGTCCCGAGTCGAAGCCTTCCTGTTTATTATCCTGCCGCAGTGTAAACAATACTAGTAAACACTCCCCCCCCCCCACGCCCCTGCACAGTGTGCAAAGAGAAACAACAACGCTCAATTACGCTACTTTATGACAAGTATATAAATAATTCCATATCCTTAAAATAACTAGTAATTTATTGCTAGTAATTTATTACACCACTACTGTAGTGGAAAGGCGCCAGAATATGTATGTCCTTCATAAATACTGCAGCAACAGTGTGAATCATTAAGTCAACCACACACACACACTCACTGAACTCTGTAACTCTCTCATCACACTCCACCCTCGACGCGCACTCAGTCCTGTTTAGTGTATACCAACCAAGCACTTACCTTGATTTATAATAAAACACTAAACCAATGAATTTGCAGTTAAAATACACGTTAATTTAGTCAGCGTTACCAACATGTGGGACACACTGTGTTACCAACATGTGGGACACACTGCGTTACCAACATGTGGGACACACTGTGTTACCAACATGTGGGACACACTGTGTTACCAACATGTGGGACACACTACGTTACCAACATGTGGGACACACTACGTTACCAACATGTGGGACACACTGCGTTACCAACATGTGGGACACACTGCGTTACCAACATGTGGGACACACTTCTAGCGACACACACACACACACACACACACACACACACACACACACACACACACACACACACACACACACACACACACACACACACACACATACACATACACACACACACACACACTCGGGACAATCCGACAACAGTCAGTGCTAGGAGTACATACCTATGTACTATCCACTTGCTAAGTGTTCCTAATCAACCACAGGACTGAAACAATGGGTGGATGACACGGAAGCAGATGTTTACACATATAATGGAATTTGATAGAAGAAATTAATAAAATAATCAGTACAAAATAAATAAAAAGGAAGCGATGGTTAAGAGGGGAAATGGATAAAAGGTGGAGTCTCTGCGGGACAAGACGTCTGGAGGAGAGAGTGATGGTAATGAACGCAGCGGGGAGCGCAAATGAGGCCAAAACATATTCTAGCCAAGACGCAAAGTGCGAGATGGTTAGGCTGAAGAAAGAGACTACCTTGGAATGGTTCCGAGGATCAACGTCCCCGCGGCCCGGTCTCTAACCAGGCCTCCCGGATCGTCCTTTGGTCAACCAGGCTGTTGGACGTCAGGCTGACGTATGACTCACAGCCTGGTTGATCAGGTATTCCTTGGAGGTGTTTGTCGAGATCTCTCTTGAACACTGTGAGGGGTCGGCCAGTTATGCCCCTTATGTGTAGTGGAAGCGTGTTGAACAGTCTCGGGCCTCTGATGTTGATATTCTCTCTCAGAGTACCTGTTGCACCTCTGCTCTTCAACGGGGGTATTCTGCACATCCTGCCATGTCTTTTGGTTTCATGTGATGTTATTTCTGTGTGCAGGTTTGGAACCAGACCCTCTAATATTTTCTACATGTAAATTATTATGTATCTCTTGCCAGCGCTCTAGAGAATGCAGATTTAGAACTTTTAATCGGTCCCAATAATTAAGATGATTTATAGAGTGGATTCTATCGGTGGATTCTATCGGTAAAAGATTTTTGCACACTCTCTAGGTCAGCAAATTTCACCTGCTTTGAATGGGGCTGTTCCTCTTCCTTGGCACAAAGCCTGATCAACCAGGCTGCGACTCGTTGCCGAGCAACCGCGTCCAACAGCCTGGTTGAACAGTCCAGGAACGAGAAAATCTGGTCGATGACCGGGCCGCGGGGATGCCGAGCCAAAAAAACCAACTCATAAACATACACAAGGTAAGGTAGGCTGTTAGTGTGCAACGATATTCTACCCTAGAGAGCACTAGTGTCTTGAATAGCATTATCAATGTTATGGCGTCCCTTGTTTAAAAGATTCTTTTTAGCCAATCTGTCATTTTTCTTGCAGTTGTGACATCTACTTTATTGGGTTCTTTAGAGGTAAGGTCTTCCGAGATGATTATTCCTAGATCCTTTACATTGCTTTTTAGTTATATAGTGTGATTTAAATGCGTATATGTGGTTTCCGTTAAAATATAGTTTTTTTTATAGCGCAGGAACTGGAACTTATGTTCATTAAACATCATACTATTATCTGTGGTCCATTGAAAGATCTAATTAGCATCAGACTGGCTGTTTGCTGTGTCATCCATATTGTCAATTCGCATGAAAAGCATTGTGTCATCTGCATTATGATACAGTGCTATAGTTTGTATCCTTGTCTGTCTGATATTAGGATGAGGAAAAGTATCGGAGCAAGTATGGTACCTTGGGAGACTGAGCTTTTCACAGTACATGATCCGGATTTTACTGTGTTGACTATTATACTCTTTGTAGTTTGTTATGAAGTTGAAGATCCGTCTCCCTACTTTCCAAGTAATTCCTTCTGAGCGCATTTTTGTGCCCAATAACACTATGGTCACATTTGTTGACAGCTTTTGCAATATCTGTGTATATTACATCTGGGTTTTGCATGTCTTCCATGGCACCTGTGGCAATGTTATGGTGATCTAGCAACTGTGAGAGGCAGGAGCGCCCTGTTCTGAACCCGTGTTGTCCAGGGTTATGTACATGTTGTGATTATGTAGATGATCCGGAACAACCGTGGACATCTTCATGAGAAAACTAAATAGTTGTCTTATCTTGATAAGATAGTTGGTAAGAAGTGCCGGACCAACCGGGCTGTGATGGGTATTGTGGGCCTGCGGGCCGCTCCAAGCAAAAGCCTGGTGGACCAAACTCTCACAAGTCAAGCCTGGCCTCGGGCCGGGCTTGGGGAGTAGAACAACTCCCAGAACCCCATCAACCAGGTATCAAGCAGGTTATTCCATGTGATTTGTAATCTTACTTCTTAGCACTCTTTCAGATATTTTTGTGTGTGAAGTTGGGGCTATTGGTCTAAATTTTGTTGCATCTGCTTTACTACCTCCTTTGTAAAGTGGCGCGGTCTTCGTTGTTTTAAGCGTGTCAGGGATAACACCGGCATATACTCTCCGTCTCCATAAGATGTTTAGTTGGGAAAAAACTGGACAGGTAGGGAAGATGAAGCACTATAAGTAGATGGGAGGGCGAGAGTATAAGTGAAGGTATATAACACAAAATATGAGATGGGATGACCCAAAAATGACATGAAATGCGAGAGTGAAAGGGTGCGTGAGTGAGGAGATGGAAGAGGGAGATGAGATGGATGCATTAGGGTAAGGAAAAGAGGAGGAAGAGGTGGGGTAAGAAACGATAATGAAGAGCTTAATTTTATGGGCTGATAAGATGGGTCCACTCTCACGCTGAAGGACCACGCTGCCTTTGTTACGCTCTTCTCAGTTATAACCTGCCTCCGGCCCTGTGCTAGACGCACCTCTCAGTACACACAGCATTATGCTGACTGTACTCAGAGGAGCTACTGTAAATTTATAATACAATATACATGTAGAAGTAGGATAAATGTGAGGATGGTGTGGTGGGTGGGAATTTGTTTGGTGTGAGAGTATAGGATGGGGGTGGGAGTGATGTAGGCCGGAATGTGAGTGTGGTGTCAGAGTGAGAGAGGTACCATCACCAAATATGGTGTCGGCAGGTACCGTATTTGTCGGCGTATAGAACACCTAATGCACAAGGATATTATATTTTTTTGTTATTACTAGGTTTAAAAATACATTTATCGAATGTGATTTTCAAATGGTTTTCTGGAAGAAATGTTATCTTTCATCCACCCATCTTATTTGTTACACGTCAATATTATATATATATATATGTCGTACCTAGTAGCCAGAACTCACTTCTCAGCCTACTATTCAAGGCCCGATTTGCCTAATAAGCCAAGTTTTCCTGAAATAATATATTTACTATAATTTTTTTCTTATGAAATGATAAAGCAACCCTTTTCTCTATGTATGAGGTCAATTTTTTTTTATTGGAGTTAAAATTAACGTAGATATATGACCGAACCTAACCAACCCTACCTAACCTAACCTATATTTATAGGTAAGGTTAGGTTAGGTAGCCAAAAAAAGCTAGGTTAGGTTAGGTAGGTTAGGTAGACGAAAAAACATTAATTCATGAAAACTTGGCTTATTAGGCAAATCGGGCAAATAGTAGGCTGAGAAGTGCGTTCTGGCTATTAGGTACGACATATATATATATATATATATATATATATATATATATATATATATATATATATATATATATATATATATATATATATATATTGGGTTGGTGGTGGGCGAAAACTTGCGTCCTTTACGTCAACAAATGCGGTAGTTAGCAGAATGCCCATTTGCCCAAGCAAGACACCAATTTACATTCCGCTCAAATATTCGTCTAACTTATACTTAAAAAATATTGCAGTGAGCTTGCTTCTATGATGTGCATGTGGTGTCTGGGTACTTGCACCCCGGGTGCCGGGTCATGTACCTGGAGTGTTTTCAGGCCGTCCTACTCCTCAGGTGACTGGTGATAGCTGGGTCCAGCAGTATATCCGTTGCTTCTTGCAGGACTTGTCTGTTTTTTCTTCAAGTCCACTAAGTCCTTCAAGAACACGAAACAAGGGTATAAATTCGATAAGTTTAGATTTAGGAAAGACTTGGGTAAATACTGGTTCGGTAACAGGGTTGTTGATTTGTGGAACCAATTACCGCGTAACGCGATGGAGGTGGGGTCCCTCGATTGTTTCAAGCGTGGGTTGGACATGTATATGAGTGGGATTGGGTGGTTATATATAGGAGCTGCCTCGTATGGACCAATAGGCCTTCTGCAGTTACCTTTAATCTTATGTCCTTAAGAGCTTATGTTCTGATTGTGTCTATGGAACCTCACTGGCTCTATTCTGCATTTCCTACCTTAATATATACATGTATCTTACATGTATATATTACGTGCAACCTGTGCTTAGAGAGGAGGTGCCCAACTGATAGTCACTTCAAAACGACAACGTAATTAGAAAAATGATCTACTTTTAAATGGCGAATCCACTTATCCACGACGTTCCCTCTACAGATGCAGTAAACGAATCGCGGAACAACTTGAGAGTCGCACGCTATCTCAATAACGACAAAGGCGGCTAGGTAGAGAAATATAAACGGATGAACTAAAGCTGCAAGAATCGTACAAAATCCAGGAGAAACAAAGAGAGCAAAAAGCTATCAGTGAAATGGAGAGAAATCCGAAATATTTTTTCTAGCATGCAAAATCAAGATAAAAAACTACATCTAGTATCGAGCCCCTGCGAAAGGGAGATGGAACATTCACAGATGGGAAGAAAGAAATGCGCGAAATACTGATGAATCAATACGACTCTGTTTTCAACGAGTCATTAAACACACCGACTGATAACTCAAATTAATTTCTCATGGATGTGATGAGAACATCAAATCATATATCAGACGTCACCCTATCCCCACTAGATAATGAAGAAGCCATTGACAGTATGCCTATGCACTCTGCACCAGGCCCTGATTCTTGGAACTCTATATTCATCAAGAACTGTAAAAAAAACACTATCGCAGGCCCTTCACATTCTTTGAAAATGGCGTTTATGGCTAGTATCTATATACCTAGATACTGGTGGAGATAGCACCACTCCATAAAGGAGGAAATAAGGCAGACGCAAAAAATTACAGACCGATAGCACTAACATCACACATCATAAAAATCGCTGAAAGAGTGCTGAGAAGTAAGATCACAAAACACATGGAATCACAGCCACATCCAATAACCCTGGACAACATGGGTTCAGAACAGGGCGCTCTTGCCTATCACAGTCGCTGGACCACCATGACATGGCACTAGATGCTATGGAAGACAAACAAAACGCTGATATAATTTACACAAAATTCGCAAAAGCTATCGACAAATTTGATCATGGTGTTACTACACACAAAATGCGTTCAAAAGGAATTACCGGAAAAATAGGCAGATGGATGTGCAATTTCCT
>NC_091170.1:42883170-42918170 GCF_040958095.1 Procambarus clarkii | reverse complement strand
TCTCAATGTTTGCCGACGATGCAAAAATTATGAGGAGGATTGAAACAGAGGATGATAGTAGGAGGCTACAAGATGACCTGGATAGACTGAGTGAATGGTCCAACAAATGGCTGTTGAAGTTCAACCCGAGTAAATGCAAAGTAATGAAACTAGGCAGTGGAAACAGGAGGCCAGGCACAGGATACAGAATAGGAGATGAAGTACTTAATGAAACAGACAGAGAGAAAGATCTAGGAGTTGATATCACACCAAACCTGTCTCCTGAAGCCCACATAAAGAGAATAACGTCCTCGGCATATGCGAGGCTGGCTAACATCAGAACGGCGTTCAGGAATCTGTGTAAGGAATCATTCAGAATCTTGTACACCACATATGTAAGACCAATCCTGGAGTATGCGGCCCCAGCATGGAGCCCGTACCTTGTCAAGCACAAGACGAAGCTGGAAAAAGTCCAAAGGTATGCTACTAGACTAGTCCCAGAACTAAGAGGCATGAGTTATGAGGAAAGGCTGCGGGAAATGCACCTCACGACACTGGAAGACAGAAGAGTAAGGGGGGACATGATCACAACCTACAAAATCCTCAGGGGAATCGACCGGGTAAACAAGGATGAACTTTTCAACACTGGTGGGACGCGAACAAGGGGACACAGGTGGAAGCTGAGTACCCAAATGAGCCACAGAGACGTTAGAAAGAACTTTTTCAGTGTCAGAGTAGTTAGCAAATGGAATGCATTAGGAAGTGATGTGGTGGAGGCTGACTCCATTCACAGTTTCAAATGTAGATATGATAGAGCCCAATAGGCTCAGGAATCTGTACACCAGTTGATTGACGGTTGAGAGGCGGGACCAAAGAGCCAGAGCTCAACCCCCGCAAGCACAATTAGGTGAGTACACACACACACACACACACACACACACACACACACACACACACACACACACACACACACACACACACACACACACTATTGAGAGGCAGGGAGTGTATGGTGAGAGGCAGCATAAACACCTCGCCAGCAAGGTAAGATAGAGCCCCAGGGGCCAGCCTCCTCCTCCTCCCACACCAGCGCACACTTCTCCCTCACCTGTGTGGACTGTTACCCATTCATTTGGTCTTATAGTTTACCGATTCATCACTTGGTCATTGGGGATGTTGGTTCTTCACTTCGTATCTATAAGTGTGTTAGTTTGTATACCTAACTTTGTTCTTGTTCGAGTTAGACCATCAGTTTATAAACGTATACCGACAACCCTAGAAACGCAAATCGAAACTGTCTCTATTTTCAGCTTGTTACAACTTGTAATAAAGTTGTTACATCTTGGCTTAACGTGTTTATGACGTATTAGAACGTTGTTACAACTTGCTATATTGGTTGTTATAATTGGTTAGGTGTTAAAACTTGTTCGAACGTTGTACCAACGTCCCTATTTTACCTAGCAGTAAAATAGGTACCTGGGTGTTAGTCAGCTGTCACGGGCTGCTTCCTGGGGGTGGAGGCCTGGTCGAGGACCGGGCCGCGGGGACACTAAAAAGCCCCGAAATCATCTCAAGATAACCTCAAGATAACGTCGTAGTTTCGGTGTGTGTTTGGCGGGTAGAGCCTGTTGGCTGCTGTGTGCTTTCGGCAACGATAAAGACTTATCATTCTTCTTAATGATTCACTCACCGATGTCACATGTCAACATGTTAATAGAATAAGATACGATCTACAATATAATAGGTCACAGAGAACTGCCAACGGCGTGATATATCGATGAGGAAATCATTTGGGGCACCGCACTGCCCCAAATTTTCATTGTCCCATTATCATATAATGGGTAAAAACATTCCCATCACTAAGATCAACAAGATAACAGGGTAATGGAACTAAATATCACTGCCCTTGGGAAGAGATGAAATAAAACGGATATGATCACGACATCAAAAATACTGAGAGATATTGACATGGCGAGATATTGACATGGCGAGCAAGGACAGCCTCATTAAACTGAGCGAAATAGGACAAAAAGACATACCTTGTCTTTTCAAAGGTGGAAGATGGAAAGGCAAATGAGTAGAAGAAAAGAACTGAAAGAAGTTGTAGAAGCCACCTCCAACCACAATTATAAGGCTAGATTAGGCAAAGAATTCTAGTGTCATGATAGTTATATTCTAGCACAACAACACAAGAATCTTTCAAACAAAAAATGCCAAACAAATGATGGTACTTTTAAGACACTAATGCTCTCTAGAGGAGGAATATTGCTGCACACTAACAGCCCCATCCAAAGCTGGAGCAATTGCTGACCTGGAGAACGTGCAGACCTCTTTTACTCTCCGAATCTGGAGAATGAAGGAAATGGAGGGGGAAGGATGGCATGGGAGAGGAGGAGAGAGAGAAGGAGGGAGAGAAGGAGGGAGAGAAGGAGGGAGAGAAGGAGGGAGAGAAGGAGGGAGAGAAGGAGGGAGAGAAGGAGGGAGAGGAGGAGAGAGAGAAGGAGGGAGAGAAGGAGGGAGAGAAGGAGGGAGAGAAGGAGGGAGAGAAGGAGGGAGAGAAGGAGGAAGTGGAGGAGGAGTGATAAAGAAGGGAGAGAAGGGGGATGGTGTGTGTTGGTGTACATTACTGTGTTTGCAAACATTGAGCTCCAACTCCCGTGCGCGCGCGTATGCGTGTGTACTCACCTAACTGTGCTTGTGGAGGGGGGGTTGAGCTCCAGCTCTCCGATGCCGCCTCTCAACCCCTTATCAACTGGTGTACAGATTCCTGAGCCTACTAGGCTCTATAATATCTACATTTGAAACTGTGTATGAAGTCAGCCTTCACCAAATCACTGCCTAATTAATGCCTTTCATTTGTTAACTATTCTGACACTGAAAAAGTTCGTTCTGATGTCTCAATGGCTCATTTGTGTTCCCAGTTTCCACTTATGTCCAACTTGTGCGTGCAAGATTTTGTATGTGGTGATCATGTCAACCCTAACTCTTCTGTATTCCTGCTTACATGAGGTGAGATATGCGTGTGTATTCACCTAATTGTACAGACCTATTTGTGCTTGCGGGGGTTGAGCTCTGGCTCTTTCGGCCCGCCTCTAAACTGTCAATCAATTGATTTTTCGTTCACACACACAAGTGTGAAGGATCACCTAGAGGGTGATCCTTCATCCTTAATCTTTGTCTCAGTGTGTATCAGACCATGGTTAGGGTCAGGCAACACCGGAGTACAAGGACACGCTAAGACAAACTAACTTTTATATGTCACATGCATATATTGTCATGTTTAACATACAAAGTGTTCAAGAATATACACAGCCAATGTAAAATATTATGTTTAACAGGTCTGATGTGAATGACCGTGTTAACCGCTGTTAATGTTAAATATGTCATATTCAGTAACGAATGTTTAGACATTGACAATCAGTTATAGGCATATTCCGTCCTACCTCCCTGCTGTAGGGGCCTGGTCGAGGACCGGGCCGCGGGGACGCTAAGCCCCAAAATCATCTCAAGATAACCTCCCATTCGAGCGTCGCATTTTGACGCATACTCTCCCTAAGGCCCAAAAATCGTACTAGAAAATGGTAGCGGTTCGCAAAATGTTCCGTCTTCTGTTTTGGGTCCTCTGCTAAGTTAGGGGTAAGGGCACCTTAGTGCGACAGTCTCTTGACGTTGGGAAACCTTAGGAGGACGGACTGGTGGGAAACCAGTCAGCACAGCCTAGACTGTTGACAATTGCTGCCTAAACTGTGGCAGTATTTTTGTCCTTCCTTAAAATCTAAATACAATTATCTGTATAAACAATATTTAGGTATGGCGAGTGTAAATCTTTAGTGTATATCACGACGTATTATTTATACACGCAGCTCGTCCCTGATGTGTTGACTCACTCAGGCCAGCCCGAGGCCTCTATACCTGCCCCTCTGCTTGGTACCTGCTGGATGGGGTTCTGGGAGTTCTTGTACTCTCCAAGCCCGGCCCGAGGCCAGGCTTGACTTGACCACGTACCTAAGCATGTTACTAGCTGAACTGTGGTGTTGTGGACACTGGAGGTTACTGTATTGACATGAACATTTATATCAGAACAAGTAGAACCCAACAAAGTTTATCGGAATAAATAAACCTTTGGTCCACCAGGCTGTTGCTTGGAGCGGCCCGCAGGCCCACATACCCACCACAGCCCGGTTGATCCGGCACTCCTTGGAGGAAACTTATCTAGTTTTCTCTTGAAGATGTCCACGGTTGTTCCGGTAATATTTCTTATGCTCGCTGGGAGGATGTTGAACAACCGTGAACCTCTGATGTTCATAGAGTGTTCTCTGATTGTGCCTATGGCACTTCTCGACACGTTCTCCCTCGACACCTAACTTCAGCCTCTAACTCTTCAAAGTATTCAACTTAAAATGTCAACAGATATAGTTGTTCAACCAGGCTGTGATTCATACATCAGGCTACGAACAGCTGCGTGCAACAGCCTAGTTGACAAGACCACAACTAGAAGGCCTGGCCAGAGTCCGGGCCGCGGGGACGTGGATCCCCGGAACCAACAACAGATAGACGGTTTCTGTCTTGTCATCACCAGGACTACAATGCTCCTAGATTATAATGTCGATGAACTCAGACGAAGAGAACAAGGTTTATTTATTCCGATAAACTTTGTTGGGTTCTACTTGTTCTGATATAACAGTTCATGTCAATACAGTAACCTCCAGTGTCCAGACACGCTTATAACACCACAGTGTTTCTTTAAACCACATGAGAGATTATAATGTTTGAGGAGAGGTTCAGCCCATCCTCCTGGTTGTGGTAGTACTTGTAGTAACGATGACCACCATAGTATATATACCGACGTACAACGAAATTAAAAAGTAGAAATCTGAACTATTGAGTTGGAGAAACCGGGAAACTATTTTTTACTTGTGTTGCTTTGACAAACTAACCTAACCTTCCTAGGCCTAATACATGATATCTGAGGCCTAATATAGTACATATGTGCGCTATACTAGGCCTAGAAATATTTAAGTTTGTGTTTTAGCTTCATTTATTTAAAAAATATTAGTCAGTATACGACTATCTAAACGCTTACTACGTTCGAATTCGTGACTACTGACGACCGTCACAATAGGTAGTATCTAAACAGGAAGACGGGTTGGTATGTGATACCAAGAGCCCCTCAAGACGCAGCTCTTGGTGATCTCCCAGGCAGAGTTCCCTCCTTACGACGATGTCTTGCTACTTCTCAAGGCGCTCTAGCCTTTTCTGATCAATTTGCATATTGATTCCTGCCGTCGGTTCTTGAATGGCCTGGAAAATGAGGTATTTTTCTCCACAAATGTTCGCGATCAGATAGGAATCCTCTCTTCTTTATATAATACAGAACTTAAAGTCAATAGAAGATGTTTATGAAGTTCTTGAGAGGTTATATCCAGATGATTTCGGGGCTTGGCGTCCACGCGGCCCAGTCCTCGACCAGGCCTCCTTTTTGTTACCCCCCCCCCCCCAGGAAGCAGTCGTAGCAGCTATCTAACTCTTAGGTACCTATTTACTGCTAGGTGAACAGAGGAATCAGGATGAAAGAAACTCTGCCCATTTGTTTCCGCCTCCGCTGGGGATCGAACCCGGAACCTTAAAACTACGAATCCCGAGCGCTGTCCACTCAGCCGTCAGGCCCCTGGCTTACAAGCTACCAGTCAGGTTAAACATTCTGAGGTAACAATATGCGTTTATATTTTAATTTTGTCCACATTCTGATGTCAAACGTACATGGTACTCGAGCAAGACTTTACCTGTCGGCGTTCCCGACTCCCTGACGTCAGAGTCCACCGAAAAATACCTAATACTACAGACCCGCCGACTCCCCCTGACGAACCACCACCTCGCCCACACCCACCAGGTCAGACACCCGCACCAACCAGCCACAACACTTGGCATTACTTCCACACTAATGCCTTAAGCCCAAACAGACCCATTTACACCAAATCTGTGAAGCCAGAGCTTTCGCGCGCCTCATAATCACCTCTTCACCCAGAAAAGTGGCAGTTCCCGCCGACCATAGTGGTACTGTACCTTCACACCGCCGCTGCCATCGTACAACCCAAAACAAACGCAAAACCCGGAAAAAGATGAACCACCTGCCGGTGGCGCGAAACTCTTCAGGGAGGAGGAGGAGGAAGCTGAGTCAGGGAGGAGGAAGCTGAGTCAGGGAGGAGGAAGCTGAGTCAGGGAGGAGGAAGCTGAGTCAGGGAGGAGGAGGAAGCTGAGTCAGGGAGGAGGAGGAAGCTGAGTCAGGGAGGAGGAAGCTGAGTCAGGGAGGAGGAGGAAGCTGAGTCAGGGAGGAGGAGGAAGCTGAGTCAGGGAGGAGGAGGAAGCTGAGTCAGGGAGGAGGAGGAAGCTGAGTCAGGGAGGAGGAAGCTGAGTCAGGGAGGAGGAGGAAGCTGAGTCAGGGAGGAGGAGGAAGCTGAGTCAGGGAGGAGGAGGAAGCTGAGTCAGGGAGGAGGAGGAAGCCGAGTCAGGGAGGAGGAAGCTGAGTCAGGGAGGAGGAAGCTGAGTCAGGGAGGAGGAAGCTGAGTCAGGGAGGAGGAGGAAGCTGAGTCAGGGAGGAGGAAGCTGAGTCAGGGAGGAGGAGGAAGCTGAGTCAGGGAGGAGGAAGCTGAGTCAGGGAGGAGGAATGTGGTGCAGTATGCAGTCCTGCCCACAACCAGCAGCGCCCACCCTGTGATAGGCGGCATATGGGCTGAACAAATCCACAAGGGCCGTGACGAGGATTCGAACCTGCGTCCGAGAGCATCCCAGACGCTGCCTTAATGCCTGTTCATTTGATGCCTCACGCAATTGTGATTTCTGTGTGAGCGTAAGGGCTCACCGGTGGAAACTGAGTACCCAAATAAGCCAGATAAATATTGAACTATTTATCTGTCCGAGTAAATAACAAAAGGAAGGCCTTAGAAAGTGATGAAGTGGAGGCACAATGCATACATAAGATAGAGCCCAATAAGCTCAGGAACACATACACCAGTTGATAAGACAGCTGAGAGGCGGGACTACAGAACCGAAGCTCAACCCCCCCGCAACCACATTTACGTAAGTACACAAAACCAAACGTCTTCACCAGAAGTAACACGCAATATTCATATTTACAAACATACAAGGCCTAAAGTCATACCCAAGAAATACAGTTAAGTTCAAAATGGTCTTCTAGTAGAGTCAAACTCAATATTTGGAGCATACACGGAAACTCATACGAAAGATTACATGGATAGTGAAATCTGGATTCCAAATTATAATTTATATAGATGCGATAGAGAAACTAGGTCAAATGGAGGAGTAGGTCTGTATATTAAATATAATCTAGTATGCACAGAGCTACTAAACTTAACCAATGAGGTGGTAGAGGTGCTTGTGATCAAGTTAGAAACAAAAAATAATTATTATTGTAATATACAAATCATCAGATGCAACAGTTGAGGAATTCAGAGAGCAAATGCACAAAACAGAGAACATCCTAGACAAGCTAGCAAACCCAGTTCCAGATATTATCTTCCTTGGAGACTTCAATCTACCCAGTTTAAGATGGAGAACGGCAGACAATATCATACCACGAAACCAACATAGAAATAGCCAACCACAGGTCGAGAACTGTTGAGATTGTTCATTCATTCCCATGGGGGGGGGGGGCTTCAAAGTTGATTTACCTTATTTTTAACTCATTCAAGGTGAGTGAGTGAGTGAGTGAGTGAGTGAGTGAGTGAGTGAGTGAGTGAGTGAGTGAGTGAGTGAGTGAGTGAGTGAGTGTGTGTGTGTGTGTGTGAGAGAGAGAGAGAGAGAGAGAGAGAGAGAGAGAGAGAGAGAGAGAGAGAGAGAGAGAGAGAGAGAGAGAGAGAGAGAGAGAGAGAGAGAGAGAGAGAGAGAGAGAGAGAGAGAGAGAGAGAGAGAGAGAGAGAGAGAGAGAGAGAGAGAGAGAGAGAGAGAGAGAGAGAGAGAGAGAGAGAGAGAGAGAGAGAGAGAGAGAGAGAGAGAGAGAGAGAGAGAGAGAGAGAGAGAGAGAGAGAGAGAGAGAGAGAGAGAGAGAGAGAGAGAGAGAGAGAGAGAGAGAGAGAGAGAGAGAGAGAGAGAGAGAGAGAGAGAGAGAGAGAGAGAGAGAGAGAGAGAGAGAGAGAGAGAGAGAGAGAGAGAGAGAGAGAGAGAGAGAGAGAGAGAGAGAGAGAGAGAGAGAGAGAGAGAGAGAGAGAGAGAGAGAGAGAGAGAGAGAGAGAGAGAGAGAGAGAGAGAGAGAGAGAGAGAGAGAGAGAGAGAGAGAGAGAGAGAGAGAGAGAGAGAGAGAGAGAGAGAGAGAGAGAGAGAGAGAGAGAGAGAGAGAGAGAGAGAGAGAGAGAGAGAGAGAGAGAGAGAGAGAGAGAGAGAGAGAGAGAGAGAGAGAGAGAGAGAGAGAGAGAGAGAGAGAGAGAGAGAGAGAGAGGGGGGGGGGGGGGGGGGGGGGGGAGAGAGGGGGAGAGAGGGGAGAGAGATGAGAGAGATGAGAGAGATGAGAGAGATGAGAGAGAGAGAGAGAGAGAGAGAGAGAGAGAGAGAGAGAGAGAGAGAGAGAGAGAGAGAGAGAGAGAGAGAGAGAGAGAGAGGGGGGGGGGAGTGGGGGAGAGGGAGAGGGGGGGAGTGGGGGAGAGGGGGAGGGGGAGAGGGGGAGGGGGAGAGGGGGAGAGGGAGAGGGGGAGAGGGAGAGGGGGAAAGGGAGAGGGGGAGAGGGAGAGGGGGAAAGGGAGAGGGGGAGAGGGAGAGGGGGAGAGGGAGAGGGGGAGAGAGAGAGAGGGAAAGGGAGGGAGGGAGGGAGGGAGAGGAGGGGGGGGGGGAAGAGAGAGACTGGCACGCACGTGTAACGTATCGAAAAAAATGAATATTGGAGTAATGAGGGTGAGGGAGGTAGAGAAGAGGGAGGAGTAAGGAGTGAGTGGAGTCTGGGAGTAGCGAGGAGTGGTTACGTGAAAGGGAAAGTGTGAAGAGAGGCGGAGGGAGAGACTGAGAACACAGAGAGGAGTAGATAGTAGAGGGTAGATAGTAGATAAGTAGAAGTGTAGAAAGGGCTGCTACCATCCATCCTAAGTCATTACATACACGACGAGGAATGGAACTTGTCTGTATCACAAAATTACCCAAGGAGTTCCTGTACCAACTCTAACCATGTACTCATATAAAATCAGTAACTCAGAGGCTCTCTCGCCTCAACTCACAAGGCTCTAGAAAACAAAATTAAAGGCAATTTAAACAATAAATTCATCAATTATATTTAACATGATAAGTATCATAATTCAAGCAATCAAACTTAATAGGTCTACTATGTCAGGTTTACTGTATAATATGAGCCATTACACAAGACATTGAGGACACTACAGCTGTCTGCCCCTGATAATTACACAACTTAAGGTTGGGAAACACGAAATAAGTCACCTTCACGTTCAACTCACCATGACCGAGCCTAAATAGAATAGAGGGCGGGGGGGGGGGGGCCTACAGTTGACAGGCATTCCCCTCCCCTCCCCCAGTCCGGCCGGCAGCCTATCTCGGCTGCTGTCTGCTGATCCTATGCTATGCTCTGCTATGCTCTCGAATGTACAATTCCCTGGATATTTATTGCAAATCTTGGAGCTAAACCCCGCCCACTAAGTAGATAGCCTCAGGCCATCTACCAAGCCACACCTTAACTGGCGGCTTGTTTGATGGAAAGACACCACCAACCGTCGGCTATTATCAGCTTAGCAGAAGCGAGGTCAAGTCACACGACCTGACCACTGGTCGGTTTGTAGTCATTAACACTCTAGAGGTGGGAGTTCTTAATTACTGGGGCCAGACAACCTGCCTTAAACAGAATAACATGTGTGGAAGCATCGGAGTGTGTATATATGAATGCTACACAGTATTCATCTATGGACATCCATATATGGTGAAACACATGTGAAGAACCTCTCACACACTCACAGCTCCCTGACAAGAGGGAGCCAGCTTAGCTTAGCTGCCAACACCCACACATCGTGTCAGCAAGGCGGACAGCCCGCCTGCTTTCATACCTCTCACTGTATTTCCCACTTCTATACTTCCCTTCACCTATGCCTCTCCTTCCTCTTTACTCCAAAAAAAAAAAAAAAAAAAAAAAAAACCAACCTGGTGCCTCTTAAAATCCTGTCTGGCTGACTCTCTATGTATATATTAAATACAAAGCACAACCAAAACACCGTTATGGTGTTACACACGCACAAACAGGGACAAATTAACAAGTCATCTCACCTTACGCGGCAGCCAACCATTAATTAATAGCAACAATTATAATGTGTCTTCTCAAATGTGTTTTCCACACCAGCCCCGCTGGCCATGGGCGGCCTGGCCAGCGGGGGCCATGGGCGGCCTGGCCAGCGGGGGCCATGGGCGGCCTGGCCAGCGGGGGCCATGGGCGGCCTGGCCAGCGGGGGCCATGGGCGGCCTGGCCAGCGGGGGCCATGGGCGGCCTGGCCAGCGGGGGCCATGGGCGCCCTGGCCAGCGGGGGCCATGGGCGGCCTGGCCAGCGGGGGCCATGGGCGGCCTGGCCAGCGGGGGCCATGGGCGGCCTGGCCAGCGGGGGCCATGGGCGGCCTGGCCAGCGGGGGCCATGGGCGGCCTGGCCAGCGGGGGCCATGGGCGCCCTGGCCAGCGGGGGCCATGGGCGCCCTGGCCAGCGGGGGCCATGGGCGGCCTGGCCAGCGGGGGCCATGGGCGGCCTGGCCAGCGGGGGCCATGGGCGGCCTGGCCAGCGGGGGCCATGGGCGGCCTGGCCAGCGGGGGCCATGGGCGGCCTGGCCAGCGGGGGCCATGGGCGCCCTGGCCAGCGGGGGCCATGGGCGGCCTGGCCAGCGGGGGCCATGGGCGCCCTGGCCAGCGGGGGCCATGGGCGCCCTGGCCAGCGGGGGCCATGGGCGCCCTGGCCAGCGGGGGCCATGGGCGCCCTGGCCAGCGGGGGCCATGGGCGCCCTGGCCAGCGGGGGCCATGGGCGCCCTGGCCAGCGGGGGCCATGGGCGGCCTGGCCAGCGGGGGCCATGGGCGCCCTGGCCAGCGGGGGCCATGGGCGCCCTGGCCAGCGGGGGCCATGGGCGGCCTGGCCAGCGGGGGCCATGGGCGGCCTGGCCAGCGGGGGCCATGGGCGGCCTGGCCAGCGGGGGCCATGGGCGGCCTGGCCAGCGGGGGCCATGGGCGGCCTGGCCAGCGGGGGCCATGGGCGCCCTGGCCAGCGGGGGCCATGGGCGCCCTGGCCAGCGGGGGCCATGAGCGCCCTGGCCAGCGGGGGCCATGCCCTCGTCAGCTGCACGGGCCACGTCACGACCTCGTCATGACGTCGTCATTATAAACACCAACCAGCTGATCACCAGGGAACGCTGGCTACAGGTCAGGTCAGACCAACTCTCGAAATCGTCAACAAGAAATCAACTTCTCAAGGAACTATATTATTATTAGCATCTTTATTGACAAAATTATTATACAATTTTGCCTAATGCAATAACCCAATTAGGTCTTTTTCAGTAAGGATGCTTATCTTGAGTTATCTTTAGATGATTTCGGGGCTTTTTTAGTGTCCCCGCGGCCCGGTCCTCGACCAGGCCTCCACCCCCAGGAATCAGCCCGTGACAGTTGACTAACACCCAGGTACCTATTTTACTGCTAGGTAACATATAGGGTGAAAGAAACTCTCCCCATTGTTTCTCGCCGGCGCCCGGGATCGAACCCGGGACCACAGGATCATAAGCCCAGCGTGCTGTCCGCTCGGCCGACCGGCTCCCTTGAGAATATGCTGCTCATATTCACCGCTGCACAGGACAATGAAGATACTGCTCATATTCATTGCCACACAGGACAGTGAGGATGCTGCTCATATTCACTGCTACACAGGACAGTGAGGATACTGCTCATATTCACTGCTGCACATGACAGTGAGGATACTGCTCATTTATTGCCACATAGGGCAGCCCCAGTGGTCTCCACTCTCCCACTTGAGCAGTGGGAGAGGACCTGAGTGGTCTCCACTCTGAGCGGTGCCCAACACACCTGCAAGGACCGTTCCACCTGACTTCACTACTTGCAACACCCGACCCAGCTGCACCAAGCGGCTCCACTTGTACTGATCATTAGGCTTACATGGGATGCTACATCTGCACCCAGTGAACCACCAGGTTTATCTCCTGTGCACCTGCAATAATCACGCCACTTACGCTCAATTTCTACTACATTGGCTATTCCATATACAGTTTAAGTAGCCTACACCAGTCATTCCATCAACACCAGTCGCTCTACCTGCATGGTCCGAACCACTTACACTGGCTTTCTCAAAACCCAAATGTTTCCCAATGTTTCAAAAACCCAAAAGCTTTCTCAAAACCCAAATTTCGAGTACACAATGTGTCAACTTTGTGAAAGAGAAAACATCCACTCCCTTGAACATTATATTATAGAATGTCCCATATTGAGTGACTTTCGCCCTCCTGCGCTGAGGTATGCTGAACTCAGTAACTACTATATGAATACTGGAACACTTGATGATATATTTGACTTGTACCCAAGATTGGCCATGTAATGTATAAATTATACAATGTATGTATGTGATGTAACTATATAACCTGAGCTTGTAAAAGCATCTTAATCGCCTTCAGTGATTATCAGTGATTAAGATGCTTTTAAACTAATTACTAATTACACGCTAGTTTCTCTATCAGCTATCTCACCCTGTTAAAGTAGGAGAGACAGATGTATGTTTATGTACATATGTATGTATGTATGTATGTATGTATATATAATTATATATATATATATATATATATATATATATATACATACATTCATACATACATACATACATACATACATACATACATACATACATACATACATACATATAAATGCGAACAAGCCTGAATGGTCCTCAGGCATATATGCAACTGAAAACTTCACACCCCAGAAGTGACTCGAACCCATACTGCCAGGAGCACTATGGAACTAGTGTACAGGAGACCTTAATCCACTTTGTACGGTCTGATGGTCGAGTCAGTACTATATCATCCTTTCCAGATGACACTAAGATTTTTATGAAAGTAGACAACATAGAGGACACGGCAAATCTCCAATCAGACGTAAATCAGGTCTTTCTATGGGCTACAGAAAATAATATGGTGTTTAACATAGATAAGTTCCAGCTCATGCGCTACGGAAAAAAATTAAAATATAAAGACGGAAACCACGTACAAAACGCAGTCAAATCATAACATAGAACGAAAAGGCAATGTAAAGGATCTGGGTGTACTCATGTCGGAAGACCTTACCATTAAAGAACACAATAAAGTAGCCGTCACAACTGCAAGAAAAATGACAGTTTGGATAACAAGAACCTTTCACACTAGAGATGTTGTACGGATGATGATATTTTTCAAGACGCTAGTGCTCTCTAGAGTGGAGTACTGCTGCACAATGACAGCCCTTTTCAAAGCTGGAGAAATTACTGAACTGGAGAGCGTGCAATGATCCTTTACTGCTAGAATCCACTCAGTAGAACATCTAAACTACTGGGACCGACTAAAGAGCCTAAATCTGTATTCTCTTGAGCGCAGGCGGGAGAGATACATAATAATTTACACGTGGAAAATAATTGAGGGGCTGGTCCCAAACCTGCACACATAACATCACATGAGACCAGGAGGCATGGCAGGATGTGCAGAATAACCCCGTTGAAGAGAAGAGTTGCAACAGGTACTCTGAGAGAGAACTCTATCAACATCAGAGGCCCAAGACTGTTCAACACGCTTCCACTACACATAAGGAGTATAACTGGCCGACCCCTCACAGTGTTCAAGAGAGAACTTGACAAGCACCTCCAAAGGATACCTGATCAACCAGGCTGTGACTCATACGTCAGGCTGCGAGCGGCCGCGTACAACAGCCTGGTTGACCAGTCCAGCAACCAGGAGGCCAGGTCAACGACCGGGCCGTGGGGATGCTAAGCTCCGAAACCAAGGTAAGGTGTAATCCCTCTAATTCACAGATCTCTCCCACTCTGAAAGGGAAAGCAAGTAGTGAGCAGTATCTTCTTCTTGAGATGATTTCGGGGCTTTTTTTAGTGTCCCCGCGGCCCGGTCCTCGACCAGGCCTCCACCCCCAGGAAGCAGCCCGTGACAGCTGACTAACACCCAGGTACCTATTTTACTGCTAGGTAACAGGGGCATAGGGTGAAAGAAACTCTGCCCATTGTTTCTCGCCGGCGCCTGGGATCGAACCCGGGACCATTGGATCACAAGTCCAGCGTGCTGTCCGCTCGGCCGACCGGCTCCCTAGTAAGACGGGAGAGCACCAGTGAATTAAAAAGTATTAGCATTGCTGTGGGGTCTATGGTTTTCAATGTTCTTATAATCCATCTTATCATTTTCATGGCCGTCACTGTATATAATTAGTCACTTTTATGAACTAAATTTGTAAATTAAAATACTACAGCTGGTATGAGTGAACTTTATTTTCCAGTTGTAGCTCTCTTGCCAAGTGGCAAACGTTACCAGGGGCGCCCACTTACGCCAGTGTCGCCCAGACATAGATGCACATTTCTTGAAATATTAAAGTTTCCCTTTAACGTTTGTAGCTACTGAGTTACACGGTAAGTTACACGTGTCATCGAACCATGAGTGCAAGCATTTACTCTGGGTAATAAATACTTGCGAAGTCAAATGAGGAGATCAATACTCTCATGACACTCCTTCGGGCCACACAGGTGTCTACAAGCTCGTCTTCACTCAAGACACCTAACACCTGTGTACAATTCCCTCGCAAACGTTTGTTCTAAAGCTTCCAACACGCGGACAAACATTTACCCAACGTTTGTGGTGAGAATCCTCTATTCCTGGTGGAAACTAGGCAGCATCTTCCCACCCTCCCCTCACTACACAACACTACCTCTCCTCTCATCCCGTCAACACAAACTCCCTACTATACAGTATCCGAAACCACTTGCCTTGCCAATACACAACCACGCTGACATCTATTTAGGCGCTCCCCAGCCTCCAATTATCAATCCCAGCGCGATTAGAGAACGCCTAGCGATTACAAACCAGATAATTAAGATGTCTGGCGGATTATCTCTTACAGAGGCGTGGTTGTGGCCCCCGAATCCTCCACGGTGTAAGCGGAGCCGTAAAGTCGGCAGGGAGCAAGACCACAACTGCTCCCTGGGGGGCCGAGACCCCTACAGCTTCCCTGGGGGGTGGGGGGGCCGAGACCCCCACAGCTTCCCTGGGGGGGGGGGGGGCGAGACCCTTCTCCGAGATAAAGAAAATATTCAGCATGGTTAGCACCCGCCTGCTTCAACGCATTAACATAAATTTCATGCAACCTTTACCAGCCCTCGCGAATTATATCCGACAAACGGAATACATTTTCAAGACGTTAATATAAACGGTCGGGGTGTGTGCGTCTGGTCACTGGAGCTGTTTTAACTATTTTTACCGTTTGCCAAGAGTCGCTCACCCTAGCCACAGCGACTGACGCCGGGAAAGACAACAACAGGTCCTGTCTTCCTTATAATGATACGCCCTCTAAATTAATCTCTCTCACTTAATCTCTCTCTCTCTCCCTCTCTCTCTTCCTCCCCCTCCCACTAGACATCAAACACTTTGTGACGGCCAATTAGTGGAATATATAAAGAGCAGCTATGCAAGTAAGGCATTTAAAACAGTTAAGATATATACTGGAGAAAATCTACCATCAACACTACCCAAAGTTTTAATCACGAACGAAATCCTTTATTCCCATCAATTTGGAAGCTGGTACACCAGTGTATCGTTTCAAAACACGTAAGTTCAACACAGGAATTGAAGGTAACCTTGAAATCTAATACCAATAATGGACTGATATCTCCTATAAACGGTATACAAACGCCTGTTAAGAGTCGTTTTTGGCATAACTTGAGACCACCGTTGCTCAGGTCTCAAGTCATCGAACGTTCTAACACAACTCGACATTCTACACAAGGTCAAGGAAGTCACCGACGGGCACCCTATTGCCCGAGGTAATTGGAACTTTTAGTTCCGAGGAGCTGAATCTTAAAAACAACAACATACACAACGTCTTCTCCGGAGTGGCTCTTCAGCAAGCTTACGTAATACATATTTTAAGATAGAAAGAACCTAAGTTGAGGAAGTAAGAGTGCGTGCTTATTGTATCAAGATCTACCATGAGGGCATACAGAGGAGCGCCCGGGTCGATGTCCTGCCCCAGATGGTCGAGGACAGGCAGGTGGCGCTGCTCGGCCCCTCCACCACCTGCCGCCTATGAGGCCTTTACCTGGAAAACAAAACAAAATCTGTTAGTATTGGGAATCATACACGACATGATTGATAAAAATATTTCCAGTGCATTAACAAGAAATTAAAACTAATTATTTTTTGCAGTATGTGAAATACTGACCATTGATGGTTTTACAAGTATTAGTATACAGTGTATGTTATTAATGACATGAACATTGCCTGTAATAAAGGTTTATCATTGAGAAGTGTTTCTTTCAACACACACACACACACACACACACACACACACGTTAACATCTTTATCCAAGGCATAAAATCAACACGAATGCCACTCAGGGTTGCTGAAGTCCTCCTTCAAGAGGAAAATGCCAGGTTTGTCAAATGATGGCTGATCAGTACTGACCAGTGATAGGTATACGCGCTGGCGGGTCGCAAGTAGCAAATGGTTGACAAAATAGGCAGTCACCCTGCCAGTCTGACGTCAGGACAAGTTGCAAGTTACAAAACAATAATCTGTGGGTCAAGACAAGTATAAAGCAAACTTAGGGTTTTGCGTTTCAAAGAACCATTTGGGGGTGGACGGTAGAGCGACGGTCTTGCTTCATGCAGGTCGGCGTTTGGGGCGTTCAATCCCCGACCGTCCGAATGGTTGGGAACCGTTCCTCTCTTCCCCTTCCCCCTCCCTGTCCTGACCCCTTCCCAGTGATATATAGTCTTAATGACTTGGCGCTTTCCCCTGATACTTCCCTTCTCTTTTCAAAGGAGTCCTATTAAATTTTACGCTGCTTTAAATTCGGCGAGTCGGATTTTCTTCAGCTTCCATTATCATAAATAAATGAATAGACGAGAGTAACTTATTCTGATGCCAGTCATTAAGCTATTTACTGCTATAAGGCAAAATATGAAGAAACACCAAAAACAGGGAGTAGGACAAAAATAATATAATTTTTGTTCGTTTTATTTTGTTCGCTATGTGGGATGGGACGGGGGGTGGGGGGGGGGGGGGAAGAAATGGTGCCCAACCAATTGGGCCGTCGGGGATTGAACGCCGACCTACATGCATGAAGCGAGACCGTCGCTCTACCGTCCAGCCCAAGTGTTTGAGGGTTCGCTATGTGAGTGAGTGAGTGAGTGAGTGAGTGAGTGAGTGAGTGAGTGAGTGAGTGAGTGAGTGAGTGAGTGAGTGTTTTAGTGAAGATGGGGAAGCAGAGAGTAAGATGTACCTGTCCTTGGGTGGCAATGATGGGTGACACCAACCATTTATATCGTGCAGCTGGAGGGCGCATGGTGGCGCCCACACTAACGTTCAGCACTACAGCCACCACCAGGAGACCTGAGCATCTTGAGAGGACACTCGCGAGGTCACCTGGGCCCCGTCCACTGACACGGTCACTCTACCTCAATGTAGGCGGGTAGAAATAGCCTAAGCTACTCTAGCCCTTTCAGATGTATTTCTTTCTTGTCTCAATAAACATACTTGAACTTGAACCTCAATGTACTTATTTACACTTGACACATTACAAAAACGAAAAGGGACTAATATATCTTGAGGTTATCTTGAGATGATTTCAGGGCTTAGCGTCGCCGCGGCCCGGTCCTCGACCACGCCTCTTTTTATTACACCCCCCCCCCCAGGAAGCAGCCTGTAGCAGCTGTATCTCCCAGGTACCTATTTACTGCTAGGTAACAAGAGCATCAGGGTGAAAGAAACTTTTTGTCCATTTGTCTCCGCCTCCACCGGGGATCGAACCCGGAATCTCAGGACTCAGAATCCGAAGTGTTGTCCACCCAGCTGTCAACCCGTCATATACATTATAAAGAAACATAATTGGTTGACAAATAAGCGGTGTGTTTTTTATGCAGGAGTTTAAGGATTCGAGCGAGGTTGGTTAAGTTAGTTAAGGTCGTTCAGCGCCAAGTTTCCCCAGAACACGACCCACCAAGCTTTGTATACCCAGGCCCCAGGTTATCTTGAGGTTATCTTGAGATGATTTCAGGGCTTTTAGTGTCCCCGCGGCCCGGTCCTCGACCAGGCCTCCACCCCCAGGAAGCAGCCCGTGACAGCTGACTAACACCCAGGTACCTATTTTACTGCTAGGTAACAGGGGCATAGGTTGAAAGAAACTCTGCCCATTGTTTCTCGCCGGCGCCTGGGATCGAACCCAGGACCACAGGATCACAAGTACAGCGTGCTGTCCGCTCGGCCGACCGGCTCTCCTCGACCAGGTAGTGCAGGGTGACACAGCGTGCGGGCGGGGGTGAGGAACGATGCCCAGCATCACAACCCAGGTCCTCTCGCTCCGAGGCCAGTGTTTTACAAACGAGGATCACCTCAATGCGTTGCTCACACAGAAGCACCGTGCACTGTCACAACGTCCGCCACACACAGTAATAGAACTCCTTTACACCGTAGTGTAAGTAGGTGTAAGTAAATTACACCGTAGTGTAAGTAGGTGTAAGTAAATTACACCGTAGTGTAAGTACGTGTAACTTACACCGTAGTGTAAGTAGGTGTAAGTCACTTACACCATAGTTTAAGTACGTGTAAGTCACTCACACCGTAGTGTAAGTCACTCACACCGTAGTGTAAGTACGTGTAAGTCACTTACACCATAGTGTAAGTACGTGTAAGGCACTTACACCGTAGTGTAAGTCACTCACACCGTAGTGTAAGTACGTGTAAGTCACTCACACCGTAGTGTAAGTGCGTGTAAGGCACTTACACCATAGTGTAAGTGCGTGTAAGGCACTTACACCGTAGTGTAAGTACGTGTAAGTCACTCACACCGTAGTGTAAGTCACTCACACCGTAGTGTAAGTCACTCACACCGTAGTGTAAGTACGTGTAAGTCACTCACACCGTAGTGTAAGTGCGTGTAAGGCACTTACAAAATAGTGTAAGTGCGTGTAAGGCACTTACACCATAGTGTAAGTGCGTGTAAGGCACTTACACCGTAGTGTAAGTACGTGTAAGACACTTACACCGTAGTGTAAGTACGTGTAAGTCACTCACACCGTAGTGTAAGTCACTCACACCGTAGTGTAAGTACGTGTAAGTCACTCACACTATAGTGCTCTCTACATCTTAATAGTGTACTGGGTTATGATATCTCAAATTTAAATCCTTAAAAAGAGTCAGAACCCTCATATCATTATGAATCTGACCAATACTACCATTTGCTACTCTCGTGGGGCGAGAACAATTCCCCATAGAGAACACGGAGCAGCTGAACTATCACCTGACAGCATATCGTCCACCAGCCCGTATTCTAGCTTATCATTTTAAAAGCACCGAATCACCTTCTGTGGTTGAGTGTTCAATAAACCCCGGAACTGTATGTTTAACACATCTCTAACCCTGACCATGGAGGACAGAAGAAAATGTATATATGCTGGTTAGCATTGTAAATGTGTGGCCACGTCTGTGATAGAAAATAATAATAAAAAAAACAGCCCGTATTCTAACTTTGCCGCTCCCTAACAAAAATCCAATCTTTTAACCCAACCAGAAACGTACGAACCCAAGCAACCCACCTAACCTATCCAGCCCAATGCACAGAAAATGTAAATATTTGTGAGCCGTTACGTTTCTTAATATGTTGCATTTGCAACGTTGCTTCCACAGCAACACTACACCTCTTTCAAGACTATCACAGCCTGTCCCTCGTCGACTCTTCATCGTCCACTCCCTCATAGACACTCCACTATGTCTCTTCATTGTCTTTACATTTCTCTTCTGGTCCCAAGGCGGGTTTGGGGAGCAGAGGAACTCCCAGAACCCCATCATGGTACAATCCAGGTACCGTCAAATTCTTTTAAAAACACACACACTCTTAACCGCTCTGTCATAATCCACACGTCCAACATGACCACGGCATCTTGGTACACTCTCATCCATCTTAACATTGACGGATTTTTACACCACAAACTTTCAAGACATGTTTATACATGTCAGAGTTTATATTCTGACTCTCTTAACTTGACCCATGACTTGATACTTCTTGATCATGCTGCAAGAGCCATCTAGAGGCATGTCTGGTAACTTGTTCTTCCCGACCCAGGCTGTCGGGCCGACCCCACTACTCACACGTTTGTTGTTTTAGATTTAGCTACAAGGAACAAGTTCCAAGTAGCACGGGCTATGGTGAGCCCGTAGTGGACTCATCTGTCACAGGAGCGGGGCTGTAACTGCACTACACACATTGTTGTTGTTATAGATTTAGCTACTCGGAACAAGTTCCAAGTAGCACGGGCTATGGTGAGCCCGTAACTTACCTGGCACAGGAGCGGGGCAAGTAGCACGGGCTATGGTGAGCCCGTAACTTACCTGGCACAGGAGCGGGGCAAGAAGCACGGGCTATGGTTAGCCAGGGACACATAGTGCAGTTGGTAAGTTATAAGTAGTGAGGGAAGGTCAGGTGGGCCGTTGGGCCGACCCTGGCTACAATATTTGTTGTCAACCCTTGTCCATAAAAACAGCGAGTTTCCTTCTCCACTTCTGCTGTACTTTGTCTGTATATTATATACTTTGTTAGCAGTCTCCTCTTGCACACGATTAACCGACCTGTGATTCCTAAGTCAGACTGCGCGCCGCGGCGTCTAACAACAGCTTGGTTGGCCAGACTGTCAACCAGGCGGCCTGGTCAAAGATCAGGCCGTGGTGACATTGATCTTCGGAACCACCTCAAGGTAATCTCAACTAAGTTTCAAATAATTTTTACCTATATAAACTTATCATTCTCTGTTAGAACACCAGCATCTAGATATTTTATACATTATTCTAACTATGCAATAGTTTGACCATCCTAGTAATTTTGTAATGTGTTCCCCTCAGCTCTCACGACCCCATCCATATACACACTCACCACTCAGGCCAACACTACAGAACGGTTCAAGCCTTTACCCAAACCTCCCTTCACCACCCTCACATGTACTCTTCACTCCTGAGAGCCTCCACTCACAGACTTAACCCCTTACCCAAACTTCACTCCATCACTTCCATACAAACTCATCACTGGTGAGAGCCTCACTCACAAAGGCTCACCCTAACTTGAGCAACAGCGCGGGGCCGACCCTCACCAAGAACTTGATCCTCATACAGATCCCCTCCACTCACACACCTCCAAGTTCTTGCCATAGTTCCAGAATCCGTTGACCTGTGTAAAAATCCCATAAAAAAAGTTTATTTACTTTCAGTGCGAAAGCTCATCAAAACTTATAAATTGAGTTCCGACCATATCGCCCCTTAAACCAGCCGGGTTCTTTATGCAGCCGGCTTCACTATGAACACCTATTGTGAATATTCCGCTCGAAATTTCTCTATCGTGACTCAAAAATTTCCTGATTTATCAATTAAAAAATAACAAAGGCGAGATTACTTGTTCAAGTATAATGAATCTTGAACCCAACGCTACCACAATTTTGATTGTTGCCGCCGGAGGCGGCTAGTATATTGTGCACCCCATACCCATCCTGTGAGCGATAGCGCAAAAAGCATTACAGAGGGCACAAAAGGTCTTTATCAGACCTCATCTTAGATTATTACATAAACAATTTCATCTATCCTTCACACCTTATAGTTACAATGTCAGCTAGTTACAGAGAAAGTGCTATTTCAAAAGCTGTATATTTACAGTGTCATTATACATTAATGGTAGGTCTTATCGCTAATACATAATAGTTTGACAATGGAGATATTACAGAGTCATAGGGGAGCTGCTGTTTATTATTAGTCTTCACAATACACTACTTGTTTCTTAGTTTCATATGTCGTTCATCTACTGGAAGCGAAATATGGATACAGTGCAAGGATTTCAGGTAATTTATCCATGGTAATAAGATAGGTTGCCATATCATTCAGAGTGAGCTTAGATTTATCTCTAAATGGCTCAATTTTACTACAATCCAAGATATAGTGTTCGAGTTGTGTCCCTGTCTTTGTCCACACACTTTACACTTTACTTCATCCAGATCCCTATACAAGCCGAACTGCCAGAGATACTTGTAGCCAAGTCTTATACGAGCTGTGACAACATCTGTTAGTCTACTGACTTTGTTACTTGCCCCATACACATGTTTTACTTCACACATTTCATTGTGATGAACAATGGACCTACTAGTTCCAGTTTGCACTGTTCTACTTTCTTCAAATCCATCTAGGAGTTCTCATCTAATGACACTTTTAAGGGACCTATTTGATAACTCAAGATTCCATTCAATACTGTCTTTATTTACTGCAGCCTTAGCAAGGGCGTCAACTTTGTCATGTTCCTGCATGCCAATGTGAGAAGGAATCCACAACATTTTCATATTTACCCTCTTGCTAAGTATTCTTACATATCTACGTCTAGCTTCCAAGACAAGCACGTTATTACTTGATTGCAAACTGTTTATTGCCCGTAGTGAGGATAGGGAGTCAGAAATAATTAAGCTGTCTACTTCAGTGTTGTCAATAATTTCGAGTGCTACCAGTATCGCTACCAACTCGGCCTGCATTGTGGACGCCCAGTTACTAATTCGGATATTTCTTTGAATTGTGCTGCCATCGGGCTGATGAGCAATAACAGCACTTCCTGCCCTCCCTGTAGCTGTATTGAGTGATCCGTCAGTGTATATGGTCTGTGCAATGTTGTTTTCAGCTTGTATATTGTGAATGTGCTCTATGGTGCTTAATTTAGCAGCAAGCTGAGCATGAGGGTTGCTTGTGATTAGTTTCTTGGTGGGGTATGCAGGGGTCAGGATGTCAAAAGGTACTATCTGCCAGGGTGGAAGGAAGTGCTGTACTCTTTCATCTGTATATACATCGTGCAGTCCCATCATTTTAATATGAGTGGCAGTTCTTTGAATCCATTTAGACTCGCTAGTTCCATTTCGTATGTGTTCTAACAGTGCAACTGACACAATGTTGTTTTTGTTATCACGCAGCAGCTTTAGTCCCATCATAAGATTAATTTCAAATATTCTATCTCGAATGCTAAGTATATTTAATTCTTTCCGCATGTTGAGAACTTTGGTAGTTATAGGACAGCCAAGTATAATTCTGAGTGCTTCATTTTGCATTTTTTCCAGTCTATCAATACTTTTGCTATTCTGCAGGACCAAAGCTGGTGCATGATAGTCTATCAGAGACCTTATATACGCTAAATACATCATTCTTGCTATTCTAATATTAACACCATATTTCGGGCTGTACCCCACTACAGTTCTGAGAGCCTTGAGTCTGTCTCTACATTGTTGATGTAACTTATTGACTGCAGTTGAGGTACAAGGGACAGAGACTCCAAGGTATTTGAAAGAAGAGACATAGTCTATTGGTATGTTGTCTATCTTAAGTTTTCGTGGTCCACTTTTGCGGTTGCCAATTTGTCTGTTAAATACCTTAGTTTTAGCAGCGTTGATTACAAGACCAAGGCTCTCACAAGCTGTATGTATACAATTTAAGACTGTTTGCATTTCGCGGTGGGTTTTAGTATGCACAAGGATGTCATCTGCATAGCTGATAGTGATGTTTGCCGGACTAGTTGGGATTGATTTTAGTAAAGCATTAATTAGAACATTAAACAAGGTAGGACTAAGTACTCCTCCTTGTGGGGTGCCTAGTTGCATTACTTTAGTTTCACTCTTGTAGCCTTGGAACAGTGCAGAGGACTTCCGGTTGGTAAGATAGCCTCGTATCCATTGTAATAAATGTCCCCCTATATCCATTCTCGCTAATTCATACATAATCACTTCCCTATTAGCAATATCAGAGGCATTTTTTAAATCAAGAAATGTTGTGTACTTGTGCCTTTTATCTCCATGAACAGTAAGAAAGGTTGTGATACAGTTGTGTACACTTTTACCATGTGTGAAACCATTGATATCAGGTGACATGTGCTCTTTAACTCTATACAATAATCTATTAAGCACCATTCTCTCAAAGGTTTTGCACATGCAACTGGTCAGTGAGATGGGACGGAAAGCATCAGGTTGTCCAGGCTTTGGTACAGGTACCGTAAGACTGGTGGTCCATGATACAGGCAACTGCCCAGTGACATAGCTATGTCCTGTGTGATCAACCATCCTGTGTACTCCCCTTCATATAGTCTAGGGCAGCTAGAAATTTGCTTCAATTGAGGGGAGGGGAGAGCCTCCAGCCCTCCCCTCCCGTCACACAAACACACACACACACACTGACACAGCGCGCGGAGAAGGTAGGGGACACACGCGATTAGTGAAGTCCGCGGAAATTCGTCAATTTCTCGGGACATTGAAGGAGTATAGAGGCTAGATCATAGTATTTGGCCTCTCGCAGTGTGTAGCTAGCAGGGTGCAACATAGCATAGTCATATCGCTAGTGATAGTGCGAAGATTTGGCGAAGAAACCAAAAGTGGAGCTAGGGCATCACCGGTGCATGTAAGTGTGTGACCTGACCGGGTGGGACGACCCGCCGTGGAGCTACCTGATTGTGCTGTTGAGTGGTGACTGTGATCAGTGGTACAGTGAATTAGTGAACTGTCACATAACGATACAGTGACTGACTCCAGAGCTTTGTGTTGAAAGAGAAGAACGACCTCATCAATCTACCAGCACTTAGTGAATCACCTAGTGGGAGACAACGACGGATAACCATCGGCATCATACATCACTCATCTGGTTGTGTGAGCGGGAGGCAGACTGGTATGTACCCCTCTCTGGTCAATTAATCAGGTGTACAGATTGAGGTAAAAGATTATCAAATTCTCGTTCAGGATATCATATATATTTAAAAATCTCAGAGTGGCTCATTTAGGCAGAGGTAACGCATAAGGGATATCTTGACACATACACGCACACAAGTGTGCACACGCTAAAACAGACACACACAAGCGTGCACACACACACACACACACAATTGTCCAGTCAGGGGAAAAGGCATCTGGGATAGGACCTTACTATCCCCCCCCCCCCCATCTTGACTGCACCATCGGACCTGACCTGACTTAGTCGCCATCTCCCCCCCCCCACCCCCAGTCCCCCGCATCGCCCATACACGCACTCTTCCCCTCCCCACTCTCCCTCTCTCCCACTCCCTCTCTCCCTCTCCCACTATCTCTCTCCCACTATCTCTCTCCTGCTCTCTCTCTCTCTCTCTCTCTCTCTCTCTCTCTCTCTCTCTCTCTCTCTCTCTCTCTCTCTCTCTCTCTCTCCCTCTCTCTCTCTCTCCCTCTCTCTCTCTCCCTCCCTCTCTCTCTCTCTCCCTCCCTCTCTCTCTCCCTCCCTCTCTCTCTCCCTCCCTCTCTCTCTCCCTCCCTCTCTCTCTCCCTCCCTCTCTCTCTCCCTCCCTCTCTCTCTCCCTCCCTCTCTCTCTCCCTCCCTCTCTCTCTCCCTCCCTCTCTCTCTCCCTCCCTCTCTCTCTCCCTCCCTCCCTCTCTCTCTCCCTCCCTCTCTCTCTCCCTCCCTCTCTCTCTCCCTCTCTCTCTCTCTCTCTCCCTCTCTCTCTCTCTCTCCCTCCCACTCACCCCTCCCTCTCTTTCCTTCCCCCTCCCTCTCTGCCCACACACACACACACACACACACACCTCACCCGCTCTCTCCCTCACCCGCTCTCTCCCTCACCCACTCTCTCCCTCACCCACTCTCTCCCTCACCCACTCTCTCCCTCACCCACTCTCTCCCTCACCCACTCTCTCCCTCTCCTCTCTCTCCCTCCCGCCTCTCTCTCCCTCCCGCCTCTCTCTCCATCTCCTCCCCCCCCCTCCCCTTCTACTTTCTTCTCACTTCAGTGGAAGGGTCGGATCCCCCCCACCCACCCATTTATCTCTCCCTTTATCACTCCCTTTCTCTCTCTCTCTTTCTCTCTCTCTTCCTCTCTCTCTCTCTCTCCCTCCCCCATCCCAACAGGGTCAAGCATGGCAGCCAGAGGTCCCAGGGGAACAGGAAAGAGCCAAGGTGACGAGATGAAGGAAATGTTCGCCCAGTTTCTGGAGGACATCAAGAGTGAGATGCAAGAAATGATGCAGGAAATGAAGAACGAAATAAGCAACCTGAAAAGAGAGCTGACAGCAGCAAAGGAGGAGATTAGAGCCTTCAAAGAAAATGGTATCGAGGCTGAGAATCAGAAAACCACCCAGGGAGAAGGTGGTAATAGTTTTCTGGATGAGAATGCCACAATAAAAGCAACATTTGCGGAAATACTAAAAAAAAATAACTCTGAAGTAATGACTGCAGTGATAGAGGTGGCCATGAAAGCAGCCACCTCGCAGGAGGCGGCACGCTCCACTAGCCAACTGCTGGAAAGGAACAGATCAGTGGTTGCTGTGGGTATTAAGGAGCAGGAAGGATCTAATAGGACAGAGTGGAGTGACAAGGACAAAGCAGCAGTGAATGAAGTACTAAAGGCACTAGACATGGAAGGGGCTGAGCATAGCATTGAGAAGGTTTTCAGGCTAGGCCGGTACAACAAAGACCGAGACCGAATGATAAAGATAGTGTTTGCAAACGAGAACACAAAGGAGAAGATCCTATCAAGGAAGAGCTCCCTGAAAAACGTGGGAAAATTAAAAAATGTATTCCTCCAGAGAGACATGACAAGGGAGGAGAGAGCCGTGGCGGCAGAAGCAAGGAAGAGGCGCAGGGAGAGAGGGGAAAACCAGGAAGTAACAGCTCCCAACCCAACACCCCCAGAGGCGAGGGGGGAACCCACAACCAGCTACCCAGTAACACCAGAAGGGAGGACAACCCCGCCTCCCTCCACTGCATAGAAAACCCCCCTACCCCAAACCCTCCCTGCCCCCACTCAAATGTTCAGCAAAATCTCCCTCCCCCCACACCCAATCCCCACCCTTCTACCCCTCCCCTCCTCCCGAGTCCTCCCTCCCCCCCTTTCCTTCCCGTCCTCCCTCCCCTTTCACCCCATACCCTCCCTGTCCCTCCCCCTTCACTGGATCCCCCGCCCCTCATCCCAGTATCCTCTGAGACCCTGTTATCCACCTCACAGGTCCTCACACCCATGGAACAGCCTCCCCCACCAGCAGAACACTCACCAAGGAGGCGATTTGAGAAGGGACAGAAGAAAGTGAGCCTCAAAGCGATGTACACAAACATAGATGGAATTACAAATAAAGCAAATGAGCTTGGAGAACTGGTACTAGAGGAAAACCCAGACATAATAGCCCTCACAGAAACAAAGATCACGAAAACGATAACAAATGCAGTGTTCCCACAGGACTATTATGTTATGAGGAAAGAGAGGGAAGGAAGAGGTGGGGGTGGTGTAGCTCTGCTGGTAAGACAAGGCTGGGATTTTGAGGAGATGGATATTCAGGGCTGCGAAGGTTTCAGTGACTACATAGCAGGTACTGTAACAAATGGAGGGAAAAAAATTATAGTCGCAGTCATATATAATCCACCACCAAATGACAGAAGACCTAGACAGGAATATGATAGAAACAACATGGCCACCATTAACATAATAGAAAGAGCAGCTTCTGTTGCTAGCAGGAATGGATCTGGACTACTAATTATGGGAGACTTCAACCATGGGAAGATAGATTGGAAGAACAGAGACCCGCATGGAGGACCAGAAACATGGAGAGCTAAGCTGCTGGACGTGGCAACAAGAAACTTTCTAAGCCAGCACACCAAAGAACCAACAAGAATGAGAGAAGATGAACCAGCAATGCTTGATTTGATATTTACCCTAAATGAATGGGATATAAGGGAAGTTAAGATGGAAGCGCCCTTGGGAATGAGTGATCACAGTGTATTGAACTTTGAGTACCTGGTAGAGCTAGGACTTATCTCCCCCCAAAAAGAACTAGGAATCAAAAGGCTGGCATACCGAAAGGGGAATTATGAACAGATGAGAAGTTTCCTAAGTGAAATACCTTGGGACACAGACCTCAGAGATAAGTCTGTACAGGGTATGATGGACTATGTTACCCAAAAGTGTCAGGAGGCAGTAAACAGGTTCATCCCGGCCCAAAGGGAAAAATCCGAGAAGCAACAGAAGAATCCATGGTATAATAGGGCATGCATGGAAGCGAAGAAACTGAACAAAAAGGCGTGGAGGAACTTCCGGAATAACAGAACACCAGAAAGCAGAGAGAGATACCAGAGAACCAGGAATGAGTACGTCAGGGTGAGAAGAGAAGCAGAGAAAAATTTTGAAAATGATATAGCAAACAAAGCCAAGACCGAACCAAAGCTACTCCACAGTCACATCAGAAGGAAAACAACAGTGAAAGAACAGGTATTGAAACTTAGAACAGACGAGGACAGGTATACAGAGAATGACAGAGAGGTGTGTGAGGAACTTAACAAGAGGTTCCAGGAGGTCTTCACAATAGAACAGGGTGAGGTCACTGTGCTAGGAGAAAGGGAGGTAAACCAGGCGGCCTTGGAGGAGTTCGAAATTACGAGAGAGGAGGTCAAGAGATACCTGCTGGATCTGGATGTTAGAAAGGCTGTTGGTCCAGATGGGATCTCACCATGGGTACTGAAAGAGTGTGCAGAGGCACTTTGCCTGCCACTCTCCATAGTGTATAGTAAGTCACTAGAGACGGGAGACCTACCAGAAATATGGAAGACGGCGAATGTGGTCCCAATATACAAAAAGGGCGACAGACAAGAGGCACTGAACTACAGGCCAGTGTCCTTGACTTGTATACCATGCAAGGTGATGGAGAAGATCGTGAGAAAAAACCTGGTAACACATCTGGAGAGAAGGGACTTCGTGACAAATCGCCAACATGGATTCAGGGAGGGTAAATCTTGCCTTACAGGCTTGATAGAATTCTACGATCAGGTGACACAGATTAAGCAAGAAAGAGAGGGCTGGGCGGACTGCATTTTCTTGGATTGTCGGAAAGCCTTTGACACAGTACCGCATAAGAGGCTGGTACATAAGCTGGAGAGACAGGCAGGTGTAGCTGGTAAGGTGCTCCAGTGGATAAGGGAGTATCTAAGCAATAGGAAGCAGAGAGTTACGGTGAGGGGTGAGACCTCCGATTGGCGTGAAGTCACCAGTGGAGTCCCACAGGGCTCTGTACTCGGTCCTATCTTGTTTCTGATATATGTAAATGATCTCCCGGAGGGTATCGATTCATTTCTCTCAATGTTTGCGGACGATGCTAAAATTATGAGAAGGATTAAAACAGAAGAGGACTGTTTGAGGCTTCAAGAAGACCTAGACAAGCTGAAGGAATGGTCGAACAAATGGTTGTTAGAGTTTAACCCAACCAAATGTAATGTAATGAAGATAGGTGTAGGGAGCAGGAGGCCAGATACAAGGTATCATCTGGGAGAGGAAATTCTTCAGGAGTCAGAGAAGGAAAAAGACTTGGGGGTTGATATCACGCCAGACCTGTCCCCTGCAGCACATATCAAGCGGATAACATCAGCGGCATATGCCAGGCTGGCCAACATACGAACGGCATTCAGAAACTTGTGTAAAGAATCATTCAGAACTTTGTATACCACATATGTCAGGCCAATCCTGGAGTATGCAGCCCCAGCATGGAGTCCATATCTAGTCAAGGATAAGACTAAACTGGAAAAGGTTCAAAGGTTTGCCACCAGACTAGTACCCGAGCTGAGAGGTATGAGCTACGAGGAGAGACTACGGGAATTAAACCTCACTTCGCTGGAAGACAGAAGAGTTAGGGGGGACATGATCACCACATTCAAGATTCTGAAGGGGATTGATAGGGTAGATAAAGACAGTCTATTTAACACAAGGGGAACACGCACAAGGGGACACAGGTGGAAACTGAGTGCCCAAATGAGCCACAGAGATAATAGAAAGAACTTTTTTAGTGTCAGAGTGGTTGACAAATGGAATGCATTAGGAAGTGATGTGGTGGAGGCTGACTCCATACACAGTTTCAAGTGTAGATATGACAGAGCCCGATAGGCTCATGAATCTGTACACCTGTTGATTGACGGTTGAGAGGCGGGACCAAAGAGCCAGAGCTCAACCCCCGCAAACACAACTAGGTGAGTACACACACACACACACACACACACACACACACACACACGCGCACGCACACGCGCACACACACACACACACACACACACACACACACACACACACACACACACACACACACACACACACACACACACACACACACACACACACCCACCCTCCCCTCCCGTCACAAACCAGTCACGCCTACAGCTCCCTCGCCCTCCATAATATCCCCCCTATACCATGGCTTCTCCCCCGCCAGGGAGACTAGCAGTCCTGTACTATTACACCTCTTCCCCTCTCCCCCCTTGCATCGATATCAATGGCCAGCGTATTACTCTGCTCCGGCCCCACACCCTGCACCCTGTCCCCTGCCCTCCTCCCCTCCTCCCTCACACCAACACGGGCCTCATACAGCCTACCTTACCTTGAGGTGCTTCCGGGGCTTAGCGTCCCCGCGGCCCGGTCGTCGACCTGGCCTCCTGAGCCTACACTACACTTCTGCTACATTTGTATTCCCAAACATCCGTATCCTTCACTATTATTATTATGTTATTATTATATTGTCTTTCATTATATTTTGTGAAAAAATCAGGAGCCACGAGGGAGATTCGAACCTGCACTTTGGGTACTCTCAAGCACGCGCCTTAGACCACTACACCACGATATGGTCAAAAGCAATATAACCTGACCTTCGACTGAATCCTCTAGGTGGTGGTGAGGCTTTACCTGAGGCCAAGTGGTGGGGTTTTCAGGGGGTGTCCCCCATGCCCTCTGGCTGTGGTCCAGGAGTTCACCTCCAACGCTCGTCAAAGGCAGTAACGTCATGTATCAATGCTAAAATCCGTAGCTTGCATTGCTTTAACCATGTCGTGGTGTAGTGGTCTACGGAGCGTGCTTGAGAGTACCCCCGAGTGCAGGTTCGATTCCTCCTCACGGCTTCTACTGATTTTCTCATTTATACGTCACGTTAATGTGATTTCATTGTGCATTGTTATTATTATTATTATATTTTGTATTGGTATTATTATAATCACATTTTGTATTACTATAATGAATTTTCTATTAGTATTGTCAAGCTTTATCATACTCTGGTATTAGTAGTTATATTATTATTAATTACGTTATAGTTTAATTCAGCTGTAGACGCTCAGCATGAAATGCTGAGCGTCTAGAACTGAGCCGAGAACGTCTTACCAGCCTCCGTTCTGAAATGATCTCAACACACTAACATGTTGATACCAACCGTTGCTTGATGTGCCTCACGACCAACCTGCTAATTAATCCCTCCCAGGTAGTGAAAACTTGAGACCAACTCTTGCCACACACATGTTCATCGCCTCCACAAATACTTATTCAAGAGCAGTGACACAATGTAGGTCGTGGCTACCTGAGAGCCAAGGATTATTTAAGAGCACAAATGTGTAGGAAGCATTATGAGCCAAACCACATGTTTCTGACGTTTGCTTCTGGCAGCAGTGCAAACACACGCGGGCAAACAAGTTTAGGTGCCTCGCGTTCTCTTCCCCTGGGCCAGCCACTTTTCTCCTGAGCAACGGGTAATGAGAGATGTATTCTGGGGGTTGCAAAACAAAGACGGACGTATGTAGCCTCTTCATTATATTTCTCACTTGTTACCCTCCCCAATACACACAGTGTGTGTGAGTGTGAGTGTGAGTGTGAGTGTGAGTGTGAGTGTGTGTGTGTGTGTGTGTGTGTGTGTGTGTGTGTGTACTCGCCTAATTGTGCTTGCAGGGGTTGAGTTCTGACTCTTTGGTCCCGCCTCTCAACCGCCAATCAACAGGTGTACAGGTTCCTGAGCCTATTGGGCTCTATCATATCTACACTTGAAACTGTGTATGGAGTCAGCCTCCACCTCATTACTTCCTAATGCATTCCATTTGTCAACCACTCTGACACTAACAAAGTTCTTTCTATTATTTCTGTGGCTCATTTGGGCACTCAGTTTCCACCTGTGTCCCCTTGTGTGTGTGCCCCTTGTGTTAAATAGCCTGTCTTTATCTACCCTATCGATTCCATTGAGAATCTTGGATGTGATCATGGTGATCAAGGTGGTGATCAAGGTGGTGATCATGTCCCCCCTAACTCTTCTGTCTTCCAACGAAGTGAGGTTTAATTCCCATAGTCTCTCCTCGTAGCTCATACCTCTCAGCTCGGGTACTAGTCTGGTAGCAAACCTTTGAACCTTTTCCAATTTAGTCTTATGCTTGACTAGATATGGATTCCATGCTGGAGCCGCATACTCCAGGATTGGTCTGACATATGTAATATACAAAGTTCTGAAAGATTCCTTACACAAATTTCTAAAGACCGTTCTTATGTTAGCCAACCTGGCATATGCCACTGATGTTATCCTCTTGATATGAGCTTCAGGGGACAGGTCTGGCGTGATATCAACCCCCAGGTCTTTCTCTCTCTCTCTGACTCTTAAAGTATTTCATCTCCCAGATGATACCTTGTATCTGGTCTCCTGCTCCCTACCCCTATCTTCATTACATTACATTTGCTTGGGTTAAACTCTTAACAACCATTTGTTCGACCATTCCTGCAGCTTGTCCAGGTCTTCTTGAAGCCTCAAGCTGTCCTCCTCTGTCTTAATCCTTCTCATAATTTTGGCGTCGTCAGCAAACATTGAGAGGAAAGAGTCTATACCCTCTGGGAGATCATTTACGTATATCAGAAACAGGATAGGTCCGAGTACAGAGCCCTGTGGGACTCCACTGATGACTTCACGCCAATCTGAGGTCTCACCCCTCACTGTAACTCTACTTCCTATTGCTTAGGTACTCCCTTATCCACTGCAGCGCCCTACCAGTTACTCCAGCTTATGCATCCGCCTTTATGGGGTACTGTGTAAAAGGCTTTCCGACAGTCCAAAAAAATGCAGTCCGCCCATCCTTCTCTTTCTTGCTTAATCTTTGTCACCTGATCGTTGAATTCTATTAAGCCTGTAAGGCAAGATTTACCCTCCATGAACTCATGTTGATGGGTTGTCACGAAGTCTCTTCTCTCCAGATGTGTTACTCGGTTTTTTCTCACAATCTTCTCCATCACCTTGCATGGTATACAAGTTAATCCTGTAGTTCAGTGCCTTAATCCTGTGTGTGTGTGTGTGTGTGTGTGTGTGTGTGTGTGTGTGTGTATTCACCTAGTTGTTCTTGCGGGGGTTAAGCTCTGCTCTTTCGGCCCGCCTCTCAACTGTCAATCAATCAACTGTTACTAACTACTATTTATTTTTTACACACACACACACAGACACCAAGAGATATTAGAAAGAACTTTTTTAATGTTAGAGTGGTTGACAAATGGAATGCACTAGGCAGTGATGTGGTGGAGGCTGACTCCATACACAGTTTCAAATGTAGATATGATAGAGCCCAGTAGGCTCAGGAATCTGTACACCAGTTGATAGGCGGGACCAAAGAACCGAAGCTCAACCCTCGCAAGCACAACTTGGTGAGTACAACTAGGTGAGTACAACTAGGTAAGTACACACCGTATAGTTAGAATATTTGAATGATTGTGCTGCTTTTTATTTTATTTATTTTAAATTGACGTCACGTATTACACGCAGGTAATTATTTATACTCTTGATGATTGGTGGCAGTTAAATTGAGCGACGCCTGGCGAGAGATGCCGATACTACTAACGTAAAGGGTCATCGGCTCCAGGGAAACAAGACTGATTTATTTAATTAAAAGCCCATCTGCTTGATACCTTCATGTACAAAAATTTAGATTAAATGTTTAGCATTAAGTTAAAAACTGGGTCATGTTTACGTCGCTAGTTTCAAGTATCTACTGCAGTACAGGAGACTGGCCAAGTGCTGACTTGTACAACACTAGAATGCTAACTTGAAAACAACATGGCACAGTGTACATCATAACATAATGAAGAGAATGAATGTAATTGATTGATTGTGTAACAAAGAAATTGTCAAATGCACAACAGTTGGCCGGATGAGACCGAGCGTGAACAAACAATGCAGACTTGGGGGGGGGGAGCCTGTGGCTGAGCGGACAGAACACTGGACGCGTGATCCTGTGGTCCCAGGTTCGATCCGGGGCGCCGGCGAGAAACAATGGGCAGAGTTTTTTCACCCTGATAGCTTGCAGTAAATAGGAACCTGGGAGTTAGTCAGCTGTCACGGGCTGCTTCCTTGGGGTGGAAGCCTGGTCGAGGACCGGGCCGCGGCGATACTAAGCCCCGAAATCCTCTCAAGATAACTCCTGACCGACAGATTCAGAGGCTGACTTCAGGACACGAAACCCATGTTGGAGGGACACGCGCTTGCCCACAGCCACGGAGAAGCCTTCACCCCTGAGCCGTAAATCATCCTAATGGCTCACACTTCTCCAGCCAACTATTTTTGTTTTGCCCCGCACTCTTCCACTAAGATATTAGTCAGCTCTTCTCTCTCCTTCTCCCTACCTCCCTCTCCCTCTCTCTCTCTCTCTCTCTCTCTCTCTCTCTCCACACAAAAAGTTGATATAATAAGTGCATTTTATTATATATAAATAAAATATATAATAAGTGTATTTGCTCCCTGGCCTCTCCTCGCCAGACACTTGCCCCTTGCTCACCATAAAAGTTCCCTCTCTCCTCACCATAAACTTTCCTTATCTTTCCTCTCCAAACATTGTCTCTCTCCTTTGCCACTCTTCCTTCCTCAATTCCTTTCCCTTTCTCCTACCACAGTAGGCACGATAGTGAGACACAATGTATGCTTCACATTTCCCTGGTATTCGCCCCAAAAATAGAGTCTGGAAAAGAACTCA
>NC_091170.1:42830670-42878170 GCF_040958095.1 Procambarus clarkii | reverse complement strand
CTAATGATACTAATTGCATTAAGAAAGAACTAGTCAGAAAATATAACACGTTAACAAACCACTACAGCCCCACTCATTGCTTTAAGGTTGACGAACGTGAGAAATAAATATTCGTTATGTAAGCAAAATCGCCATGAATAATGAGATGAACAATACGCGTAAATAATGTGAAGCAGACCAAATGTTATCTTTAAACACCAACTTTATCTACAATCCCTCACATTAGTACACCAAGCCTGACGTTTGGCATCATTCTGCCACCCATCCTCTCTAATTCTACATCGCATTTTGACGTATAAATTCCTTCAGGTTAAAAAATGATTTACTAAAAATCCTAGCGGCTCCCAAAATTGTCGATTTCCCGTTTTCTATCCGTGGGTCGTCGATTAGGTTAGGTTCGGGCGGTTTAGTGTACCAATTAAGTGACGCTGTGAATGGTCGAGAGGACGGGCTGGTGTGTGCAGCCCGTCCTCCAAACAAAGATCCAAAAGTGATTCCATCCACCGACCAACCCCCCCTGTTTATGAATGAAAAACTGTTTACGCACGACTCACAATTGATTAAGTTCGAACACTTCCGGAACAAGTGCTTCACTGACGAATTTTGTTGGAACCACAACGCTTCACCCACGTACTACAAATACAAATAATCGCCAACAGAACCTAAACACCTAACTTAACCTAACCTATGCCTATATATGCAAAATATGCTAATATATAATAATATTCATTTATATTTGAGAAAAATCTCGTTTTCAATGAACAGTATGTAAAAATTTATGAATGCGTCTGTGGGGGTCGACCGCTGGATGGAATGGACTTCAGTCGAGGACGGGATGCTGGTCACGACTCTAAACATTATCTTGACAAAAATATATATAAATAAATTTTTCGTAGTTACAGTTTAAACATATGATTCTAAAAATCTATTAACTGATCTTTCTCAGACGTTAGCTATGAAAATAAATGAGAGAAGAATTGGAGTGAAATAAAAAGAAGAGTGTACACGGAACAAGTAGCACAGTATATGTTAGATATATTGACCATAAACTCATCACACACATGTAAATAGTTAAACAATTATTTCCAAATCTGTTATAAAGTGTGGGAGATTACCCAGCAATACACACCACTGTATGACACAAGTTCACGTAGAACAAGTATGAAGCAGCGACCACAACAGCCTGGAGTTGTAAAACAGAGCAAGGTCCCCCCCCCCCAGAATTACAACGAACAATGTAACTAGTTCCATAAACCAGGCGTCCTAAACTCTTCATGAAGGACTTATCACACCCGCAAACCCTGGCCAACACTATCTTCCTCATGCACGCTGTCTTCCACCTTCGTTGTCCTTCCCACAGTCCTGCTGCTGCTCATGTCCCGCCTGCACTGTACCAGGATGTGGGTTCTGGTAGTTCTACTACTCAAAGCCCAGCCCGGGGACTGGCTCGACTTGTGCGAGCTTGGTCCAACAGGCTGTTGCTTCAAGCGGCCCGCAGGCCCACGTATACACTACAGCCCGATTGGTCCGGCACAACATAGCGAGGGAGGGAGAGGGAGGAGGAGAGGGAAAGAGGGAGGGAGGGAGAGGAGAAGAAGGAAAGAGGGAGGGAGGGAGAGGAGAAGAGGGAAAGAGGGAGGGAGGGAGAGGAGAAGAGGGAGGGATGGAGAGGAGAAGAGGGAGGGAGGGAGGGAGGGAGAGAGAGGAGAAGAGGGAGGGAGGGAGGAAGGGAGGGAGGGAGAGGAGAAGAGGGAGGGAGGGAGAGAGAGGAGAAGAGGGAGGGAGGGAGAGAGAGGAGAAGAGGGAGGGAGGGAGAGAGAGGAGAAGAGGGAGGGAGGGAGGGAGAGGAGAAGAGGGAGGGAGGGAGAGGAGAAGAGGGAGGGAGGGAGAGGAGAAGAGGGAGGGAGGGAGGGAGGGAGGGAGGGAGGGAGGGAGGGAGGGAGAGGAGGAGAGGGAGGGAGGGAGGGAGGGAGAGGAGGAGAGGGCGAGAGAGAGCGCGAGAGAGAGCGCGAGAGCTAGAGAGAGAGCTAGAGAGAGAGAGAGCTAGAGAGAGCAAGAGAGAGCAAGATAGAGCGAGAGAGAGAAAGCGCGAGAGAGAGAGCAATAGAGAGCAAGAGAGAACAAGATAGAGCGAGAGAGAGAAGTCCAGTTTCTTCTTGAAGACTTCTACTTTTGTTTTGGCAATATTTCTTATACTTGCTGGGAGTACATTAACAACGGTGGACCTCTGTGTTCATATCTGATTGTGCCTATGGCACCTCTACTCTTCATCGATTCTATTCTGCATTTCTTTCCATATCGTTCGTTCCAATATGACATTTTACTGTGTTAGCTTTGGACCTGGCCCGTCAGTATTTTTCATGTATATATTATTTGATGTATCCTCTAGAAAGGAGAAGAGATATATATTTTCAGAGCCTTGAGACAGTCCCAATAATTTAGGTGCTTAATCGTGTCTATGCATACCGTATTTTTGTATTCTCTCTATTTCAGCAACCTCTACCTCTCTGAAAGGGGAACTGAAAATCGAGCAATACTCATGGCGAGACACCACAAGGGATTTGAATAGTACAGCCATTGTGATTAGATTTTGAGGGTTCTCGTAATCCATCCTATAATTGTTGAGCTGGCGCAATATTTGCTTGGTTATGCTCCCTAAACGTTAGGTCGTCAGATATCATTAATCCCAGAACCTCCACATGCTGCTCTCCTACTATGGGCAGATTTGATTGTGTTTTGAACTCTGTATTTTGTTTAAGGTCTTTATTTTTACCACAAGTACCTGGAATTTATCACTGTTAAACATAATGTTATTTTCTGCTGCCCAGTCGAAAATTTTATTGATATCTGCTTGAAGTTTTTCAATGTCTTCAGCAGAGGTAATTTTTATGTTGATTTTTGTGTCATCTGCAAAAGATGACACGAAGCTGTGATTTGCTTTTATCGACATCTGATATAAGAATAAGGAAAAGTGGTGGTGCAAGGGCTGTACCCTGAGGTACAATCCATCTGTGCTTGGAATCGATTTTATTTGGTTGACTGCTACTCTTTGCGTTCGGTTTAACAGAAAATTTAATATCCATCGCCCTACTTTACCAGTTATTTCCATTGACCTCATTTCGTGCCCTATCACTCCATGGTCACATTTATCGAATGCCTTTGCAAAGTTCGTGTATACCACATCTGCATTGTTTTTCTTCTAATGCCTCAGTTATTTTGTCGTATTAGTCAAGTAGCTGAGAGAGGCACGATCTTCCCACTCTAAATCTAAGCTGACCTCAACAGTGCTCGGCTGTGCGCCCTCACTACCACTGTACCCCCCCCTCACTACCACTGTACCAACCCCCCTCCCCCTCACTACCACTGTACCAACCCCCCTCCCCCTCACTACCACTGTACCAACCCCCCTCCCCCTCACTACCACTGTACCCACCCCCTCCCCATCACTACCACTGTACCCACCCCCTCCCCATCACTACCACTGTACCAACCTCCCCCCTCACTACCACTGTACCAACCTCCCCCCTCACTACCACTGTACCCCCCCCCTCACTACCACTGTACCCCCCCCTCACTACCACTGTACCCCCCCCTCCCCCTCACTACCACGTGGGCGTCCCAGACGATTCCTGCCAGCTTCTGACATCATTAGTATAACTAAGCCCACCCTCATTAAGCTCAACGATTGAGCCAGAGGACAGGCCCGAGTCCATTGTGCGACGAGCAGCCTGTGAGAGAGGGAGAGTGAGTGTGAGAGTGAGAGAATGAGTGGCAGCGTGCGTGTGCCGTGTGCGGCCGCGCGCGCGCGAGTTGCAGGATGATGCAGTGTACTTTCTGCATGGTGACACACTGTCGCGTACAATGGTACTCTCACTACACAGTCTTCCACGCGAGAGGCATCAGTCGCCGAAAAAAAACCCCGCCGGAAAGAGTTGTGTGGGAAAGTGAGAGGCAGGAGGGGAGTTATCAGGGAGAAGCACTAAGCCTTTACGACTATATAGCACTGGGAAGGGGTCAGGATAAGGATTTGGGATGGGACGTGGGGAGGGGAGGAGGAAGAAAAGCTGCCCAACCACTTAGACGGTCGGGGATTGAACGCCGACCAGCATGAAGCGAGACCGTCGCTCTACCGTCCAGCCCAAGTGGCTGGAGAGAGAGAGAGGCAGGAGCAGACACAGAGGACAAGCCCTCGGGATGGCCAGTCTCCCTCGTGTTGGAGCCACAGCTCTGAGCACCTCACACCTCGCTCACCTCAACATGCGAATAAACACCAACACATTACTGATCTACTGAAACGAATGTGAGGGGGGTTTTAGTGGATTCAATTCACATTTCAAAGATTAATAATCCAATTGATCTCTAACGTACTAGCATGCAATAAGTGGAGCAGAATATTAACTAGTAACCACCACCAACATATGCCACCTGAATCGGGAAGGCAAAGAGAGAGAGAGAGAGGCCCGTAATCTAGACTCGCCACTGGAAAAAGGCACCCGCTAGGCATAACAACTAACATACGATCCCAACCTAACCTATTCTATTTAAGCGATGAAGAGAAAACGTCAATTATTACGTTTCCATTTTGACTAACTCGTCGCATTTTGAACGGTATGGTCGTTACCGTAACAAAGGCGACGTATTACGCGAGTTGATGGGTTACAGGGAGATGTGGCGATGCAGTTTAATAATACAAGGCTGAACAACAACTTGGCATCATGTCGCTGTTGTCAAGGTGGACGACGAAGGACATTTGGAGGGTGAGAAGGTCCCGGAAGTTCACTCGGGTGACCAGCGACCAGATGGCCGTAGGGAAGATAGCAGCACAGGGAAGATAGCAACACAGGGAAGATAGCAGCACAGGCAAGATCACAACACAGGCAAGATAACAACACAGGCAAGATAGCAACACAGGCAAGAGAGCAACACAGGCAAGAGAGCAACACAGGCAAGATAGCAACACGGGCAAGATAGCAACACAGGCAAGAGAGCAACACAGGCAAGAGAGCAACACGGGCAAGATAGCAACACAGGCAAGAGAGCAACACAGGCAAGAGAGCAACACAGGCAAGATAGCAAAACAGGCAAGATAGCAACACAGGCAAGATAGCAACACAGGCAAGAGAACAACACAGGCAAGATCACAACACAGGCAAGATAGCAACACAGGCAAGATAGCAACACAGGCAAGATAGCAACACAGGCAAGATAGGAACACAGGCAAGATAGCAACACAAACAAAAGAGTAAGACACAACACATGCTTCTTAAAGACGGAAGGAGTCAATAATGAACAGACGTGAGACAAGTATGAGAGAAGGAGAGACATGAGGAAAAACAGTTAACTGGCGAAGGAAGCAAAAAGCAGATAGCGTGTCAACATTCAGAAGGAAATGAGACGAATGTAAGAGTGGCAGGAGAAGAGGGAGAAGATGCAGGTCTACTGAGAGTAGGGAAGACGTCTCAGAGTAAGGCAGACAAGGGACATGCGACACCTCTGCTAAGACAAACAACAGATCGCTGAGCAGGGAAGAGCAACAGGTCAGGTGTGTAGATTTGCAGTGAGACCTGTCCGGCATCCAGGAGAGCCGGGCCGCGGGGATGTTGAGCCCCGAAATCATCGCAAAGTAACCTCAAGGTAAGGTAGGAGACCTGTGTTAAAAACTCGCCACGTTCATATTATTTCATATGTGCGGCTTATTTATTTATCTGGTGTTAATTATAATATATGAATCACTAGGAACCCTTTTTAGACCAGACCAGGACTCGAACCCCCGCCGTCCGGGGTCAACCTGTCGTACAGAGTACTGTAACCACTACTCCAATGATCGTCTAGTAGTTACAGTAACCTGTTCGCCAGGGGAAGATCCCATGCGGCATTCAAATCCTGGTTAAGTCAAAAGAGCTTTTAGTGATTAATGGCCGATTAGAGTCGAATAGAGTTATTCCCTAGCCTTATAGAACATGTGATGTAATCATGTCATTAAACGCCTAAACCCACCACTATGGGTTTGCTTGTCTGCCTTGTGGTTACCTTACATTGGTTCCCAGGATCAATATCCTCTCAGGCCATTCTCTGACAGGCGTTCTGGTGGTGATCTGGTCAACCAGGCTGTTAGTAGCAGTCGCTCTCCCAGTCTTACATATGAATCACTGCCCGTCTGATCAGGAATCCTTTGGAGGTGTTTATCAAGTTCTGTTTCGAATCATCGTGAGAGGCCGGCCAGTCATGCCCCTTATGTGTAGCGGGAGTGTTGACATGTCATGGGCTGGTAACATGGTGTATAAGAGGTGAAGGAGGGGCCCATGCAGCGCGGTCCACAATGAAGGGACCCTCATGCGAGTTCTTCTCTTTATCTGATAAGTGGAGTGCACTATCAAGGAACGCTATTATGGTAGCCCTAACACGCTCACATAACAGCCTTCCTTGACCAGTACACACCACGTGGCTCCCGCTTCCTTCCTTGCATTGTCCTGGTCCTCCTGCCTGCCTTTCACACGTCCTGGCCCTCCTGCCTGCCTTTCACACGTCCTGGCCCTCCTGCCTGCCTTTCACACGTCCTGGCCCTCCTGCCTGCCTTTCACACATCCTGGCCCTCCTGCCTGCCTTTCACACGTCCTGCTGGTCCTGCCTGCCTTTCACACGTCCTGGCCCTCCTGCCTGCCTTTCACACATCCTGGCCCTCCTGCCTGCCTTTCACACGTCCTGGCCCTCCTGCCTGCCTTTCACACGTCCTGGCCCTCCTGCCTGCCTTTCACACATCCTGGCCCTCCTGCCTGCCTTTCACACGTCCTGGTCCTCCTGCCTGCCTTTCACACGTCCTGGCCCTCCTGCCTGCCTTTCACACATCCTGGCCCTCCTGCCTGCCTTTCACACGTCCTGGTCCTCCTGCCTGCCTTTCACACATCCTGGCCCTCCTGCCTGCCTTTCACACGTCCTGGCCCTCCTGCCTGCCTTTCACACGTCCTGGCCCTCCTGCCTGCCTTTCACACGTCCTGGTCCTCCTGCCTGCCTTTCACACGTCCTGGTCCTCCTGCCTGCCTTTCACACGTCCTGGCCCTCCTGCCTGCCTTTCACACGTCCTGGTCCTCCTGCCTGCCTTTCACACATCCTGGCCCTCCTGCCTGCCTTTCACACGTCCTGGTCCTCCTGCCTGCCTTTCACACGTCCTGGCCCTCCTGCCTGCCTTTCACACGTCCTGGTCCTCCTGCCTGCCTTTCACACGTCATGGCCCTCCTGCCTGCCTTTCACACGTCCTGGCCCTCCTGCTTGCCTTTCACACATCCTGTACATTCCAACAGGACGTAATTCCCTTCATTCAATTCCCTTCTGTAGCCAAGAAAGAGCCCGACCCCACCCTGTAAGGCAAGGTAATTTTCAGGAGAAACCACTAACCCGTTACGACTATATAGCTTAATGTTAAGACGGTAGACATACTCGATTATGAAGCATCAACGGTGCCCAGAACAAAACATGCCTATTCAATTCCTTTTAGTTATCTTGAGGTTATCTTGAAATGATTTCGGGGCTTAGCGTCCCTGCGGCCCGGTCCTCGGCCAGGCCTCCTTTTTGTCACACATCCCCAGGAAGCCGCCAGTAGCAGCTGTTTAACTCATTAATCTAACATATTTAAGTGCTCAAAAACCATTGAAGAGCCCTTTGACAAAAACAGATGGCAATAACTATCGGCTAGTTCTGTTGGTATACTCCCGCCCTACTCCCAGTACGGGACTGGATGGAGCCTGAGACGGCCGTTGGGTTTGTTGCTAAATAATTTATCTGGCGCCCAGGAGGTCACTGGCGCCCAGGAGGTCACTGGCGCCCAGGAGGTCACTGGCGCCCAGATGGTTCACTGGCGCCCAGGAGGTCACTGGCGCCCAGATGGTTCACTGGCGCCCAGGAGGTCACTGGCGCCCAGGAGGTCACTGGCGCCCAGATGGTTCACTGGCGCCCAGGAGGTCACTGGCGCCCAGGAGGTCACTGGCGCCCAGATGGTTCACTGGCGCCCAGGAGGTCACTGGCGCCCAGATGGTTCACTGGCGCCCAGGAGGTCACTGGCGCCCAGGAGGTCACTGGCGCCCAGATGGTTCACTGGCGCCCAGGTCACTGGCGCCCAGGAGGTCACTGGCGCCCAGATGGTTCACTGGCGCCCAGGAGGTCACTGGCGCCCAGATGGTTCACTGGCGCCCAGGAGGTCACTGGCGCCCAGGAGGTCACTGGCGCCCAGATGGTTCACTGGCGCCCAGGAGGTCACTGGCGCCCAGGAGGTCACTGGCGCCCAGATGGTTCACTGGCGCCCAGATGGTTCACTGGCGCCCAGGAGGTCACTGGCGCCCAGATGGTTCACTGGCGCCCAGATGGTTCACTGGCGCCCAGATGGTTCACTGGCGCCCAGATGGTTCACTGGCGCCCAGATGGTTCACTGGCGCCCAGATGGTTCACTGGCGGTGGAGGTTCACAGGTTCACTTTATAAATAAAACGTTTTGTGCTCTCGCTTCTCAGCCGTTCCCATACTCATTAAATTTCATTTGGCTCAACTGAAAGCCTCATCCCCCCCCCCCACCTAGACAGTCCAGTAAAAGAATATTGAGACCAGAGTTGTAGCCCAGGAACACGGCCAACTTGGAATTACATAATGCAGACCAGGTCGTGCCTTAATTAATGGAAGTACTTTATAACTGGCTGTGGCAGTAGCAGTCAATTAGACGTGGAGAGCTGAGTAGTGGAGAGCTGAGTGGTGGAGAGCTGAGTAGTGGAGAGCTGAGTGGTGGAGAGCTGAGTGGTGGAGAGCTGAGTAGTGGAGAGCTGAGTGGTGGAGAGCTGAGTAGTGGAGAGCTGAGTAGTGGAGAGCTGAGTGGTGGAGAGCTGGTTAGTGGAGAGCTGAGTAGTGGAGAGCTGAGTAGTGGAGAGCTGAGTGGTGGAGAGCCGAGTAGTGGAGAGCTGGTTAGTGGAGAGCTGAGTGGTGGAGAGCTGAGTAGTGGAGAGCTGAGTAATGGAGAGCTGAGTAGTGGAGAGCTGAGTGGTGGAGAGCCGAGTAGTGGAGAGCTGAGTGGTGGAGAGCCGAGTAGTGGAGAGCTGGTTAGTGGAGAGCTGAGTGGTGGAGAGCTGAGTAGTGGAGAGCTGAGTAGTGGAGAGCTGAGTAGTGGAGAGCTGAGTGGTGGAGAGCCGAGTAGTGGAGAGCTGAGTGGTGGAGAGCCGAGTAGTGGAGAGCTGAGTGGTGGAGAGCTGAGTAGTGGAGAGCTGAGTAGTGGAGAGCTGAGTAGTGGAGAGCTGAGTGGTGGAGAGCCGAGTAGTGGAGAGCTGAGTGGTGGAGAACTGAGTGGTGGAGAGCCGAGTAGTGGAGAGCTGAGTGGTGGAGAGCTGGCAGCGACACCAATAACAAGCCTCCGTGACATAGAGGACCTCGATTACGAAGTTTGTAACTAACAGCAAACGTAAACTGTCTTATATACTGTTGTGGGGCACTTCTTTAACCACTCGTCAAATACAAAGACTTAATACAGGTATATGTAATTGTGTGCGGATGTATGTATGTATTTTATATATATATATATATATATATATATATATATATATATATATATATATATATATATATATATATATATATATATATATATATATATATATATGTCGTACCTAGTAGCCAGAACTCCCTTCTCAGCCTACTATGCAAGGCCCGATTTGCCTAATAAGCCAAGTTTTCATGAATTAATATATTTTCTCTAATTTTTTTCTTATGAAATGATAAAGCTACCCCATTTCATTATGTATGAGGTCAATTTTTTTTATTGCAGTTAAAATTAACGTAGTTATATGACCGAACCTAACCAACCCTACCTAACCTAACCTAACCTATCTTTATAGGTTAGGTTAGGTTAGGTAGCCGAAAAAGTTAGGTTAGGTTAGGTTAGGTAGGTTAGGTAGTCGAAAAACAATTAATTCATGAAAACTTGGCTTATTAGGCAAATTGGGCCTTGAATAGTAGGCTGAGAAGTGCGTTCTGGCTACTAGGTACGACATATATATATATATGTCGTACCTAGTAGCCAGAACTCACTTTTTGGCCTACTATTCAAGGCTCGATTTGCCTAATAAGCCAAGTTTTCCTGAATTAATATATTTTTTCTAATTTTTTTCTTATGAAATGATAAAGCTACCCATTTCATTATGTATGAGGTCAATTTTTTTATATTGGAGTTAAAATTAACGTAGATATATGACCGAACCTAACCAACCCTACCTAACCTAACCTAACCTATCTTTATAGGTTAGGTTAGGTTAGGTTAGGTTAGGTAGCCGAAAAAGTTAGGTTAGGTTAGGTTAGGTAGGTTAGGCAGTCGAAAAACAATTAATTCATGAAAATTTGGCTTATTAGGCAAATCGGGCCTTGCATAGTAGACTGAGAAGTGCGTTCTGGCTACTAGGTACGACATAATATATATATATATATGTCGTACCTAGTAGCCAGAACGCACTTCTCAGTCTACTATGCAAGGCCCGATTTGCCTAATAAGCCAAATTTTCATGAATTAATTGTTTTTTGACTACCTAACCTACCTAACCTAACTTTTTCTGCTACCTAACCAAACCTTACCTATAAAGATAGGTTAGGTTAGGTTAGGTAGGGTTGGTTAGGTTCGGTCATATATCTATGTTAATTTTAACTCCAATAAAAAAAATTGACCTCAAACATAATGAAATGGGTAGCTATATCATTTCATAAGAAAAAAATTAGAGAAAATATATTAATTCCGGAAAAATTGGCTTATATATATATATATATATATATATATATATATATATATATATATATATATATATATATATATATATATATATATATATATATTTTATAATATATATATATATATATATAATATATATTAATATATATATATATATATATATATTAATATATTTTCTCTAATCTTTTTCTTATGAAATGATAAAGCTACCCATTTCCTTATGTAAGAGGTCATTTTTTTTTTATTGGAGTTAAAATTCACGTAGATATATGACCGAACCTAACCAACCCTACCTAACCTAACCTATCTTTATAGGTTAGGTTGGGTAGTCGAAAAACAATTAATTCATGAAAACTTGGCTTATTAGGCAAATCGGACCATGCATAGTAGGCCGAGAAGTGCGTTCTGGCTACTAGGTACGACATTATATATATATATATATATATATATATATATATATATATATATATATATATATATATATATATATATATATATATATATATATATATATGTCGTACCTAACAGCCAGAAAGCACTTCTCAGCCTACTATTCAAGGCCCGATTTGCTTAATAAGCCAAGTTTTCATGAATTAATGTTTTTTCGTCTACCTAACCTACCTAACCTAACCTAGCTTTTTTTGGCTACCTAACCTAACCTTACCTATAAATATAGGTTAGGTTAGGTAGGGTTGGTTAGGTTCGGTCATATATCTACGTTAATTTTAACTCCAATAAAAAAAAATGACCTCATACATAGAGAAAAGGGTTGCTTTATCATTTCATAAGAAAAAAATTATAGTAAATATATTAATTCAGAAAAACTTGGCTTATTAGGCAAATCGGGCCTTGAATAGTAGGCTGAGAAGTGAGTTCTGGCTACTAGGTACGACATATATATATATATATATATATTAAAAATTGTGTAACTAGCTTCATAAGATTGTTACTTGCTTAGCTGAATTATGGGGTTCAGTTCTAAACCTACTGTATGCCTCTGTAACCCTTTCCACCGCCGCCTGCGGGATCGGTATGGGGTGCAGAATAAATGATTAGCTCTTCTTACAGCTTGTAACGTTACCCTCAAATTCACGCTGTGTGCTGCCTAGTGCTGAGACTCCACCTCGGGTTGAAATTTTGTCGCCAGTCATCATATTTATACACACATATAGTTTACGATCTTGGTGCTATGGAACCAGTTTCTCTAATATTTTCGAGATTATGATAAATCTCTCGCACGCAGTCCTGTGGGATGTTAGTAGGAACCAGCTAGGATGATAGTTGAGGTGGACCCCATCCATTGACGATGTCCAACTGACGGTTACGAGGCGGGCCCAGCAACTGAAGCTTATTTCTACCAATACAACTAGGTAGGTTGAGAGGCACACGCCCATCACTAGAGTGAGATGTGCATGGAAGACCTTGGTGAAGCCCACAGCCTCGGGTACGACCCACTGGCTGGTCAAGCAGGGAAGATAGTGTCAGCAATTTGATCAAGATTAATGACTAGTAACAGAAGGCTCTTGGCTTGCTCCTTGTCTCGCTAGATAAAACTCCCTCATAACATTTTCTTTAAGCGTCTCGACTTCGCCTTCTCCTCCTCCTCCTCCTCCTCTCTTCCCTTCCTTTAACTACCTCTCTCTCTCTTCCTACTTCAAGATCCATTACTGACATTCCCCCTCCTCCAGCTCTCTACACATCATCCCAAGCCTGTCCTTTGAAGCATATCAATCGTGTCAGTTCAGCAGCGCATATGGCAAACTTCCGTGCTACCTTCAGGAGTTTGAGTAAGGAATTATTTAAGACCGATTATTGAGTAAACTGCACCAGCCGTGGAACTCCCGCCTAACCAAGCATCGCCCACTCTCTCATATCTGTCAGGAGAGGGTGTGTTATACTTGACTGACAGGCTGTTTGATCTATTGGCATACTCCAGCTCTCTAACCTTGATTTCTGTCATCGTGTTTCACTAGGGAGCTTTGAAAGTCTCTATCAGAGTAATCCATCCTTGGGAAAAGCTGCTACACCAAGAAGCGACAGTCATGAGGTATTTTCGGAGACCAGTCCGCAGGGATACGAACCCCGGAACCTCCTCAAAATAGACTCAAGGTAGTTAAGACTTTGTACTTCGCAGGAAGAAACAAATTATAGTAATGTAGTTAAGATTTTTCGGTTAATTCTTGAGACTTGCTTCACCTAGTAAAACATATCAAACCCAAATCAAATGTTGTTACTGCTGCAAAAGCAGCAGTAACAGCAGGTGTAACAAGAGAAGCAGCAAGTACAATAACAGTAGCAGGTGCAGCAACGAGCAGCAGCAGTAAAACCTGTAATCTGATGCAGCGTCACCACCACCACAACACCGTCACCTCCAACACAACAGCGTCACCTCCAACACAACAGCGTCACCGCCACCACCACAACACCGTCACCACCAACACAACAGCGTCACCGCCACCAACACAACAGCGTCACCGCCACCAACACAACAGCGTCACCACCACCACCACAACAGCGTCACCACCACCACCATAACAACACCGTCACCTCCAACACAACAGCGTCACCACCAACACAACAGCGTCGCCACCACCACAACACCGTCACCTCCAACACAACAGCGTCACCACCAACACAACAGCGTCGCCACCACCACAACACCGTCACCCCCAACACAACAGCGTCACCACCACCACAACACCGTCACCTCCAACACAACAGCGTCGCCACCAACACAACACCGTCACCACCACCACCACAACAGCGTCACCTCCAACACAACAGCGTCACCACCACCACAACACCGTCACCTCCAACACAACAGCGTCACCACCAACACAACAGCGTCACCACCACCACAACACCGTCACCTCCAACACAACAGCGTCACCACCACCACAACACCGTCACCTCCAACACAACAGCGTCACCACCAACACAACAGCGTCACCACCAACACAACACCGTCACCATCAACACAACAGCGTCGCCACCAACACAACACCGTCACCATCAACACAACACCGTCACCATCTTGAGGTTATCTTGAGATGATTTCGGGGCTTTAGTGTCCCCGCGGCCCGGTCCTCGACCAGGCCTCCACCCCCAGGAAGCAGCCCGTGACAGCTGACTAACACCCAGGTACCTATTTTACTGCTAGGTAACAGGGGCATAGGGCGAAAGAAACTCTGCCCATTGTTTCTCGCCGGCGCCTGGGATCGAACCCAGGACCACAGGATCACAAGCCCAGCGTGCTGTCCGCTCGGCCGACCGGCTCCCAATCAACACAACAGCGTCACCACCAACACAACACCGTCACCTCCAACACAACACCGTCACCATCAACACAACACCGTCACCATCAACACAACACCGTCACCACCACCACAACAGCGTCACCACCACCACAATACCGTCACCACCAACTATAGCCATGAGAGGACGGGGTATGCAATGTACCATTCACCCCAGCGCATGTCCAACTGGTGAGAGCCTGTTCACTGCCCCTCTCCACGACACCAGCACTAAGACGACTTAGCACTTGAGACGTCACCAGCACTTAGACGACTTAGCACTTAGACGTCACCAGCACTAAGACGACTTAGCACTTGAGACGTCACCAGCACTAAGACGACTTAGCACTTAGACGTCACCAGCACTTAGACGACTTAGCACTTAGACGACTTAGCACTTAGACGTCACCAGTATTTAGACGACTTAGCACTTAGACAAGGCCCTCGTCTAAGGTATTCTACAACCCCCCCCCCCCCAAGGGGATTTTTTTTATTAAGATATGAGGTACATCTGCATTAGCGCAGCTACCCTAGACTATATGAAGTGGAGTACAGTGTGTCAAAAAGAAGCTAACTAGGTGATGCTAAAAAATCCCCATCACACAGGATGGTTAGTCATACAGAGGCATGTGATGGGCAGTCTGCAATGGCAGACTCCGGATGCATTTTGAGGATATCATCAACACAAGATATAGGCCAAAAATTGTCATACTAGAAAATGAAAGCGGCTGGCGAATGTGACGTATTGTCCCGTTTTCTGTTTTTGGGTTCTCTGGTAGATTAGGAGAGGACACCTTATACTGACCGTTTTCTTGACGTTGAGAAACTCTGCGCACATCTATACCAGGTCTATACAGTATACCTAGGTCATAAAAGTATTTGTGTGTACGTCTGATACCATACTACTTGTGAAGGAGGAAATGTATATGTTTACCTCTCAGAATGTTTGGTAATATGTTTATTGTTTGTGATGTGTGTCTATGTATATATTAACACGTTGTACTGAATGGGGTGAGAATAGCTTGAGCTACCTCATCCCTTTGTGTGTATTTTACCTCAATAAACTTATTTCAATTTCAATTTCAATACCAGGTGAGTACGACGGGCTTACCATAGCCCATGCTGCTTAAAACGTTTTGTTCCTAGTAGTTGAATTTAAAACAACAACAACAACAACGTTGCAGGAGGACGGCTGGTCCGTCAGCTAGTTCCTCCCGGTAGATTGAAATAAGTTTATTGAGGTAAAATACACACAAAGGGATGAGGTAGCTCAAGCTATTCTCACCCCGTTATCCCCGGAAGATTACCCGCTTGTGTCCCATCATTTAAAACATTACCCCATACAATATTTCTATAGCCATAATTGATCTAATAATGAGGTAATAAGTTCAGCTAGCCCGGCCGAGCCGGTCGACCGAGCGGGAGCCGGTCGGACGAGCGGGAGCCGGTCGGACGAGCGGGAGCCGGTCGGACGAGCGGGAGCCGGTCGGACGAGCGGGAGCCGGTCGGACGAGCGGGAGCCGGTCGGACGAGCGGGAGCCGGTCGGACGAGCGGGAGCCGGTCGGACGAGCGGGAGCCGGTCGGACGAGCGGACAGCACACTGGACTTGTGATCCTGTGGTCCCGGGTTCGATCCCGGGCGCCGGCGAGAAACAATGGGCTGAGTTTCTTTCACCCTTTGCCCCTGTTACCTAGCAGTAAAATAGGAACCTGGGTGTTAGTCACCTGTCACGGGCTGCTTCCTGGGGATGGAGGCCTGGTCGAGGACCGGGCCGCGGGGACACTAAAGCCCCGAAATCATCTCAAGATCTCAAGAAGAAGGCCGTCCTCTCGAGAGTTCACAACGTCACTAAAATGATATGCTAAATTGTCCGACCATAATCACGGAAACACGAAAAGAAAACGGGACAGTAAATTTTGCGAGTCGCTATAATTTTTAGTAGATCTTATGAACAAATACACGGGCCGTGATGAGGGTTCGAACCTACGTCCGAGAGGATCCCAGACGTTCGAGGTTCGAACCCACATCACGGCCCTTGTGGATTTGTTAATTTGTTGCATCACGCTATTGTGATTTGTGTGTGTAGTAGATCTTACTTTGACGTTGGGGATTTTTACGGGAATATACCATATGTTATGCGAGAGGACAGGTTGGTGAACTGTGGCCAATATCAGGTTTAGTCTCAACCATCTTTTATATGCACTTCAGAGCATTGTTATTAAAGAGCCTATGGAATCAGATTAAAATCCTTCAATTACACTGGTGCCAAGTACGACACTCACGTACTTGGCACCAGTGTAACAGCGGCCCGAGATAACAGGTGTGCACAGCTGCACGTGTGGGCGTGCGGCACTAGTGTGTGATAGCCCAGGATATGCTCTATTGACTTGGATATCCTTGACACTACACCAACTAGGGATAGCCATCACCTCTCTCACACCAGAAGCTTTTCTTATGAGAAAACAATACTAACAATTTGGTCCCTATTGCGAATATAGAAAAATCAAAATGAAAAACATGTTTTTAATACTTTGAAGATCAACTTTCGAATCTCGCATTATCTTTACACTTTGGATTTGCAGTTTTTCTCCAAGTCGAGAGCCTACTTTTTAAATCTTAATATAAAGTTTTAGACCAATGTCTTATAGCCACTGCAATCTAGACTTGCTGGCTGGCACGCGCGCACACACGCACGAGCGAGCAAGCCAGCCACTAAGCAACTCTCAACTTCCTGTGCTAATAAACCGACATGACCCTTGAACAATGATATACAATTACAACCGGAGCAAAGGTTTAACATTACAACTCTACAGTTTACGAAATGACGCCAATTTCCTAGCATGACGTGGTTGACCTTGAAGTAATAGGTCAAGGTTACCCACACACGGCTCACCATAGCCACACAAGGCATCTCCAATACAAAGACGGAGTGATCAAAGCCGTATTTATTCTCAACATAAAGTGTTCACAGACCGTGATGCGCGGGCTGGGACTGGAGCTGCCTATTACCGCATATTTAGGTGATTTCCAGGCGGGGGATGAAATACAAAGGAAATACTTCACCGCTGGAGAGTGCGGAGTTACGACATGAAACAGAGTGCCGGAGAATAAGCAGTATCGCTGAGACTGGATCGCCTTACAGGCCGAGAAGCGGGCTCTGAGCACTGAGAGCCAGCCGAAGACGGCAACGCCTCAACGCAAATACGTTCAAATCCCCGAGGCTGGCGCTACACAATGGAAGAAGCGGCCGTAGCTTGGCAAACAGTGGCGGAGGAGGAGGGAGGGGGGGGGGGTGGGGCGGGGGTGTGTGCGCACGTGGCCACCCTCACTACACCATCACCATCACCTGCAGGAGAGCAGGGACACTACTGCCCGGGTCAAGTACACAACCTTCCTGTCGTCAGGTCGCTGGAAAGAGTTTCTAGCGATTGTTGGGTAAGCAGTCATGAATCTTGCGTATAATATATAATCTCAAAGGGCAAAACAATGAATTATAGAGTAATCAAAATGACTATTACCTCTAGCAAGCCATAATATCCTGAACACACGCATCACAAACCCATCTGTGGGTCGAGCTGCGGTAATGTAGCCACTGCATTATCTCAGTACTGGACCGTACTCTATAGTGTAAACACACACCTGTTTAGCACTTCTCTAACCCTGTCCATGGAGGACAGAAGAAAATGTATATATTCTGGTTAGCATTGTAAATGTGTGGCCACGTCTGTGGTAGAAAAAAAAAGAAAAGAAAAAAAACTCCTTTTTAAGTAGAGGGCGACTTTGTCATCATATCTAATACACTCAGCAATTACTAGAAACACTAGGACAATGGGCAGGTTTTTACCCCTCACTACTGGGCTAACAGACACACGACACATACTACGCTAATTAACCATCACTAATTCTCATATTAATTCTTATCCGTGTTCACTCCGTAAATAAATAATGGAATTATATGATTTAAACAATCATTCATTGCTCAGTTAAAAAACTTATATTGCCTATATACAGATTAACATGTAAAACTCGGCAACATATTCCAAGGTCAGATGGCTGATATCAAGAAACTTTTGACTCGTGAGCATGAGACCAAACACATACACAACACCGGATTATAAGCAAGAAAACACCTTTCCGTTGTTAGTGTTGCTCTTCAACACGCTAACCAGCTGCATGGTTAGCGACCCTCAGCCTCAGTCACGCTAACTACACTCTGGCCATTAACACCAACGCTACTCGTTTTAGGACATCTACACCACTCTTTAATATTAAGACATATTTATGTGTATAGTCCTTTTACTATATTGTACAAATACTTTACTGAAATATTCAAAGGGTACTTGTATATATCACATAGAAAAGTTATTAAATCGTAAGTGGCAATTCACACAAATTTCGCACAAGCCTTTGACAAATGTGACCATGGTGTTATTGCACATAAAATGCGTTCAAAAGGAATTACCGGAAAAATAGGCAGATGGATCTACAATTTCCTGACTAACAGAACCCAATGTGTAATAGTCAACAAAATAAAATCCAGCCCATCAACCGTAAAGAGCTCAGTCCCCCAGGGTACTGTGCTTGCTCCAGTACTTTTTCTCATCCTCATATCGGACATAGACAAGAACACAATCCATAGTACTGTATCATCCTTTGCAGATGACACTAGGATTTTTATCAGAGTAGAAAACATAGAAGACACGGCAAACCTCCAATCAGACGTAAATCAGGTCTTTCTATGGGCTACAGAAAATAATATGGTGTTTAACGAAGATAAGTTCCAGCTCATGCGCTACGGAAAAAATGAAAATATAAAAATGGAAACTACGTACAAAACTCAGGCAAATCATAACATAGAACGAAAAGGAAATGTAAAGGATTTGGGTGTACTCATATCGGAAGACCTTACATTTAAAGAACACAATAAAGTAGCCGTCACAACTGCAAGAAAAATGACAGGTTGGATACCTGCTTGATGGGGTTCTGGGAGTTCTTCTACTCCCCAAGCCCGGCCTGAGGCCAGGCTTGACTTGTGACAGTTTGGTCCACTAGGCTGTTGCTTGGAGCGGCCCGCAGGCCCACATACCGACACCACAGCCCGGTTGCTCCGACACGTTTTTTTTTAGAAAAGTCTAGTTTTCTCTTGAAAATGTCCACGGTTGTTCCGGCAATATTTCCTATAGTCGCTGGGAGGACGTTGAAAAACCGTGGACTTCTGATGTTTATACAGTGTTCTCTGATTGTGTCTATGGCACCTCTGCTCTTCACTGGTTCTATTCTGCATTTTCTTTCATATCGTTCACTCCAATATGTTGTTATTTTACTGTGTAGATTTGGGACCTGGTCCTCCAGTATTTTCATGTGTATATTATTTGGTATCTCTCTCGTCTCCTTTCTAGTGAGTACATTTGGAGAGCTTTGAGACGATCCCAATAATTTAGGTGCTTTATCGCGTCTATGCGTGCCGTATATGTTTTCTGTATTCCCTCTATTTCAGAAATATTTCCTGCACTGAAAGGGAAAGTGAGTACTGAGCAGTATTCAAGACGGGAAATCGGGGTTCGATTTCATTTCATTAACCTTTCACACTAGAGATGCTATACCGATGATGATACTTTTCAAGACGCTAGTGCTCTCTAGAGTGGAGTACTGCTGCACAATGACAGCCCCTTTCAAAGCTGGAGAAATTGCAGAGATCCTTTACTGTTAGAATCCACTCAGTAAAACATCTAAACCATTGGGACCGACTAAAGAGCCCAAATCTGTAATCCCTTGAGCGCAGGCGGGAGAGATACATAATAATTTACAAATGGAAAATATTAGCGCGGCTGGTCCCAAACCTGCACACAGAAATAACGTCACATGAGACCAAAAGACATGGCAGGATGTGCAGAATACCCCCGTTGAAGAGCAGAGGTGCAACAGGTACTCTGAGAGAGAATATCAACATCAGAGGCCCGAGACTGTTCAACACGCTTCCACTACACATAAGGGGCATAACTGGCCGACCCCTCACAGTGTTCAAGAGAGAACTTGACAAACACCTCCAGAGGATACCTGATCAACCAGGCTGTGACTCATACGTGAGGCTGCGAACAGCCTGGTTGACCAGTCCAGCAACAGTAACGACCTCGCGAGATTTAACGGGGTCGTTAAGCCTCGAAATCATCTCAAGGTAACCTCAAGGTAAGGTAAGCCAACAGGTACTTTATAATGACCCTGTATATTTAGACCTAAACTTATTTAATGCAAAAGCAGATAAAATTATCCGAATACATTGCCAAGGCGCATGAAGATAATCCTTTTATTCTTATGAAACTGGTTTACTGCACATTTGCTAGGTAAAACGTTCAGTTAAGCAATTGGATAAATAATTCCTTAGTACCATGACTAAACAATGAGGCTACTGGCGAAGCATAAACACAGAGAGTCACTTAACCTTTGGGTTATATCTACACTTTTGGCTACTCTCCCCGAGAGGAATGGTGACAGTGGTTGAGACAGGGATCTCTTGACCATCCATTCAGAATAGAAGACGCACTTAATCTGGCCACACTTAATTGTCCTCCGGGGCGTTGGACCACACACTCACTCACCCTCGTTAAGGCAGTGTCGGCTGGGAAGGACGCACCAGGAGCCTCTGGTGATAATATCCTCAGAGATAACTCGCCAACCACAATAAAGAACACTTATATTACCGGTGATCCCACACGCGGGGCTGTCAGTGACGGCGGCCAGCAAGGTTGGCGCTGGCTCTAGGGCAAGGTTGGCGCTGGCTCTAGGGCAAGGTTGGGGCTGGCTCTAGGGCAAGGTTGGCGCTGGCTCTAGGGCAAGGTTGGGGCTGGCTCTAGAGCAAGGTTGGCGCTGGCTCTAGGGCAAGGTTGGCGCTGGCTCTAGGGCAAGGTTGGCGCTGGCTTTAGGGCAAGGTTGGCGCTGGCTCTAGGGCAAGGTTGGTGCTGGCTCTAGGGCAAGGTTGGTGCTGGCTCTAGGGCAAGGTTGGCGCTGGCTCTAGGGCAAGGGTGGCGCTGGCTCTAGGGCAAGGTTGGCGCTGGCTCTAGGGCAAGGTTGGCGTTGGCTCTAGGGCAAGGGTGGCGCTGGCTCTAGGGCAAGGGTGGCATTGGCTCTAGGGCAAGGGTGGCGCTGGCTCTAGGGCAAGGGTGGCGCTGGCTCTAGGGCAAGATTGGCGCTGGCTCTAGGGCAAGGTTGGTGCTGGCTCTAGGGCAAGGTTGGTGCTGGCCCTAGGGCAAGGGTGGCGCTGGCTCTAGGGCAAGGTTGGCGCTGGCTCTAGGGCAAGGTTGGTGCTGGCTCTAGGGCAAGGTTGGCGCTGGCTCTAGGGCAAGGTTGGCGCTGGCTCTAGGGCAAGGGTGGCGCTGGCTCTAGGGCAAGGTTGGTTCTGGCACTAGGGCAAGGGTGGCGCTGGCTCTAGGGCAAGGGTGGCGCTGGCTCTAGGGCAAGGTTGGCGTTGGCTCTAGGGCAAGGGTGGCGCTGGATCTAGGGCAAGGGTGGCGCTGGCTCTAGGGCAAGGGTGGCGCTGGCTCTAGGGCAAGGATGGCGCTGGCTCTAGGGCAAGGGTGGCGCTGGCTCTAGGGCAAGGGTGGCGCTGGCTCTAGGGCAAGGTTGGTGCTGGCTTTAGGGCAAGGGTGGCGCTGGCTCTAGGGCAAGGTTGGTGCTGGCTCTAGGGCAAGGGTGGCGCTGGCTCTAGGGCAAGGTTGGTGCTGGCTCTAGGGCAAGGGTGGCGCTGGCTCTAGGGCAAGGGTGGCGCTGGCTCTAGGGCAAGGTTGGCGCTGGCTCTAGGGCAAGGCTGGCGCTGGCTCTAGAGCAAGGTTGGCGCTGGCTCTAGGGCAAGGTTGGCGCTGGCTCTAGGGCAAGGCTGGCGCTGGCTCTAGAGCAAGGTTGGCGCTGGCTCTAGGGCAAGGTTGGCGCTGGCTCTAGGGCAAGGTTGGCGCTGGCTCTAGGGCAAGGCTGGCGCTGGCTCTAGAGCAAGGTTGGCGCTGGCTCTAGGGCAAGGTTGGCGCTGGCTCTAGGGCAAGGCTGGCGCTGGCTCTAGAGCAAGGTTGGCGCTGGCTCTAGGGCAAGGTTGGCGCTGGCTCTAGGGCAAGGTTGCCGCTGGCTCTAGGGCAAGGTTGCCGCTGGCTCTAGGGCAAGGCTGGCGCTGGCTCTAGGGCAAGGTTGGCGCTGGCTCTAGAGCAAGGTTGGCGCTGGCTCTTGAGCAAGGTTGGCGCTGGCTCTTGGGCAAGGTTGGCACTGGCTCTAGGGCAAAGTTGGCGCTGGCTCTAGGGCAAGATTGGCGCTGGCTCTAGGGCAAGATTGGCGCTGGCTCTAGGGCAAGATTGGCGCTGGCTCTAGGGCAAGGTTGGCGCTGGCTCTAGGGCAAGGTTGGCGCTGGCTATAGGGTAAGGTTGGCGCTGGCTCTAGGGCAAGGTTGGCGCTGGCTCTAGGGCAAGGTTGGGGCTGGCTCTAGGGCAAGGTTGGGGCTGGCTCTAGGGCAAGGTTGGGGCTGGCTCTAGGGCAAGGCTGGCGCTGGCTCTAGAGCAAGGTTGGCGCTGGCTCTAAAGCAAGGTTGGCGCTGGCTCTAGAGCAAGGTTGGCGCTGGCTCTTGAGCAAGGTTGGCACTGGCTCTAGGGCAAAGTTGGCACTGGCTCTAGGGCAAGGTTGGCACTGGCTCTAGGGCAAGGTTGGCACTGGCTCTAGGGCAAGGTTGGCACTGGCTCTAGGGTAAGCACTTCCAGGTGACAAGGCCAAAGTGCACGACTCCCTCCCTGTGCTGTGAGCTTCCCGCTGACCAGTGCACACACTACAGGCACTTTTAATATTATTATTATTATTATTATTATTATTATTATTATTATTATTATTATTATTATTTTCTACCACAGACGTGGCCACACATTTACGATACTAACCAGCATATATACATTTTCTTCTGTCCTCCATGGACAGGGTTAGAGATCAGTTAAACATATAGTTCAGGGATTTATTGAACAATCAACCACAGAAGGTGATTCGGTATTACAGGCACTGACCCGCACCCCTTCCTGGAGTGTGGCTCTCACCCACTCCCTCCCGAGTACACTCACAACACAACCACTGGCCTTCTAATGTCCGTGTTAAACCACTTATATCTTCCAGCCAAATTACTGAAGGGTTTAATTATACGGATAAGGGAGGATCAGGAGACGAAAAGGAGAATTTATAGGAGAGGTTACCTTACCTTGAGGTGCCTCCGGGGCTTAGGGTCCCCGCGGCCCGGTCGTCGGGAAGTAGAGGGATGAAGTAGTTAAGAAGAAACATAAATAAAGGGAGCATGAAAAATGAACATAAGGAAAACGGGGAGCAAAATCCAAGAGTAATGCTGTGCTAAAAGTTAAAATAAAGGACGTTTAGTAATTACTTATCGTACCCTTTTAATTAAGTTACTTAAGGGATTCTTTACATGCTTGAGTATGTCTTATACATTCCTTGCTTGCAGCTTGAGAAAGCCTTTGAGAATATTACTAAGATTTGCTTTAATATTTAGCTACGTGTAGCAAGAGAGTAGTGCCAAAAATCCTCGTTGAGATCATAATAAAATCTTGGCCTGTCTGCAATTCTGGCAACCCCGACCAGCCTGTGTCCGTCCCATACCCCATACCATTCCCTCTTTAAAGTTGGGCGATGCTAACTCCAAGAAGCTGGCCTCCAATCTTGGACAGACAATCGCTTTTAAAGATACAGTGTGCAAATAGCTTCACAAGGTTGTTACTTGGCTAAATAAACTTAATGGTTGAGTTCCTGAGCCCATCATGGGTCTGTGAACGCTCACGGGATAGATATGGGTCGTATAATACATGAACAAAATCAAAGATGTTGAATACGCTCGTATAAATAATCTCTTCTTCAAGCCCCCTCCTACTTGCTCGCAACTTCTACACTAAATAAGAATTTCCTGACATCCCTCGCGCTCCATCCAGCGTCTTCAGTTTCCACGCGTGTTTTCCCTGGTTTTAGGTACTGGATTTTGTTTGTTTGGACCTTGCCTCTATAAACTGCCCTCAGTGTACGTATGTGGTGTTATCATATCTCCAATGATTATTTCTTTTCTCCAACGTTGTGAGAAGTTATCACCACAGCCTCTCTGTACAACCGAGTCCCCTTTAGTTCTCCAACCAGCAGTCTTGTCGCATATTTCTGGACGTTTTCTATTTTCATATTGTGTTTTTAATTGTTAGGTGGCGACTCCAGCCTGTAACTGCCAGTTCATGTGTTGGCTTAACATACGTTGTATATAATGTTTTAAAATATCTATGTAGGTACCTAAAAGCTACTTGAATACTTGTCAAAATCACATATGCGCGGGGGGGGGGGGGGGGGGGGGTGCGCGCGTATCCGCGCGCGTGCGTGCGTGCGTGCGTGTTTAAGCTGAAGATAAGTTCCAGCTCATGCGCTCCTGAAAAAATGAAAATAAAAAACCGTAAACCACGTACAAAACTCAAGTCAAATCATAACATAGAACGAAAAGGCAATGTAAAGGATCTGGGTGTACTCATGTCGGAAGACCTTACCTTCAAAGAACACAATAAAGTAGCTGTCACAACTGCAAGAAAAATGACAGGTTGGATAACAAGAACTTATCACACTAGAGATGCTATACCGATGATGATACTTTTCAAGACGCTAGTGCTCTCTAGAGTGGAGTACTGCTGCACAATGACAGCCCCTTTCAAAGCTGGAGAAATTGCTGACCTGGAGAGCGTGCAGAGATCCTTTACTGCTAGAATCCACTCAGTAAAACATCAAAACTATTGGGACCGACTAAAGAGCCTAAATCTGTATTCTCTTGAGCGCAGGCGGGAGAGATAGATAATAATTTACACGTGGAAAATAGTAGAGGGGCTGATCCCAAACCTGCACACAGAAATAACATCACATGAGACCAGAAGGCATGGCAGGATGTGCAGAATACCCCCGTTGAAGAGCAGAGGTGCAACAGGTACTCTGAGAGAGAACTCTATCAACATCAGAGGCCCGAGACTGTTCAACACGCTTCCACTACACATAAGGGGCATAACTGGCCGACCCCTCACAGTGTTCAAGAGAGAACTTGACAAACACCTCCAAAGGATACCTGATCAACCAGGCTGTGACTCATACGTCAGGCTGCGAGCAGCCGCGTCCAACAGCCTGGTTGATCAGTTCAGCAACGAGGAGGCCTGGTCGACGACCGGGCCGTGGGGTCGCTGAGCCCCGAAATCACCTCATGGTAACCTCAAGGTAGGTGCGTGCGCGCTTGCGTTCGTTCGGTCCCGAGTTGTACCAAGATTGAGATGAAAATGGAAAGGTCCAGTCTTGAAAGTATTATGTACTTTGTACCAATAGAAAGAAGCCCGTCTGAATGCAGAAATGAAGATAGTGGGAAGATTTGTGGGTAAGCTAGGAGGCGCCAAGATCACACACAAGTCAAACATTCATCGCGTTGATATATCTGCAAGAGAAAAAAATAACAGCTTTCTAGATATAATTTCCATAAAGTGACGGTTCCGGAACTTGTAATTTACCATATATAGAGGCTACCTATCATTTTATATATATATATATAGCCCAGAATTTCATTCTAATAAAGAATTGCAAGGAGTCGGGAAGGAAAAGCCCGAGGTGCAATGGGGTAGAGAAAAAGCCACTGTTACAAGTAAGGTGACCCGAAGGATACACATTAGCAAGGACAAGACAGGAACTATCTAAACACCATAGACACGAAGGTTTACCCTAGGGCCTAACTCGCCCCACCTACTCTTACCCAACCTTCAACCCCTAGCTGATGAATATACGGCTGTATCTTCAATTGTATAAACTTCAAGTTGCATTATATCACTTTCCCACATCCGACCTCCTCTCACCTTACCACCTCTCCTCCCTCCTCCTCATCTTCTATCTCACTCCCTCCTCATCATCTTCTATCTCATTCCCTCATCCTCCTCCCACCAATAGTGGAGTGAGCTCCATAAGCCACCAAGTAGGGCATGCTACCTCAGAACCACCTTGAACTTGCTGCCAAAAAGTTAAGCATTCAAGCCCGTAAAGAATTTGAAAGATTCAATACAAATGGTTACGAAACAAAGCCAACAATTTAGAAAATGTTTACTAGGCTATTTACATTTGCAACACACAAGAATATTTCTGACATATACACACACACACACACACACACACACACACACACACACACACACACATATATATATAAGGTGGTAATAGGACTGATATACAAGCCTCTACAAAATGACAAATGGCCGGGAGAGGACACAATAGGAACGGGACAACCATAACAAAGAGTGCTGCATCAGGTGCACACAATAATGGACCGTAAATCATGGCTGTCTTTCCTGACTCTTAAGCCAAGCCAAAATGAACCCACAAGAATGAGAAGAGACAAACCTGCCAGATTTGAATATCAAAAGGAAAATCAACTATAAAGTCCCCCTACCTCCCTTGGACTTGACCAATCGCAAAGTGAAGCTTACAGAAAGACGGCGATGCCACTATGCTAAGTTAGTCCAAGAAGGTAAATAAAGATTACAAAGAGAGACTGGCAGTGATCGGGACACCATTAACAACCCCGATGGGGTACAGGTGTATTCGAACAAAAATAAATTTCATTGTCACAGTAGTGATAATTAGAACAAACTAATTAGTGAAATGATGGAAGAAGAAGCTCATTCCCTGTATCACAGCGAGATGAATGTGACACACACACGAACACACATCGGGAATTGAACCCTCGACTCGATTCCCGGGGCCGGGGAGAAACAATGGGCAGAGTTTCTTTCACCCTGATGCCCCTATTACCTAGCAGTAAATAGGTACCTGGGAGTTAGACAGCTGTTACGGGCTGCTTCCTGTGTGTGTGTGTGTGTGTGTGTGTGTGTGTGTGTGTGTGTGTGTGTGTGTGTGTGTGTGTGTGCGCGCGCGCGCGCGCGCGCACGCGAGCGAAAAACAGTAACAGTTGATTGATTTATAGTTGAGAGAGTAGCGGACCGAAAGAGCAGAGCTCAACCCTCGCAAGCACAACTAGGTGAATACAATTAGGTGAATACACACACACACACACACACAAAGGACATAGCCAGGAGGGGAGGAGAGGGACACACCTGCAGGATCCAGGTAGCCGGCTCCCCTTCTCACTCTCCCAACACCCTGCTACTCGCCTCATTACAAACACCCGCACAACGCACCTCTCATCATTCACTGTTGCAGGGACACGCACCTACCTGTATGACCAGCCCTCAGTGTGTGTGTGTGTGTGTGTGTGTGTGTGTGTGTGTGTGTGTGTGGGGAGGGGCGCACCTAGATGTGCTCGCACGGCCCAACCTCACTTCTCAGGGCGCTCACAAGGGTTGACCTTGCACACTGCAACCATCACAAGTTTACCGGAATGACTATTCATTCGCTGTTGTCATATTTATATGATAACTACCTCCAAAAGTAGCCGACAATGGGCAGCGGCGACTAACAGCCTGGTTGACCGTGTGGTGTGGTCTGAGACCAGCGTGCGGGGACATTAATGCTTGGAACCATATCTTGCCCCAAACGCTGTGCGTATTAGTGGCTTCAGATATTGTATGTATTAGCTCTATCTACAAGTCCAGCATTATGTTTGTAACTCATCTTCTATGTATGTACTTTGACCTGAATAAAAATTTGATTTTGAATTTGAAGGTAACGAGAAGTTAAGGTGTATTCAGTCATCATCGTCGTCAATCCCCGACACCTGTTATCTTGAGATGATTTCGGGGCTTTAGTGTCCCCGCGGCTCGGTCCTCGACCAGGCCTCCACCCTCAGGAAGCAGCCCGTGACAGCTGACTAACACCCAGGTACCCATTTTACTTCTAGGTAACGGGCATAGGATGAAAGAAACTCTGGCCATTGTTTCTCGCCGGCACCCGGGATGGAACCCGGGACCACAGGATCACAAGTCCAGTGTGCTGTCCGCTCGGCCGACCTGCTTCCCTCATTTGTGCTCCCCAGACCTGTGCTTCATTTTTGTCTCACGTTTCCATACTGTTCCCTAAGTCGGCTGTTCCTTACTGTGAACATTGCTTCTCTGTCTAACAGGTCATTTTCATGTTCCTTCTTTCTCCAGAGTTCGTGTACTTACAGGGGGTTAACCTTTAGTACTTTAGTCCCTTCTCAGCGTTCAAATAGTGCACTATATACTGGAAGACTAATTCCCTAACTATCAGAGTTCTCTTATATATGGTTGAAAACATATTTCTAACTTGAAGCTTTTTATTGTACCCTGGAATTCATTGTCCTCGTGTGCCCTACAAGTCAACCAGCATACGGACAGTGTGATGTGGCGAGCAGCAGGGCTGAGGTAAGGTAGCGCGCGCGCGCGCGCGCGCACACACACACACACACACACACACACACACACACACACACACACACACACACACACACACACACACGCACGCACGCACGTACACACGTAGCATCATCTCCGAAGTGAATCACTACGCCTCTGGGTTTAGATGATGAAGGTTGCAGTGGTGTGGTGGGGGAGGTGAGGTGGCGCGCTAGGATTGAGGAGCAGTATGTACTCACCTAGTTGAGCTTGCGGGGAGCTCTTTGGGCCCGCCTCTCAACTGTTAATCAACTTCCCCCCCCCCAAGCACTCTCCTCCCCTCCCCCCAGGAAGCAGCTAACTCCTAGGTACCTATTTACTGCTAGATAACGGGCATCAAGGTGAAACAAAAGCTACCCATTTGTTTCCGCCTGCACCGGGGATCGATTCCCCGGTCCTTAGTAATATGGTGCTGTCCACTCAGCCACAGGCCCCCTAGACCTGTGTGTGTGTGAGTGTGTGTGTGTGTGTGTGTGTGTGTGTGTGTGTGTGTGTGTGTGAGTGTGAGTGTGAGTGTGTGTGTGTGTGTGTGTGTGTGTGTGTGTGTGTGTGTTCGCGAGCGAGCGAGCGAGAGAGAGAGAGAGAGAGAGAGAGAGAGAGAGAGAGAGAGAGAGAGAGAGAGAGAGAGAGAAGGGGGGGGGAGGAGGGGGGGAGGGAGGGGGGGGAGGAGGGAGGGGGGGAGGAGGGAGGGGGGGAGGAGGGAGGGGGGGGGGAGGAGGGAGGGGGGGGGAGGAGGGAGGGGGGGGGAGGAGGGGGGAAGGGAGGAGGGAGGGGAGGAGGGAGGGGGGGAGGGAGGGGGGGGAGGGAGAGGGAGGAGGGAGGGAGAGGGAGGAGGGAGGGAGGAGGGAGGAGGGAGGGGGGGAAGAGAGGGGGGAGGTTATATCTTGAGGTTATCTTGAGATGATTTCGGGGCTTTTTTAGTGTCCCCACGGCCCGGTCCTCGACCAGGCCTCCACCCCCAGGAAGCAGCCGGTGACAGCTGACTAACTCCCAGGTACCTATTTACTGCTAGGTAACAGGGGCATTCAGGGTGAAAGAAACTTTGCCCATTTGTTTCTGCACGCTATCCACCAGGCTACGAGGTGGTGGTTAGAAGGAGAAGGGTTATTGTTGCCCAACAGTCACTACGGCTATACAGTTCTGGGTCATATATTCCACTGTATAATCAAATCAGTAATTTATAATAATCACGAATGAGCAAAATGTAGACTATTATTTAAACATTCAACTATCAGCTGCTAACCTATAACGCAACAGATTAACAACTATATAGCTTAGCTATAAAAGACATACAAGCCTTATCGCAAGAAAAGCCTGGCCAGGGCTTTTAGGACTGACTCTCGGAACCGGCTTCAGGTAAATTCCAAGTAAGGACAGAATGTCAACGCAGTTTACTTCTCTCACACAAACAAAGGCGGCTGTGTCCACGTGACTGGCTTACGGAACTGTTACGTTCCCAAGGATGTCACGACCTCTGCACTACGGATGATTCGTGACGTCACCGCTCGGGGAACACATGGCATCAACACTCGTTAAGATTTATGACCTCAACAGCACCCATGACGTCAACGCTCGAGGGAGAGCACCCATGACGTCAACGCTCGAGGGAGAGCACCCATGACGTCAACGCTCGAGGGAGAGCACCCATGACGTCAACGCTCGAGGGAGAGCACCCATGACGTCAACGCTCGAGGGAGAGCACCCATGACGTCAACGCTCGAGGGAGAGCACCCATGACGTCAACGCTCGAGGGAGAGCACCCATGACGTCAACGCTCGAGGGAGAGCACCCATGACGTCAACGTTCGAGGGAGAGCACCCATGACGTCAACGCTCGAGGGAGAGCACCCATGACGTCAACGCTCGAGGGAGAGCACCCATGACGTCAACGCTCGAGGGAGAGCACCCATGACGTCAACGCTCGAGGGAGAGCACCCATGACGTCAACGCTCGAGGGAGAGCACCCATGACGTCAACGCTCGAGGGAGAGCACCCATGACGTCAACGCTCGAGGGAGAGCACCCATGACGTCAACGCTCGAGGGAGAGCACCCATGACGTCAACGCTCGAGGGAGAGCACCCATGACGTCAACGTTCGAGGGAGAGCACCCATGACGTCAACGCTCGAGGGAGAGCACCCATGACGTCAACGCTCGAGGGAGAGCACCCATGACGTCAACGTTCGAGGGAGAGCACCCATGACGTCAACGCTCGAGGGAGAGCACCCATGACGTCAACGCTCGAGGGAGAGCACCCATGACGTCAACGCTCGAGGGAGAGCACCCATGACGTCAACGCTCGAGGGAGAGCACCCATGACGTCAACGCTCGAGGGAGAGCACCCATGACGTCAACGCTCGAGGGAGAGCACCCATGACGTCAACGCTCGAGGGAGAGCACCCATGACGTCAACGCTCGAGGGAGAGCACCCATGACGTCAACGCTCGAGGGAGAGCACCCATGACGTCAACGCTCGAGGGAGAGCACCCATGACGTCAACGCTCGAGGGAGAGCACCCATGACGTCAACGCTCGAGGGAGAGCACCCATGACGTCAACGCTCGAGGGAGAGCACCCATGACGTCAACGCTCGAGGGAGAGCACCCATGACGTCAACGCTCGAGGGAGAGCACCCACTTGTTACGTCAGCTGTGCAAGGACTCATCCCATCACTCAGGGGAGCTGGTAACGTCAACACCCGTACTCCAGGCATAACACACGCACCAAGAGTGCATGGTAAACTTACCACGAGGCGGGAGAAGAACTCCCAGACCCCCACTCCAGGTATACTCTCCTGGTATACCAGACTAGATTCGGCGCTAAGAGGCTTCCTGTCCCCGTCAATGGTAAACTTTTACTGCATACCTTCTGCAATACTTCACCTTGCCTCACACCTGCTTATAAACCTCACACTTGCTCCTAAACCTCACACTTGCTTCTAAATCTCACACTTGCTCCTAAACCTCACACTTGCTCCTAAACCTCACACTTGCTCCTAAACCTCACACTTGCTCCTAAACCTCACACTTGCTCCTAAACCTCACACTTGCTCCTAAACCTCACACTTGCTCCTAAACCTCACACTTGCTCCTAAACCTCACACTTGCTTCTAAACCTCACACTTGCTCCTAAACCTCACACTTGCTCCTAAACCTCACACTTGCTTCTAAACCTCACACTTGCTCCTAAACCTCACACTTGCTCCTAAACCTCACACTTGCTCCTAAACCTCACACTTGCTCCTAAACCTCACACTTGCTCCTAAACCTCACACTTGCTTCTAAACCTCACACTTGCTCCTAAACCTCACACTTGCTCCTAAACCTCACACTTGCTCCTAAACCTCACACTTGCTCCTAAACCTCACACTTGCTCCTAAACCTCACATTTGCTCCTAAACCTCACACCTGCTTCTAAACCTCATACTTGCTGCCATACTTCACACTAACATATACCGTTGAAGTTCTCCACATTTTAACGCCATAACACCTTCAATACACATTTCCCATCACGAGTTCTGTAATTCCTGACATTTCAAATCATACTTTCTACAATTCTTCACAATTCACCTCATATTTTTTGCACATCCAACCTACATCAACTCCTTGACCCTGTATAGCCACGGCCTATAGCACCCTATACCTTGGCCACCCTCACCCCTGGAAAAGTGTGCAGTGTGTTTTTCAGCAGTCCAGTGTGTGGAGACCGGAGGAGCACGCGCGTGCAGTCAGCGGGCTGGTCGACAGGATGAGTGGGGGAGGGGGACACACACACACACACACACACACACACACACACACACACACACACACACACACACACACACACACACACACACACACACACACACACACCGTCCAGGAAGTGACTAACACGTCACACACCAGGTATTCAGCACCAACGCCGACTTCAACGAAGCTCCTGCGTTACTTGAAAAATACTGTAACAAGTTTTATAACGAACAGAATTGTTATTCGCAAAATATATATAAAAAAATATCATAACGGTATACGGAACAATTCGCAATAAACTATTAGATTTATTTTAATTATATACACAAGAGCGGAGACGATAAATCCCGTACAAATGTAACATGTTTATATTTTCAGGAAGACCATTTTACTTTCTGGGTCAACATCCCCGAAGCTCAGTCACTGACCTGGCCTCCTAGTTGGTGACAGTCTAGTGGTCAACCAGGCTGTTGGACGGAGCTGCTCGCAGTCTGACGTATGAGTTACAGTCTAGTTCATCAGGTATCCTTTGGAGGAGTTTATCAAGTTCTTTTTTGAACACAGTGAGAGGTTGTCCAGTTATGCCCCTTATGTGTAGAGAAGGTGTTGAGACGTGTTTGACCTTTGTTGATTGAGTTCTCTCTCAAAGTACCTATTGCATCTCTTCTTTTCAACGGGGGGGTATGCTGCACATCCTGCCATGCCTCGTTGGTCTCATGTGGTGTTGTTTCTGCGTGTAAACATGAAACCAGTCCTTCTAGTATTTTCCAAGTGTATCTATGTATCTCTCTTGCCTGCGCTCTATGGGAAAACAAATGTAAAAACTTTAATTGTTACCAATATTTTAGATGTTTTATCGAGTGGATTCTAGCATCAAAGGATCTTTGAACGATTTCCAGGTTTGAAATTTATCCAACTTTGAATGGAGCTGTTAGTGTGCAAGTTGTTCCTTACCATACCCCGAGTGTTGTTCACACACACCTCGCTCACTCCTCTATCCATTTCCGGCCACCTTCCCGACTCTCATCACCCCAAGTTCACTTTCACCTGTCTATCGTCATAAATCCGTTCAACATGCCCAAATTATTGACGGGAGACATCTCCCGTCACGCAGGGTGCAGTCGCACCTCCACAGATCTCCAGTATCATTTATTGATACTGGAAATGGCTCAAAAGGGCCACCACTTATGGGCTATTCATGCCCGTGCCACCTCTTGGGTGGCTTAATCTTCTCTCTCTCCCAAATTATTTCAGTGTAGTCTCCCCCTAATCTACTAGTTTACTGACTTGGGCACTACCTGTCTCTCCTTGACATTGTCTTTCCTCATTCTTTGACATTTTTTTCAGTGTCCATTTGTGCTGCTTAATCTTTTGATTTTCGTTCACGTTCATACCACATGATCGTCTTGAAGACCTCTGGCTACATTTATACCATTTAGTTTGTCATTAATATCACTTTCCTTCCCCAACTGACCTTGATTTTAGTTTCTAGTGTACAAATACATATTTTACCAATCGCACACCCTTACCGTGCAATGATTTCGGGGGTCAACGTCCCTGCGGCCCGGTCCTCGACCAGGCCTCCTCGTTGCTGGACTGGTCATCCAGGCGCTAAGCTACAAAAACACCTCAAGGTAACCTCAAGGTAACCTCAAGGTAACCTCAAGGTAACCTCAAGGTAAACTCAAGGTAAACTCAAGGTAAGGTAGTGAGTAATGGGCATAAGAAAATATATTTGTTTCCAGACATTTTCGTATGACCATCTTCCGGAAATGACCCGCGGCCGCCCATCTACACATCATTTATAACCCGAGCTCACTATGAAACTTGTTGTGGGAAAATTTTTAAACCAAAACTACAACATTCATCGTTAATTCTTAATATTTTGTATATATTATCCATTACTTTCTCGCTTATACTAAGACTATATAAAGGTAATTTTTAAAAATCATTAATATTTATTTCTTATACGTGAAGAAAGCGGATGTCGCTGTTTGTTCGTCCAGAATACGCATGCGCACTCCTCCACATTCCCCCCCCCCCTTCCCCTGTGGGAAGGTGAGAATGGCACACCAATCCCACAGCACCTTTGGGGGTCCACGGCAACACAACCCAACAGCACCTCTGGGGTCCACAGCCCACGGCACCTCTGGGGGTCCACAGCATCTCTGGGGGTCCACAGCGCCCACAGCACCTCTGGGGGTCCACAGCACCTACGGCACCTCTGGGGGTCCACAGCGCCCACAGCACCTCTGGGGGTTGTAGGCGCCCCAGACACCTCTGGGGGTCCACAGCGCCCACAGCATCTCTGGGGGTCCACAGCGCCCACGGCACCTCTGGGGGTCAACAGCGCCCACAGCACCTCTGGGGGTCCACAGCACCTACGGCACCTCTCGGGGTCCACAGCGCCCACGGCACCTCTGGGGGTCCACAGCGCCCACAGCACCTCTGGGGTCCACAACGCCCACTGCACCTCTGGGGGTCCACAACGCCCACGGCACCTCTGGGGGTCCACAACGCCCACGGCACCTCTGGGGGTCCACAACGCCCACAGCACCTCTGGGGGTCCACAGCGCCCACAGCACCTCTGGGGGTCCACAGCGCCCACGGCACCTCTGGGGGTCCACAACGCCCACGGCACCTCTGGGGGTCCACAGCGCCCACGGCACCTCTGGGGGTCCACAGCGCCCACGGCACCTCTGGGGGTCCACAGCGCCCACGGCACCTCTGGGGGTCCACAGCGCCCACGGCACCTCTGGGGGTCCACAGCGCCCACGGCACCTCTGGGGGTCCACAGCGCCCACGGCACCTCTGGGGGTCCACAGCGCCCACGGCACCTCTGGGGGTCCACAGCGCCCACAGCACCTATGGGGTCCACGGCAAGCAAGTGCAAAGTGAAGAAGATAACCGCAGGGAGCAGGAGGCCCAACACAAGGTACCAGCTGGGAGAGGAAATCCTCCAGGGGTCAGGACGAGAGAAAGATATCAGGGTTGATATCATATCCGACTTGTCCCTTGAAGTTATCAAAGAATAACATCAGCGGTGTATGCAAGACTGGCGAACATATGAACTGCCTTCAGAAACTTGTGTATGGAATCATTCAGAACCTTGTATACCTCATATGTCAGACCAATACTGAAGTATGTGACTCCAGCGTGGAGTCCACATCTAGTCAAACACAAAACGAAGTTAGGAAAGGGTCAGAGGTATGCCACCAAGCTAGTCCCCGAGCTGAGAGGTATGAGCTATGAGGAAAGATTGTAGGAACTGAATCTTACGACACTGGAAGACATCATTTAGGGGAGACATGATCACTACCTATAAAATTCTCAGAGGAATTGACAGGGTAGATAAAGATAAATTGTTTAGCACGGTGAGACGCGAACAAGGGGACACAGGTGGAAACCTAGCACCCAAATGAGCCATAGGGACGTTAGAAAGAACTTTTTCAGTGTCAGAGTAGTTAACAGATGGAATGCATTAGGAAGGGATGTGGTGGTTACCTTACCTTGAGATGTTTTCGGGCCTTAGCGTCCCCGCGGCCCGGTCCTCGACCAGACCTCCTCGTTGCTAGACTGGTCAACCAGGCTGTTGGACGCAGCCAGGCTGCTCGCAGCCTGGTTAATCACGTATTTTTGGAGGTGCTTGTCAAGTTCTGCTGCCTCTTGAACACTGTGAGGGGTCGGCCAGTTATGCCCCTTATGTGTAGCGGAAGCGTGTTGAACAGTCTCGGGCCTCTGATGTTAATAGAGTTCTCTCTCAGAGTACCTGTTGCACCTCTGCTTTTCAACAGGGGTATTCTGCACATCCTGCCATGTCTTCTGGTCTCATGTGATGTTATTTCTGTGTGCAGGTTTGGGACCAGCCCCTCTACTATTTTCCACGTGTAAATTATTATGTATCTCTCCCTTCTGCGCTCAAGATAATACAGATTTAGGCATTTTAGTAGGTCCCAATAGTTTAGATGTTTTACTAAGAGGATTCTAGCAGTAAAGGATCTCTGCACGCTCTGCAGATCGGCAATTTCTCCAGCTTTGAAAGGGGCTGTCATTGTGCAGCAGTACTCCACTCTAGAGAGCAATAGCGTCTTGAAAAGTATCATCATCGGTATAGCCTCTCTAGTGTGAAAGGTTCTTGTTATCCAACCTGTCATTTTTCTTGCAGTTGTGACGGTTACTTTATTGTGTTCTTTAAAGGTAAGGTCTTCCGACATGAGTACTCCCAAATCCTTTACATTGCCTTTTCGTTCTATGTTATGATTTGATTGCGTTTTGTACGTGGTTTCCGTTTTTATATTTTCATTTTATCGGTAGCGCATGAGCTGGAACTTACCTTGTTAAACACCATATTATTTTCTATAGCCCATAGAAAAACCCGATTTATATCTGATTGGAGGTTTCCCGTGTCCTCTATGTTGTCTTCTCATAAAAATCCTAGTGTCATCTGCAAAGGATGAGACAGTACTATAGATTGTGTCCTTGTCTATGTGTGATATTAGGATGAGAAAAAGTACTGGCGCAAGCACAGTACCCTGGGGGACTGAGCTCTTCACGGTTTATTGTATTTTGTTGACTATTACACATTGGGTTCTGTTAGTCAGGAAACTGTAGATCCATCTGCCTATTTTTCCGGTAATTCCTTCTGAACGCATTTTAAGTGCAGTAACACCATGGTCACATTTGTCGAAGGCTTTTGCGAAATCTGTGTAAATTACATCAGCGTTTTGTTTTCCATAGCATCTAATGCCATATCATAGTGGTCCAGCAACTGACAGGCAAAGGCGACCTGTTCTGAAACCATGTTGTCCGGGGTTATGGAGATGCTGTGATTCCATGTATTTTGTGATCTTACTTCTTAGCACTCTCTCAAAGATTTTAATGATGTCTTATGTTAGTGTTAACGGTCTGTAATTTTTTGCCTCTGCCTTATTTCCTCCTTTATGGAGTGGTGTTATCTCTGCTGTTTTTAGTATGTCAGGGATAACGCCAGTATCTAGGCTCTGTCTCCACAGGATGTGAAGGGCCTGCGATAAGTGTGTTTTTTACGGTTCTTGATGAATATAGAGTTCCAAGAATCCGGGCCTGGTGCAGAGTGCATAGGCCCACTGTCTATGACTTCTTCAAAATCCAGTGGGGATAGGGTGACGTCTGATATATAATTTGATATTGTTATCATATCCATGAAAAATTCATTTGGGTTATCAATCTTTAGTGTGTTTAGTGGCTCGCTGAAAACAGAGTCGTACTGCTTCCTCAGTAGCTCGCTCATTTCTTTGTTGTCATCAGTGTAAGTTCCATCTCCTTTTCGCAGGGGCTCGATACTAGATGTGTTTTTTTATCTTGATTTTGCATAGGAGAAAAAATATTTCGGATTTCTCTCTATTTCACTGATGGCCTTTTGCCTCTCCTGGGTTTTGTATGATACTTGTAGCTTTAGTTCAATTGTTTCTATTTCTCTACCTAACCTTCTTCACCGTTCTTGAGATAGGGTGCGATTCTCAAGTTGTTCCGCGATTTGTTTTCTTCGCCTATATAGGGAACGACGTTCCCGTTCCAATCTGCATCTCTTCCTCTTTTTTCTTAGGGGTATGTTGCTTGAGCATATTTCTAGTGCTACTGAGCTTATTTTTTCCAGGCACTGGTTCAGGTTTGCAATTTCTAGTTGTTCTTCCCAGCCTTTTTCTGCGAGATCTTGGTTTATTTGCTTCCAGTTTATCGGTTTATTATTGAAATTGAATTTGCTGAATTATTCTCCACTGAGATTCGGGACTGGTTGTGCAGGTCTACTCCCCATGCTTGTCAGAACTTCAATTAAGTTGTGATTTGAGTAACAGGTATTTGTAATCATTATGTTCCTGATCAATTCATCATTATTGGTGAAAATGAGGTCCAGCGTGTTCTCCTTCCTAGTTGCTTCTACTATTTGCTGGTTTAAGGCAAACCTGTCACACATCCGTAGCAGGTCATTTGCAGGTCGTAGCAGGTGGAGGCAGACTCCATACACAGTTTGTAATGTAGATATGATGGAGCCCAGTAGGTTCAGGAAACTGTACACCAGTTGACTGACAGTTGAGAGGCAGGACCAAAGAGCCAGAGCCCAACCCCCACAAGCAAAACTAGGTGAGTACAAACCCTACACCACCTCCAGGCTGCCCTCCGCAACAAGACGGAGGAGGGCAGGAGTGGCCCCACACCACCTCCAGGCTGCCCTCCACAACAAGACGGAGGAGGGCAGGAGTGGCCCCACACCACCTCCAGGCTGCCCTCCGCAACAAGACGGAGGAGGGCAGGAGTGGCCCCACACCACCTCCAGGCTGCCCTCCGCAACAAGACGGAGGAGGGCAGGAGTGGCCCCACACCACCTCCAGGCTGCCCTCCGCAACAAGACGGAGGAGGGCAGGAGTGGCCCCCACACCACCTCCAGGCTGCCCTCCGCAACAAGACGGAGGAGGGCAGGAGTGGCCCCCACACCACCTCCAGGCTGCCCTCCGCAACAAGACGGAGGAGGGCAGGAGTGGCCCCCACACCACCTCCAGGCTGCCCTCCGCAACAAGACGGAGGAGGGCAGGAGTGGCCCCCACACCACCTCCAGGCTGCCCTCCGCAACAAGACGGAGGAGGGCAGGAGTGGCCCCCACACCACCTCCAGGCTGCCCTCCGCAACAAGACGGAGGAGGGCAGGAGTGGCCCCCACACCACCTCCAGGCTGCCCTCCGCAACAAGACGGAGGAGGGCAGGAGTGGCCCCCACACCACCTCCAGGCTGCCCTCCGCAACAAGACGGAGGAGGGCAGGAGTGGCCCCCACACCACCTCCAGGCTGCCCTCCGCAACAAGACGGAGGAGGGCAGGAGTGGCCCCCACACCACCTCCAGGCTGCCCTCCGCAACAAGACGGAGGAGGGCAGGAGTGGCCCCCACACCACCTCCAGGCTGCCCTCCGCAACAAGACGGAGGAGGGCAGGAGTGGCCCCCACACCACCTCCAGGCTGCCCTCCGCAACAAGACGGAGGAGGGCAGGAGTGGCCCCCACACCACCTCCAGGCTGCCCTCCGCAACAAGACGGAGGAGGGCAGGAGTGGCCCCCACACCACCTCCAGGCTGCCCTCCGCAACAAGACGGAGGAGGGCAGGAGTGGCCCCCACACCACCTCCAGGCTGCCCTCCGCAACAAGACGGAGGAGGGCAGGAGTGGCCCCCACACCACCTCCAGGCTGCCCTCCGCAACAAGACGGAGGAGGGCAGGAGTGGCCCCCACACCACCTCCAGGCTGCCCTCCGCAACAAGACGGAGGAGGGCAGGAGTGGCCCCCACACCACCTCCAGGCTGCCCTCCGCAACAAGACGGAGGAGGGCAGGAGTGGCCCCCACACCACCTCCAGGCTGCCCTCCGCAACAAGACGGAGGAGGGCAGGAGTGGCCCCCACACCACCTCCAGGCTGCCCTCCGCAACAAGACGGAGGAGGGCAGGAGTGGCCCCCACACCACCTCCAGGCTGCCCTCCGCAACAAGACGGAGGAGGGCAGGAGTGGCCCCCACACCACCTCCAGGCTGCCCTCCGCAACAAGACGGAGGAGGGCAGGAGTGGCCCCCACACCACCTCCAGGCTGCCCTCCGCAACAAGACGGAGGAGGGCAGGAGTGGCCCCCACACCACCTCCAGGCTGCCCTCCGCAACAAGACGGAGGAGGGCAGGAGTGGCCCCCACACCACCTCCAGGCTGCCCTCCGCAACAAGACGGAGGAGGGCAGGAGTGGCCCCCACACCACCTCCAGGCTGCCCTCCGCAACAAGACGGAGGAGGGCAGGAGTGGCCCCCACACCACCTCCAGGCTGCCCTCCGCAACAAGACGGAGGAGGGCAGGAGTGGCCCCCACACCACCTCCAGGCTGCCCTCCGCAACAAGACGGAGGAGGGCAGGAGTGGCCCCCACACCACCTCCAGGCTGCCCTCCGCAACAAGACGGAGGAGGGCAGGAGTGGCCCCCACACCACCTCCAGGCTGCCCTCCGCAACAAGACGGAGGAGGGCAGGAGTGGCCCCCACACCACTCTCCAGGCTGCCCTCCGCAACAAGACGGAGGAGGGCAGGAGTGGCCCCCACACCACCTCCAGGCTGCCCTCCGCAACAAGACGGAGGAGGGCAGGAGTGGCCCCCACACCACCTCCAGGCTGCCCTCCGCAACAAGACGGAGGAGGGCAGGAGTGGCCCCCACACCACCTCCAGGCTGCCCTCCGCAACAAGACGGAGGAGGGCAGGAGTGGCCCCCACACCACCTCCAGGCTGCCCTCCGCAACAAGACGGAGGAGGGCAGGAGTGGCCCCCACACCACCTCCAGGCTGCCCTCCGCAACAAGACGGAGGAGGGCAGGAGTGGCCCCCACACCACCTCCAGGCTGCCCTCCGCAACAAGACGGAGGAGGGCAGGAGTGGCCCCCACACCACCTCCAGGCTGCCCTCCGCAACAAGACGGAGGAGGGCAGGAGTGGCCCCACACCACCTCCAGGCTGCCCTCCGCAACAAGACGGAGGAGGGCAGGAGTGGCCCCCACACCACCTCCAGGCTGCCCTCCGCAACAAGACGGAGGAGGGCAGGAGTGGCCCCACACCACCTCCAGGCTGCCCTCCGCAACAAGACGGAGGAGGGCAGGAGTGGCCCCCACACCACCTCCAGGCTGCCCTCCGCAACAAGACGGAGGAGGGCAGGAGTGGCCCCCACACCACCTCCAGGCTGCCCTCCGCAACAAGACGGAGGAGGGCAGGAGTGGCCCCCACACCACCTCCAGGCTGCCCTCCGCAACAAGACGGAGGAGGGCAGGAGTGGCCCCACACCACCTCCGGGCTGCCCTCCGCAACAAGACGGAGGAGGGCAGGAGTGGCCCCCACACCACCTCCAGGCTGCCCTCCGCAACAAGACGGAGGAGGGCAGGAGTGGCCCCCACACCACCTCCAGGCTGCCCTCCGCAACAAGACGGAGGAGGGCAGGAGTGGCCCCCACACCACCTCCAGGCTGCCCTCCGCAACAAGACGGAGGAGGGCAGGAGTGGCCCCCACACCACCTCCAGGCTGCCCTCCGCAACAAGACGGAGGAGGGCAGGAGTGGCCCCCACACCACCTCCAGGCTGCCCTCCGCAACAAGACGGAGGAGGGCAGGAGTGGCCCCCACACCACCTCCAGGCTGCCCTCCGCAACAAGACGGAGGAGGGCAGGAGTGGCCCCCACACCACCTCCAGGCTGCCCTCCGCAACAAGACGGAGGAGGGCAGGAGTGGCCCCCACACCACCTCCAGGCTGCCCTCCGCAACAAGACGGAGGAGGGCAGGAGTGGCCCCCACACCACCTCCAGGCTGCCCTCCGCAACAAGACGGAGGAGGGCAGGAGTGGCCCCCACACCACCTCCAGGCTGCCCTCCGCAACAAGACGGAGGAGGGCAGGAGTGGCCCCCACACCACCTCCAGGCTGCCCTCCGCAACAAGACGGAGGAGGGCAGGAGTGGCCCCCACACCACCTCCAGGCTGCCCTCCGCAACAAGACGGAGGAGGGCAGGAGTGGCCCCACACCACCTCCAGGCTGCCCTCCGCAACAAGACGGAGGAGGGCAGGAGTGGCCCCACACCACCTCCAGGCTGCCCTCCGCAACAAGACGGAGGAGGGCAGGAGTGGCAGTTTACCAAACACTCGCCAAAGTTTCCCCCCGCGAAAGATCACTTATCGTCTTCAGGTTTTTTGAGCGGAAATTATAAGTTTGCCGAGGATATTTCCTTTGCTCTTGACACACGACCCGCTCTCGTTGGCCCAGAGCCGCGCCACCCGCAGCCCGGTGACCCGGGTCGCTGCCGAGGAGACGGCAAAATATTCGCCCATTTGTCACGGCGGAGATAACTGGCCCGCCAAAAAATATAGCGCGGGCTGGAGGCTGGGTTAACAACCCAATATCTCCATTCTTCCGGGAGAACGGTGTTTGTCCCCGTTATCATCTTGCCTCCCCCCCCCCCCCCCCCAACAGGTCGGGTAGTGGCGGAGTGGTGGGGGGGGGGGGGGTCTCAAGTCATCGCTTGTTTGTGAACATTTTAGTGAATGGGTTCGCGGGTGTGTGAGCATCCAAGTGGATGGGAGCGGGTGTGTGAGCATCCGAGTGGATGGGAGCGGGTGTGTGAGCATCCGAGTGGATGGGAGCGGGTGTGTGAGCATCCAAGTGGATGGGTGCGGGTGTGTGAGCATCCGAGTGGATGGGTGCGGGTGTGTGAGCATCCGAGTGGATGGGAGCGGGTGTGTGAGCATCCAAGTGGATGGGTGCGGGTGTGTGAGCATCCGAGTGGATGGGAGCGGGTGTGTGAGCATCCGAGTGGATGGGTGCGGGTGTGTGAGCATCCGAGTGGATGGGTGCGGGTGTGTGAGCATCCGAGTGGATGGGTGCGGGTGTGTGAGCATCCGAGTGGATGGGTGCGGGTGTGTGAGCATCCGAGTGGATGGGTGCGGGTGGAGCAACATACCGGGCTACACACCTTCAATTGTCGATCATGTGGTACAATCCCTTCCGCCCGCTGTTGTGAAAGGCGGGGGGCGGAGGAAAGGTGATAAAGTTAGGTTACAGCAGAGAGGGAATCAGGATAGATAGTACGGCACCGGTTGGGGTCATGTGGAAGAAGGTGAAGGTGGAGCAGAGGTGAAGGTGGAGCAGAGGTGAAGGTGAAAGTTATGGTGGTAGTATTGGGGAGGTATATATGGGAGGCAGAGATGGGAGGAAGGGAAAAATACCACCCCGTTCGCCACACTTGGTCCGGGAGACATTTCCCGTCACGCAGGGTGCAGTTGCGCCTCCACAGATCTCCAGTATCAGCTCTTGATACTGGTAATGGCTCAAAAGGGCCACCACTTACGGGCTATTCATGCCCGTGCCACCTTTTCGATGGTTTAATCGTCATCTTGGGAGGAAGGTACGGGAGACATCTCCCGTCACGCAGGGTGCAGTCGCGCCTCCACAGATCTCCAGTATCAGCTCTTGATACTGGTAATGGCTCAAAAGGGCCACCACTTACGGGCTATTCATGCCCGTGCCACCTCTTGGGTGACTTAATCTTTATTAATCGGGAGGAAGGTAGGGTGCAGTTGCACCTCCACAGATCTCCAGTATCAGCTCTAAATGCTGGTAATGGCTCCAAGGGGCCACCACTTACGGGCTATTCATGCCCGTGCCACCTTTTGGGTGGCTTAATCTTCAACAATCAATCAATCGGGAGGAAGGGCAGTGATAGTGTAGTCAGTAGAGAAGGGGGAGTGGGGACTGGGAGCGTGCAGATGGAGGAGCTGAGGAGTGACAAAGGAGTATAGATGCCAAAACTCTTCTACAAATTAGAGGTATCATCAGGCAACATCACCGCGACAAGGTTACCGAGGAGAGGAGGATAGAAGAACAAATTAGTGAATCTGTATGCTGGTACAACATGGCTGCAGCTGCCAATCCTAATCATTATGGACGAAGAGGAGGTGGCCGCGGGAGAGAATCAGTAATAGCAAGAATTCGTCTTGGATACAAATATCCATGGATATTAGGAATGGAAACACCAGTTGAGCAGAAGAGTTGCAGAATCTTCGGTGAGAGTGACGGACACCGCCTTGACCACTACCTGAGAGTGTGTGGGCATCTAAGAATCATTAGAAATATGTGTAGAATAATAAACCCTACATTGTTTGAGTTAGGAAAACACTATTTGTCAAATATAGATATTGTTCTTAAAAGATTCACCCATTTTGCACCCGCAAGATAACGTAAGCTTTTAAGGGTTGATAAATGTTAACCTTCTTGTTTGAGAAGCTGTTCACTTGAGACAGTTAAGAAGGTCCCAGCTAAGTCTGGGTAAAAGTGACAGGATGAACAACCCAGCTGGTTTTCTCCTTATTGGGGAGTGTTGTACATGCTGCTATGGCGGTGTGTCCACTCACAGGATGAGTGGCGCTGCCCAATAAACTCGCCCCTCGGGACCAAATTAAATTAAAATGGTTGAGTATGGAGGTAAAGAGGAGCAACACTGGCTAAGTAGGAAAGGTTGAAAGTACTGGAGAAGACTTTGCGACTAGTAGACAAGAGCTGGGGGTTGAGAGGTGGGAAGGATGACAGAACTGGTGAAATGGTGGGTCAGGGGAAGAGGATTAGGGAGGGGGTTCTTGAGGTTATCTTGAGATGATTTCGGGGCTTAGTGTCTCCGCGGCCCGGTCCTCGACCAGGCCTCCACCCCCAGGAAGCAGCCCGTGGCAGCTAACTCCCAGGTACCAGGAGCATCAGGGTGAAACAAATTCTGCCCCATTGTTTCTCGCCGGCGCCCGGGATCGAACCCGGGACCACAGGATCACGCGTCCAGTGTTCTGTCCACTCAGCCACCGGCTCCCTAAGGGGTGGGGGTGGATTTTCAATATCTTAATACACACCAAATTTAACGCGTAGACATTTCGGTGTTTACTTTAAAAGTTGCGTGTTTGTCTGTCGGTTAGAAGAGACTCCCCGGTCAGCACAGCCTAGTGACACCAATGTAACACACGGTAGGTCGCATCAATCACGCTTACAATACATACACAAAATAACTATAGAGATGTTCACTAGCTCTAACACACATTATATTTATTTCCCATTTCACATTCCACAGTATTAATTACTCGCACCCTGAGACCCTCGTCTGAACACCAACACAGTATATACAAGACAACAACTCTAAAGTAAGACATTATGCACACAAGAGGGCTGAACACGTCCTCCCGAGGGAGAAGTTACTAGTCAGGAAGCGTGATAAGTTAGAGCTTACGTCACGGTATTCACCTAGTTGTGTTTGCGGGGGTTGAGCTCTGCTCTTTCGGCCTGCCTCTCAACTGTCAATCAACTGTTCCTACTACTACTACTATTTTTTTTCTCCACACCACACACACCCCAGGAAGCAGCCCGTGACAGCTGACTAACTCCCAGGTACCTATTTACTGCTAGGTAAAAGGGGCATAGGGGGAAAGAAACTCTGCCCATCGTTTCTCGCCGGCGCCCGAGATCGAACCCGAGACCACAGGATCACGTGCCCAGCGTGCTGTCCGCTCGGCCACCGGCTCCCATGGGTGTAGGCCTCGGAATGCCTACTACCTCAAGTGAACATCTTCGCTTACACTTACGGGCTATTCATGCCCGTGGCACCTCTGGGGTGGCTTAATCTTCATCAATCAATCGCTTACATAACAGTCGCGGAGCATCCCGTTCTGGAGACAAACAAATGCTGGGAATTTGCATACGCTGGAAGTATCCACATTCCATAGCTATACACATGCCACGCAAGGCATGTGTGTGTATTAGTCCCTATCCAAACATTTCATGCAAAAATAAGGCTTTCGGCTGAAGTTGGTTCGTTGGGTAATTCAAGTGCCAACACGAGCCGGTCGGCCGAGCGGACAGCACACTGGACTTGTGATCCTGTGGTTCCGGGTTCGATCCCGGGCGCCGGCGAGAAACAATGGGCAGAGTTTCTTTCACCCTATGCCCCTGTTACTTAGCAGTAAAATAGGTACCTGGGTGTTAGCCAGCTGTCACGGGCTGCTTCCTAGGGGTGGAGGCCTGGTCGAGGACCGGGCCGCGGGGACACTAAAAAAAAAAAAGACCCGAAATCATCTCAAGATAACGAGGTAGTTGTCCTGCCGGTGGTGAGGTGGCCAGGATGGTCCAGTGGACCCCGGGGTCGTCCAACCCAAGCCAGAGGACGCGGCCCAAACCACCTCACGTCTACTGAAGGCGACGGGGACCCCTGCACAAGTTCCGGACAACTCTGGTTGAATCAGCCACCATGTTACCAACCTTAACCAAGCTCCACCTCCCTCCTCACCAGAGCGGTTGTGGCGTGTCCCAACCCACCTGAGACAACAAAGGAGAACAATGTTAACATTATGTGGTAAATATCACTATTATATTTTACATATGAAATATTGAATAGTCAGCTAAGCACACCTAGAAGCCATGGGCTGTTTTGCCTATTAATCAAGGAGTTTGATGTCATATTTGCAAACAATGTCAGATATTAATAAATTATGAGATCATATTAATAACATTGATTACATTGGTGAGAATATAGATATACGTGGCATAATGAGGTAAGATTACGATGCTGTTCACCATGAACAGAACATATAGCTGAGAGGAGGGGAAGGAGCGAGAGGAGGAAGAGAGAAAGCAAGAAGGAAACTTGAAGGAGACAAGAGACGTAATAAGAAAACAATCAATATTGAGGCGGGCAGCCTCGCCCCTGTTGTGGCTTACCGCGTCCTTCCTCCATACCTCTCTTTATTCCTCTCCCTCCCTCCCTCCCCTACTTCACTCCGGGCAAAGATTACTTGGTTAAGAAATATCTTATATTTCCAAATACTATTTCTGATATAAAAATAAAATAAATAAAATAAAATGTTTATTCAGGTAAGGTACATACATACAAGAGATTTTACATAAATTGATAGATTTATAGATAGAGCTAGTACATACAATGCCTAAAGCCACTATTACGCAAAGCGTTTCGGGCAGTAACGCTTTGTTCACGCTCACCAAAATACATTACACTATTTTAAATTGTAAGAAAATAGAAGTCGGTTTACTCCGAAATGAAGACATGAATGTCTTCGCAGCCTCTTCAAATGAACTAAGGAAAGCTCTTGTTTTAAACATCTACGAAACGTTAACTTGCAACACGGCGGAGAAATTTATTTGACTCCTTGCACAATACGCTTTCGCAAAGGGCATCGTTCCTTGGCGTTTATAGCACCGTTGGGCGCTGCCATGAAGTGCACCAGGCTGCAACATCCACTTCCCCCGACGATGGCAACGACTTCATTCACACAAGTTAGCCCAACCTGCTCTCACTCCGGCCACTTCGATTCGGGCGCTATCGAGCGCAGCGTCCGAATTCTTCCGGTCCTTCAGAGAAGTTAACACCACCTATATACTAACGCTTCGTCCGCCTCGATAGGATAGGTTAGAGAAATTTCTTTAGTTTGAACGATTCTGATTAAGCGAAACCATTTCATATTTAACGATTACTTGCATTGGTTCCGAGGATCTACGTCCTCGCGGCCCGGTCTCTGACCAGGTCGCAAGGACCTCGAGCCTAAGAATCACCGCTAGTTAACCAAAAGATAAGGTACAGTACTATTGCAATGTAATTTTATTTAGAAAAAGGATTAAAATGATGTATTGTCATGTAAATTGAATACATCACAATACAATGTATTATACACCTGTGATGGTATCGTTCACCTGTGATGGTAAAGGAATGTTTCAGTGCCTCTATTTTCTGGTGTTTTGAAGATTAAGGATTACTTTTGAGTAAAAAGGAAACAGCTACGCTATAAT
>NC_091170.1:42818170-42825670 GCF_040958095.1 Procambarus clarkii | reverse complement strand
ACATCAAGGGCAAAAGACTTTTCAACACACTGCCTCTAATTATACGAGACACAACTGGCCAACCTCTCACTGTGTTCCAAAGAGAAAGTGATAAATACTCCCAAAGGATACCTGATCAACCAGACTGATTCATACGTCAGGCTGCGAGCAGCTGCGTCTAACAGCCTGGTTGATCAGATCACTAGCCAGGAGGCCTAGTCAGAGACCAGGCCGCGGGGACGTTGATCATCGGAAGGGGAAGGGAATTATCAGGAGAAATCAGCTATGTAATAGTCGTAACGGAACGAACATAAGGAAATATATAGAGAAAGAGTGAGGGGGGGGGGAGGGTTTATATGAGGTGTACTGAGGCTTCAGTATGATGCTGTCTTCAGTGAACCCGCGACCACATTGAAGATCGATGATCCAAATGAATTCTTCATGAATGTGACATCAACATGGAACCACATATCAGATGTCACCCCAACACCAATGGACTTTGAAGTAGCCATAGACAGCATGTCCATACACTCTGCGCCAGGCCCAGACTCCTGGAATTCTATATTCACCAAGCAGTGCAGAACACCACTATCACAGGCTTTAAACACCTTTCGGAGACGGAGCCTAGATACTGTGGTTATCCCTGATATACTTAAAACAGCGGAGATCGCGCCACTTCACAAAGGAGGTAGTAAAGCAGATGTACAAAAAATATAGACCAATAAGCTCTAACATCACACATCATAAAAATCTTTGAAAGAGTGCTAAGAAGTAAGATGACAACATAAGATCCATAACCGTGGACAACACAGGTTCAGAACAGGGCGCTCCTGCCCCTCACAGTTGCTACATCACTATAACATGGCCACAGGTGACGTGGAAGACATGCATAACGTAGATGTAATATGACAAGACTTTGTAAAAACTTTCAACAAATGTGACCATGGTGTTAGTGCACACAAAATGCGTGCGAAAGGTATTACAGGCAAAGTAGGGAGATGGATCTTCAACTTCCTAACGAACAGAACGCAGAGTGTAATAGTCAACACAGTAAAATCCGGATCATCTACTGTGAAAAGCTCAGTCCCCCCAAGGTACCGTACTTGCTCCGGTACTTTTTCTCATCCTAATATCAGACATAAACAAGGATACAAACTACAGCACAGTATCATCGTTTGCAGATGTCACTATGATCTTCATGCGAGTAGACAACATAGAGGACACGGCAAACCTCCAATCTGATGTAAATCAGGTCTTTCAATTGACCACAGATAATATGATAATATTTAATGAAAGTAAGTTCCAGCTCCTGCGCTATAGAAACAATGAAAATATAAAAAACGTAATCAAATCACACTACAGAACGAAAAAGCAATGTAAAGGATCTAGGAGTAATCATGTCAGAAGACTAGATTACCTTTACAGAACACCATAAAGTAGCTGTCACGACTGAAAGAAAAATGACAGGTTGGATAACAAGGACCTTCCAAACAAGGGACGCCATACCAGTGGTGATACATTTAATGACCAGAGTGCTCTCTAGGGTGGAACATTGTGGCACTAACAGCCCCATTCAGAGCCGGAGAAGTTGCTGACCCAGAGAGCGTGCAAAGATTCTTTGCCGCCAGAATCCACTCTTATAAATCATCTTGATTATGCCCAGATTTAATCGGTCTCAGTTTTTGTTTCTGCCATCCCCGGGGATCGCACCAGGACCCTAGGATTACGAGTCCAGAGCGCTGTCCACTCAGCTATCAGGCCCCCTTGTGTCCGTGTGTGTGTGTGTGTGTGTGTGTGTGTGTGTGTGTGTGTGTGTGTGTGTGTGTGTGTGTGTGTGTGTGTGTGTGTGTGTGTGTGTGTGTGTATGAGTGAGTGAGTGAGTGTGACAGCGGGGCGGAAATGATGGTAAGAGTGCGCGCAGCAAGGCGTCAACGGCTACAGAGGCTACAAAGGTCAAGCCTTTAGGTCCTCTAATATTATGTCTGTATGACCATGAAAATCATACCACAAAAGTGTCGCCATCGATGTCAACATAATTTACACTGGTGTGCTGTCAGTAGTCGTGGCGACGACACGTTTATACACCTTACCTTGTGGGTTACCTCGCCATGATTTCGGGGCTTGGCGTCCTCGCGGCCCGGTCGTCGACCAGGCCTCCTTGTTGTTTTGAACTGTCAACCAGGCTGTTGGACGCAGCTGCTCGCAGCCTGACGAATGAGTCACACCGTGGTTATCAGGTATTCCTTGGAGGTGTTTGTCAAGTTCTCTCTTGAACACTGAGAGGTCGGCCAGTTATGCCCCTTATGTGTAGTGGAAGCGTGTTGAACAGTCTCGGGCCTCTGATGTTGATAGTTCTCTGTTGAACACTGTGAGGGGTCGGCCAGTTATGTCCCTTATGTGTAGCGGAAGCGTGTTGAACAGTCTCGGGCCTCTGATGTTGATAGTTCTCTCTTGAACACTGTGAGGGGTCGGCCAGTTATGTCCCTTATGTGTAGCGGAAGCGTGTTGAACAGTCTCGGGCCTCTGATGTTGATCGTTCTCTCTTGAACACTGTGAGGGGTCGGCCAGTTATGTCCCTTATGTGTAGCGGAAGCGTGTTGAACAGTCTCGGGCCTCTGATGTTGATAGTTCTCTCAGGGTATCTATTGCACCTCTGCTTTTCAAAACTTCTACTTGCACATCGGCACTATAAATGTCGTATTACATTATCAGTAGGCCTATCAATGTAATACAATACTATATAATAATGGTAATACCACAGTATACTTTGTTGGAATATTATACTGTAGTGTTAATCTAGCCAATACCTGCTTAGTACCAGCTTGTCGGGGTTCAGAGAGTTCTTCTACTCCCTACGTCCGGCCCGAGGCCAGGCTTGACTTGTGAGAGTTTGGTCCACCAGGCTGTTGCTTGGAGCGGCCCGCAGGCCCACATAACCACCGCAGCCCGGTTGGTCCGGTATGTTTTTTTTAGAAAACAGTTTAGTTTTCTCTTGAAGATGTCCATGGTTGTTCCCACAATATTTCTTATAGTCGCTGGGAGGATGTTGAACAACTGCGGACTTCTGATGTTTATACAGTGTTCTCTGATTGTGCCTATGGCACTTCTGCTCTTCACTGGTTCTATTCTGCATTTTCTTCCATATCATTTACTCCAGTACGTTGTTATTTTACTGTGTAGATTTGGGACCTGACCCTCCAGTATTTTCCACGTGTATATTATTTGGTATCTCTCTCGTCTTCTTTCTAGTGAGTACATTTGGAGAGCTTTGAGACGATCCCAATAATTTAGATGCTTTATCACGTCTATGCGTGCCGTATATGTTCTCTGTACTCCCTCTATTTCAGCAAAGCTCTCCTGCTCTGAAGGGGGAAGTGAGTACTGAGCAGTACTCACCCAAATCCTTGACATGCTATTTTCCTACTATGGGCAGATTCGATTGTGTTTTGTATCCTGTATTATGTTTCAGGTCCTCATTTTTGCCGTACCTGAGTACCTGAAATTTATCACTGTTAAACATCATGTTATTTTTTGCTGCCCAATCGAAAACTTTGTTGACATCTGCTTGTAATTTTTCAATATAGTTTTTCTATTTTTCAATGCCGTTAGTATAATTTATTAAAAATTAAACCTTATCGTTATATTTTTAACTTATGCCATGCAAGCATCTTTTGAGATTTAATAAAACCCCATAAGCCTTGGCGAGAGAGATACATAATAATCTAAACGTGGAAGACATTAGAAGGACTGGTCCAAACCTGCACACAGAAATAACATCACATGAGACCAGAAGGCATGGCAGGATGTGCAGAATACCCCCGTTGAAGAGCAGAGGTGCAACAGGTACTCTGAGAGAGAACTCTATCAACATCAAAAGCCCGAGACTGTTCAACTCTCCCGCTACACATAAGGGCCGACTCCTCAGTGTTCAAGAGAAAACTTAACAAACCCCTCCAAAGGATACCTGAACAACCAGACTATGATGTCTATACACGTCAGGCTGCAAGCAGCCGCGTCCAACAGCCTGGTTGACCAGATGACCAACCAGGAGGCCTGCTCAGAGACCGGTCCGCGGGGACGTTGACCTTCGGAACCACCACAAGATAGCCACAAAGTAGCCACAAAGTAGCCACAAGGTAGCCACAAGGTAGGTAGGCTATAGACGTTAAGTTATTTACTAACAAAGTTACTTTCAACTCTGCGTTTCTCAGTATAATCTGTAACATGATATTATACAAAGCCAATATAACTAACTTTATGGACCTATTTTATCATACTATCATTTAAAAACATCAAAGCCAGTATGAAATACAATGGCAAACCATAATATTAAACTAAACAATCTACGCACAAGATGCATAGATTGTTTCAACAATCAACTAGGTCCCCTACATATGACCTGCATTTAGTGTAAGACCAACATAAGACCTGCATACCATGTAAGACCAACATAAAACCTGCATACCACGTAAGACCTGCATACCATATAAGACCAACATAAGACCTGCATACCATGTAAGACCAACATAAGACCTGCATACCATGTAAGACCAACATAAGACCTGCATACCACGTAAGACCAACATAAGACCTGCATACCATATAAGACCAACATAAGTCCTGCCTACCACGTAAGTCCTGCATACCAGTGATATAATAATCTTCACTATTCTCGAGGGGAGGAAAGACAATTGTGCGACTGTGCATGTGTGTGTAAACGCACGGAATTTATGTACCCTTGTACGAATTGAGAGAAATAAGTGAGATGCAACGGAGCTAAAGGGAGGGAGGGAGGGAGGGAAAAAATGTGAGATAGTGAGAGAGAGAACAAGGAGAAACATCAGGTTGGGAGAACAGTTCATTTGGAGATCAAGTTTCATCTCTATTGGTCTTCCTCCTCCTCTAGAAGATCCCGGTATTCAAAACGTGTCCGCAGTTTTAGCCTTTTGGGCAAAGCCTCGTTCATCAACGGGGAAGGCCTGGTCGAGGACCGGGCCGCAGGGACGTTGGACCCCGAAATCATGGCAAGGTAGTTCTCGTCGCACGACTCCTAATATCTAAAGTCTTCGGCCCTTAGCCTACGCATTATCCCATTAAGTAATATTGATGAAAATTATAATTTTGTGTCCAATCACTTGGGCTGGACGGTAGAGCGATGGTTCTCGCTTCATGCAGGTCGGTGATCAATCCCCGAGCGTCCAAATGGTTGAACACAATTCGTACCCTCCCCCCCCCCTCCCCGTCCCTTCCCAAATCCTTATACTGACCCCTTACCCCAAGTTAACACATCTCTAACCTTGTCCATGGAGGACAGAAGAAAATGTATATATGCTGGTTAGCATTGTAAATGTGTGGCCACGTGTGTGGTAGAAAACAATAATAATAATAATAAAAACTGACCCCTTCCCAGTGTAACATAGACGTAATGGAGGGAAGGCTTTCCCTTCCCTTGGTGAATTCACGGGGAGAAAACTCCAGAGGAGGTTAACTGTGAACACCGCACACAAGTAATGTTTATCCAACACAGTAGTCTGCCTGGCCAATGACAGGAGACCTGGGTAGTGATTATTGCCAGAGAACAAATAAGGAGTTACATCTGTAATAGGCCTACTGTTCTATGTAAGGCCAGTCCTGTTTACACCCAACCAGTTTTTACTCGCGCATCTCTGACACATCGCGTCTATGCACCAGACGCATCTAAGCAACTTAGGAATTTCCTTCAATGATGCTACAGTTATTCAACACTTTAGCAAGTATTTCAACAGTTGTTCTTGTCATTGCGAAATGTTGATCAGACCCACTGACTCTTTGTTATTGAAAAAATGCGAATTACCATCAGGCTTTTTGGCAAACAATATATAGGGCTAGATTTATTACAAATCAAATTATTTTGATTTGATTTATTACAAAAAAAAACAAAGGTACGCGATGCTTATCAACCCATTATAATCGATGGGTAATTAATAGACCCAGTTGTCAGGGCGCCTGACAGCTGGGTGGACAGTGCTTCAGATTCGTACTCCTGAGGTCCCGGGTTCGATCCCCGGTGGAGGCGGAGACAAATGGGCAAAACGTTTCTTTCACCTGATGCCCCTGTTACCTAGCAGTAAACAGGTACCTGGGAGATAGACAGCTGCAACGGGCTGCTTCCTGGGGATGTGTAACGAAAAGGAGCCCTGGTCGAGGACCGGGCCGCTAGGACGCTAAGCCCCGAAATCATCTCAAGATAAGTTCAAGTTAACCCATCGATTAGACCTAAAGTCTATTAATGACATTGTAATCAGTAATCATTGTAATAATTAATCAGGCATAACCAATGATGGCTATACCAGTACCTTAAGAGCCTCAATGGCTACTCTTGTAGTCCCTGCGCGCAGGAAGGCAGGTCTGGTGGTCTCAAACTCAATAAAAACCCAAATCACTTATTCATTCACTCCCCCAACAACTACATTTATCGTGACACATTACTCTCTCAATTGTAAACAATCTCCTCCCTACGACACTTGCCTCACATCAATCCCATTCAACCATTCCGTCTAACCAAAGGTGTTACTCGTCAACCCGTCACACCCACATTTGCCGCCCACGACCATGTTCTTCCAACTCCAACATTATTTACTGATGTAAATGCTGTTCTAAGTCCATCATTTCCCCTACAGTTCATCATACCCTTCCCCCCCCACAGTTCATCATACTCTCCCCCCCCCCACAGTTCACCATACTCTCCTGCCCACAGTTCATCACAGTACCATTCTCAGTTCATCACCATCTCCCCAGAGCCTCCTCCTCACATATCCGCAACAACCTCCTCCCAACCACACACTAATTCAAAACTTCCGACCCTCGAAATTACATTCCTGACACATTCTCACCGTTCTCAGCGGGCGGGTGTGAGAGAGGGGCTCCGTTGCCCTCGTCGTCGTCTGTCAGAATGAGACACAAGAAAAAAGGCGAGATGAAAAAAAATGACGTAAGACAATACTTTCAAAGCGAAGCAAACCGGGGACCATGGTTTTCAATTTGTGTCTTTAAGGCGGAGGGCAAATCGCCTTGCACCGTAATTCTCGGAAGATGCAACAGCTATTTGCTGTTGGTCCTAAGCCAGCAGCCGCGTCGAGGGTACAGCTTTGCACTCTCTGCACGGCTGTTAAGTCAGCTTAGTGAGACACAGGGCCCCTTCTTTTCCTTTGCCGGTTCAATTGCTTTTTTGGCACGGTAACTTACAAATATTTTATTCTCGCTAATTTCTTAAGTTGGGAAAATGTTGAAGAAATATTGCACTTGTAGATTTCAGTGAGAGCGCGTGGGGTGTACCTTGGGGGGGGGAAGGTGTACATTGGGGGGGGGAAGGTGTACATTGGGGGGGGGGAAGGTGTACATTGGGGGGGGGGGGAGGGGGGGGCGTACCTTGGGGGGCGTGGGGTGTACCTTGGGGGGGGCATGGGGCGTACATTGAGGGACGTGGGGTGTACCTTGGGGAGGGGTCTCTCTCTCTCTCTCTCTCTGTCTCTCTCTCTCTCT
>NC_091170.1:42814980-42817670 GCF_040958095.1 Procambarus clarkii | reverse complement strand
CACACACACACACACACACACACACAAACACACACAAACACACACACACTAATCACAATCTTCTGGAGGCATAAAATACATCATTAATAAATGCCACCAATCACAGCAGCACTGCTGCACTTAACTATGGAAACAGCTACACCAGGGGTGACACAGCGCCAGGTGACACCACACCAGGGGTGACACAGCGCCAGGTGACACCACACCAGGGGTGACACAGCGCCAGGTGACACCACACCAGGGGTGACACAGCGCCAGGTGACAGCACACCAGGGGTGACATAGCGCCAGGTGACACCACACCAGGGGTGACACAGCGCCAGGTGACACCACACCAGGAGTGATACTACACCAGGGTGACACAGCGCCAGGTGACACCACACCAAGGGTGACACAGCGCCAGGTGACAGCACACCAGGGGTGACACAGCGCCAGGTGACAGCACACCAGGGGTGACATAGCGCCAGGTGACACCACACCAGGGGTGACACAACGCTAGGTGACACCACACCAGGGGTGATACTACACCAGGGTGACACAGCGCCAGGTGACACCACACCAAGGGTGACACAGCGCCAGGTGACAGCACACCAGGGGTGACATAGCGCCAGGTGACACCACACCAGGGGTGACACAGCGCTAGGTGACACCACACCAGGGGTGATACTACACCAGGGTGACACAGCGCCAGGTGACACCACACCAAGGGTGACACAGCGCCAGGTGACAGCACACCAGGGTGACACGACACCAGGGTGACACAGCGCCAGGTGACACCACACCAGGGTGACACGACACCAGGGTGACACATAGCCGACACACACAAAACTCTGGAGGCAGCAATGACGGAGCGTCAGTTTCGGTCGATAACCAGCGAGAGGACGGAGGCAGGTGAAATGGTAGCGGAGGAGGGGGCTAGAGTAGCGGAGGAGGGGGCTAGAGTAGCGGAGGGGGGCTAGAGTAGCGGAGGGGGGCCTAGAGTAGCGGAGGAGGGGCTAGAGTAGCGGAGTGGGGGGCTAGAGTAGCGGAGGGGGGGCTAGAGTAGCGGAGGGGGGCTAGAGTAGCGGAAGGGGGCTAGAGTAGCGGAGGAGGGGCTAGAGTAGCGGAGGAGGGGCTAGAGTAGCGGAGGGGCTAAAGTAGCGGAGGAGGGGCTAGAGTAGCGGAGGAGGGGCTAGAGTAGCGGAGGAGGGGCTAGAGTAGCGGAGGAGGGGCTAGAGTAGCGGAGGGGCGGCTAGAGTAGCTGAGGAGGGGCTAGAGTAGCGGAGGAGGGGCTAGAGTAGCGGAGGAGGGGCTAGAGTAGCGGAGGAGGGGCTAGAGTAGCGGAGGAGGGGCTAGAGTAGCGGAGGAGGGGCTAGAGTAGCGAAGGAGGGGCTAGAGTAGCGAAGGAGGGGCTAGAGTAGCGAAGGAGGGGCTAGAGTAGCGGAGGGGCTAGAGTAGCGGAGGAGGGGCTAGAGTAGCGGAGGAGGGGCTACCCGCCAAACACACACCGAAACTACGACGTTGGTACAACGTTCGAACAAGTTTTAACACCTCCTAACCAGTTATAACAACCAATATAGCAAGTTGTAACAACGTTCTAATACGTCATAAACACGTTAAGCCAAGATGTAACAACTTTATTACAAGTTGTAACAAGCGGAAAATAGAGACAGTTTCGGTTTGTGTTTCCAGGGTAGAGTAGCGGAGGAGGGGCTAGAGTAGCGGAGGAGGGGCTAGAGTAGCGGAGGAGGGGCTAGAGTAGCGGAGGAGGGGCTAGAGTAGCGGAGGAGGGGCTAGAGTAGCGGAGGGGGGGGGGGCTAGAGAAGCGGAGAGGAGCTAGAGTAGCGGAGGTGGGCTAGAGTAGTGGAGGGGGGGGCTAGAGTAGTGGAGGGGGGGCTAGAGTAGCGGAGGAGGCGCAAGAGTAGCGGAGGAGGGCTAGAGTAGGGGAGTGGGGGGCTAGAGTAGCGGAGGGGGGCTAGAGTAGCGGAAGGGGGCTAGAGTAGCGGAGGAGGGGCTAGAGTAGCGGAGGAGGGGCTAGAGTAGCGGAGGGGCTAAAGTAGCGGAGGAGGGGCTAGAGTAGCGGAGGAGGGGCTAGAGTAGCGGAGGAGGGGCTAGAGTAGCGGAGGAGGGGCTAGAGTAGCGGAGGGGCGGCTAGAGTAGCGGAGGAGGGGCTAGAGTAGCGGAGGAGGGGCTAGAGTAGCGGAGGAGGGGCTAGAGTAGCGGAGGAGGGGCTAGAGTAGCGGAGGAGGGGCTAGAGTAGCGGAGGAGGGGCTAGAGTAGCGGAGGAGGGGCTAGAGTAGCGAAGGAGGGGCTAGAGTAGCGAAGGAGGGGCTAGAGTAGCGGAGGAGGGGCTAGAGTAGCGGAGGAGGGGCTAGAGTAGCGGAGGAGGGGCTAGAGTAGCGGAGGAGGGGCTAGAGTAGCGGAGGAGGGGCTAGAGTAGCGGAGGAGGGGCTAGAGTAGCGGAGGAGGGGCTAGAGTAGCGGAGGAGGGGCTAGAGTAGCAGAGGAGGGGCTAGAGTAGCAGAGGAGGGGCTAGAGTAGCAGAGGAGGGGCTAGAGTAGCAGAGGAGGGGCTAGAGTAGCAGAGGAGGGGCTAGAGTAGCAGAGGAGGGGCTAGAGTAGCGGAGGAGGGGCTAGAGTAGCGGAGGAGGGGCTAGAGTAGAGGAGAGGGGCTAGAGTAGCGGAGAGGGGCTAGAGTAGCGCAGGAGAGAAAA
>NC_091170.1:42564980-42809980 GCF_040958095.1 Procambarus clarkii | reverse complement strand
GTGTGGTGTGCTGTGGGGGTGGTGTGGTGTACTGTGGGGGAGGTGTGGTGTGCTGTAGGGGTGGTGTGGTGTACTGTGGGGGAGGTGTGGTGTACTGTGGGGGTGGTGTGGTGTACTGTGGGGGTGGTGTGGTGTACTGTGGGGGAGATGTGGTGTACTGTGGGGGAGGTGTGGTGTACTGTGGGGGAGATGTGGTGTGCTGTGGGGGAGGTGTGGTGTACTGTGTGGGTGGTGTGGTGTACTGTGGGGTGGAGTGGTGTACTGTGGGGTGGTGTGGTGTACTGTGTGGGTGGTGTGCTGTGGGGGTGGTGTGGTGTACTGTGGGGTGGAGTGGTGTACTGTGGGGTGGTGTGGTGTACTGTGTGGGTGGTGTGCTGTGGGGGTGGTGTGGTGTACTGTGGGGGAGGTGTGGTGTACTGTGTGGGTGGTGTGGTGTACTGTGGAGGTGGGTGGTGTACTGTGGGGTGGTGTGGTGTGCTGTGGGGGTGGTGTGATGTACTGTGGGGTGGTGTGGTGTACTGTGTGGGTGGTGTGGTGTGCTGTGGGGGTGGTGTGGTGTACTGTGGGGTAGTGTGGTGTACTGTGGGGGTGGGTGGTGTACTGTGGGGGTGGGTGGTGTACTGTGGGGTGGTGTGGTGTACTGTGGGGGTGGTGTGGTGTACTGTGGGGGTGGTGTGGTGTACTGTGGGGGTGGGTGGAGTACTGTGGGGGTGGGTGGTGTACTGTGGGGGTGGTGTGGTGTACTGTGGGGGTGGGTGGTGCACTGTGGGGGTGGTGTGGTGTACTGTGGGGGTGGGTGGTGTACTGTGGGGGTGGTGTGGTGTACTGTGGGGGTGGGTGGTGTACTGTGGGGTGGTGTGGTGTACTGTGGGGTGGTGTGGTGTACTGTGGGGGTGGGTGGTGTACTGTGGGGGTGGTGTGGTGTACTGTGGGATGGTGTGGTGTACTGTGGGGTGGTGTGGTGTACTGTGGGGTGGTGTGGTGTACTGTGGGGGTGGGTGGTGTACTGTGGGGGTGGTGTGTACTGTGTGGGTGGTGTGGTGTACTGTGGGGTGGTGTGGTGTACTGTGGAGGTGGTGTGGTGTACTGTGGGGGTGGTGTGGTGTACTGTGGGCGTGGTGTGGTGTACTGTGGGGGTGATGTGGTGTACTGTGGGGGTGGGTGGTGTACTATGGGGGTGGTGTGGTGTACTGTGGGGGTGGTGTGGTGTACTGTGGGGGTGGTGTGGTGTACTGTGGGGGTGGTGTGGTGTACTGTGGGGGTGAGTGGTGTACTGTGGGGGTGGGTGGTGTACTGTGGGGGTGGTGTGTACTGTGGGGGTGGGTGGTGTACTGTGGGGTGGTGTGGTGTACTGTGGGGGAGGTGTGGTGTACTGTGGGGGTGGTGTGGTGTACTGTGGGGGTGGGTGGTGTGCTGTGGGGGTGGTGTGGTGTACTGTGGGGTGGTGTGGTGTGCTGTGGGGGTGGTGTGGTGTACTGTGGGGGTGGTGTGGTGTACTGTGGGGGTGGTGTGGTGTACTGTGGGGGTGGTGTGGTGTACTGTGGGGGTGGGTGGTGTACTGTGGGGTGGTGTGCTGTGGGGGTGGTGTGCTGTGGGGTGGTGTGGTGTACTGTGGGGGTGGGTGGTGTACTGTGGGGGTGGTGTGGTGTACTGTGGGGGTGGGTGGTGTACTGTGGGGTGGTGTGGTGTACTGTAGGGGTGGGTGGTGTACTGTGGGGTGGTGTGGTGTGCTGTGGGGGTGGTGTGGTGTACTGTGGGGTGGTGTGGTGTACTGTGGGGTGGTGTGGTGTCCTGTGGGGTGGTGTGGTGTGCTGTGGGGGTGGTGTGGTGTACTGTGGGGGTGGTGTTGTGTACTGTGGGGGTGGGTGGTGTACTGTGGGGTAGTGTGGTGTGCTGTGGGGGTGGTGTGGTGTGCTGTGGGGTGGTGTGGTGTACTGTGGGGGTGGTGTGGTGTACTGTGGGGTGGTGTGGTGTGCTGTGGGGGTGGTGTGGTGTACTGTGGGGGAGGTGTGGTGTACTGTGGGGGTGGTGTGGTGTACTGTGGGGGTGGTGTGGTGTACTGTGGGGGTGGGTGGTGTACTGTGGGGTGGTGTGGTGTGCTGTGGGGGTGGTGTGGTGTACTGTGGGGGAGGTGTGGTGTACTGTGGGGGTGGTGTGGTGTACTGTGGGGGTGGTGTGGTGTATTGTGGGAGTGGTGTGGTGTATTGTGGGGGTGGTGTGGTGTACTGTGGGGGTGGTGTGGTGTACTGTGTGGGTGGTGTGGTGTACTGTGGGGGTGGTGTGGTGTACTGTGGGGGTGGTGTGGTGTGCTGTGGGGTGGTGTGGTGTACTGTGAGGGAGGTGTGGTGTACTGTGGGGGAGGTGTGGTGTGCTGTGGGGGAGGTGTGGTGTACTGTGGGGGAGGTGTGGTGTGCTGTGGGGGAGGTGTGGTGTACTGTGGGGGAGGTGGTGTGGTGTACTGTGGGGGAGGTGGTGTGGTGTACTGTGGGGGAGGTGGTGTGGTGTACTGTGGGGGAGGTGGTGTGGTGTACTGTGGGGGAGGTGGTGTGGTGTACTGTGGGGGAGGTGGTGTGGTGTACTGTGGGGGAGGTGGTGTGGTGTACTGTGGGGGAGGTGGTGTGGTGTACTGTGGGGGAGGTGGTGTGGTGTACTGTGGGGGAGGTGGTGTGGTGTACTGTGGGGGAGGTGGTGTGGTGTACTGTGGGGGAGGTGGTGTGGTGTACTGTGGGGAAGGTGGTGTGGTGTACTGTGGGGGTGGTGTGGTGTACTGTGGGGGTGGTGTAGTGTACTGTGGGGGAGGTGGTGTGGTGTACTGTGGGGGAGGTGTACTGTACTGTGGGGGTGGTGTGGTGCAGCATGTCTCCTAAGCACCCTCTCATTGGCCTTCATAATTATGGGACGTTAATGCCAATGTCTGAAGAAGATTAAGCCACCCAAGCGTTGGCAATAGCATGAGTAGCACGTAAGAGTGCGGGTGGTCTATGGCTTCTGTTTATTGATTAATTGTTGCCGACGGAGGCGGCTAGTATATTGTGCACCCCATACACTTCCTGTGAGCGGAAGCGCAAAAAAGGATTAGAGGGCACAAAATGTCCGTATCAGACCTTAACGGTGATGGTCACGCTAACAATTACATCTATCATTCACACCTTATAATTACAATGTCAGCCAGTTACAGAGAATGTTCTGTTTCAAGAGCTATATATTTACAGTAGTCATTATATATTAATGGTAGGTCTTATCGCTAATACATGTTTGAACAATAGAGATATTACAGAGTCACAGGGGAGCTGCTGTTTATTATTAGTCTTCACACTACACTACTTGTTTCTTAATCTCATATGTTCTTTATCTACTGGGAACGGAATATGGATACAGTGCAAGGATTTCAGGTATTTTATCCTTTGTAATAAGATAGGTTGCCATATCATACTGCATGAATTTAAATTTATTTCTAAAAGGCTCAATTTTACTACAATCCAAGATATAGTGTTCGAGTGTGTGTTCCAGTATGGACACTGGAGTGTGTATAGGAGAATCACCCTGAAGTCGTCGTATGCACGGAGAGGTTCAACGTCACCTTTACTTGGGGAAATGGCTCGAAACTGACTTATTTGTCATGAACACACCCTGTCAAGCTCGTATACCCCACCTTCACAATCACACTAGTACACCCCACCTTCACAATCACACTCCTACACCCCACCTTCACAATCACACTCCTACACCCCACCTTCACAATCACACTCCTACACCCCACCTTCACAATCACACTCCTACACCCCACCTTCACAATCACACTCCTACACCCCACCTTCACAATCACACTAGTACACCCCACCTTCACAATCACACTCCTACACCCCACCTTCACAATCACACTCCTACACCCCACCTTCACAATCACACTCCTACCCCCCACCTTCACAATCACACTAGTACACTCCACCTTCACAATCACACTAGTACACCCCACCTTCACAATCACACTAGTACACCCCACCTTCACAATCACGCTCGTACACCCCACCTTCACAATCACACTAGTACACCCCACATTCACAATCACACTAGTACACCCCACCTTCACAATCACACTCCTACACCCCACCTTCACAATCACACTCGTACACCCCACCTTCACAATCACACTCCTACACCCCACCTTCACAATCACACTACTACACCCCACCTTCACAATCACACTCGTACACCCCACCTTCACAATCACACTCGTACACCCCCTTCACAATCACTCTCGTACACCCCCACCTTCACAATCACACTCGTACACCCCCACCTTCACAATCACACTCCTACACCCCACCTTCACAATCACACTCGTACACCCCCCCCTTCACAATCACTCTCGTACACCCCACCTTCACAATCACACTCCTACACCCCACCTTCACAATCACACTCGTACACCCCACCTTCACAATCACACTCCTACACCCCACCTTCACAATGACACTCCTACATCCCACCTTCACAATCACACTCCTACACCCCACCTTCACAATCACACTCCTACATCCCACCTTCACAATCACACTCCTACACCCCACCTTCACAATCACACTCCTACACCCCACCTTCACAATCACACTCCTACACCCCACCTTCACAATCACACTCCTACACCCTCACCTTCACAATCACATTCCTACACCCCACCTTCACAATCACTCCTACACCCCACCTACACAATCACACTCCTACACCCCACCTTCACAATCACACTCCTACACCCCACCTTCACAATCACTCTCCTACACCCCACCTTCACAATCTCTCTCCTACACCCCACCTTCACAATCACACTCCTACACCCCACCTTCACAATCACACTCCTACACCCCACCTTCACAATCACTCTCCTACACCCCACCTTCACAATCACTCTCCTACACCCCACCTTCACAATCACACTCCTACACCCCACCTTCACAATCACTCTCCTACACCCCACCTTCACAATCACACTCCTACACCCCCACCTTCACAATCACACTCCTACACCCCACCTTCACAATCACACTCCTACACCCCACCTTCACAATCACACTCCTACACCCCACCTTCACAATCACTCTCCTTGTTTTGAGCTGATCTCCTAATTCCCCTTCACATTATTGTCCGCTGTCAACCGATCTGCAACCGTTTCTCTCTCTTATCTTCCCAGAAAGCCTCACTTGGACAAGAACAAAAACCAGTTGTCTACAGGCAAACCATTTATTACATGAAAATACACTGAAATTAAATAATACAACAGTGCAGCATAACAGACTCCTACAAACTGGTAACACATGTATATAATATCAGTTCTTCACCAAATAAACTGCACTAGGCTGCCGATCAATTCTCGCCCTCAGCCTCTGGCCTTCGCACTACTTGTGGCTGGGTAACTTGCATATAAGAATATTTCCAACAATAAAGTACTAACTTTCTCACCTTACGCTGCGTGTTTCGTGCCATATGCATTCATGCACTCCCTCTAACATATCATGGTGTCCATGTAATTATCTGTTCTGCGTCCTGAGGCCCACCACTAAGAACATCTGTCTCTGGGTCCTTAAAATCAGGTAGGTACTCCTGCCGTCTCTCCAATATTTGCTGCTACTTGAACTCCGACTCAATGCCTGTGAAGTTTCTCTATGCTGCTTCACCAACCAAAACGTGCAGCTCCACTAGACTCGACGTTTCACTCTACCACGGAAGTTCCACCACACACTTGAAGTTCTGTTCCACACTTGAATTCCACTCCACGTAATCTTCACCAGACAGGAAGCTCCACGAAATTCTCCCCACATGAACCGCAGAAAATGATAATGATACGACACTTGTCCACTGGCGCTCCAAAATGGCGCCGTTACTCTTGGTCGTCCTCAAATCCTTTTGGACTCTCTCTAAATTCTTCTCACAGTCCCGACTTGAGTCTACAAAGTCACCTGAAAGGTTTCACGCAGAAAAACCCGCTCAAAGGATATATCACAGTAGGGTCCACACAGGACACGACCACCATGTAGGCCTCAGGTCGCCCCTAATATCGTTCACGATCACATAGAAATGTCGTACGTCGTCCTCGGCAGCGTCCTTACCAGTTGTACACACTAGCCTTCACTCAAACACGTAAACCAAAAGCTATAATCTTCTTCCAGGAGGCACCGACGTACGTCTATCCCTGACGAATCTCGCAATTCAAGTGCTCCTTTACGACCTTCATAATATCGACATCATACTTTGTTTCATCAAAATACTTGCCTTCTGCTTTCATTCTCTTTTAGTCATAATTCACTGACGTTTACTTAATTTACTTCCTTCTCCTGACTCCTAAATCCAGCCAGGTGGGTAGAATAACTCTCACAGAGTAGATCTATCTCACTAGGCTACTTAGGGTTCATAACATTACCCCCTTATTAAGTATGCTTATATATCTATGTATGTCTTCGGAGACAAGCACGTTATTACTTGATTGCAAACTATTTATTGCTCGTAGTGAGGATAGGGAGTCAGAAATAATTAAGCTGTCTACTTCAGTGTTGTCAATAATTTTGAGTGCTACCAGTATTGCTACCAACTCAGCTTGCATTGTGGCTGCCCAGTTACTAACTCTTATATTCCTTTTAATTGTGCTGCCATCAGTCTGATGAGCAATAACAGCACTTCCTGCCCTCCCTGTGATGTACTGAGTGATCCGTCAATGTATATGGTCTGTGTTATGATGTTTTTAGTTTGTATATTGTGAATGTGTTCTAGAGTGCTTAATTTAGCAGCAAGCTGAGCACGAGGGTTGTTTGTGAGTAGTTTCTTGGTGGGGTATGTAGGCGTCAGGATGTCAAAAGGTACTATCTGCCAGGGTGGAAGGAAGTGCTATTTATTGCGTTGCTGCATCCCGTGTAGTGTGGGGCCGTATCTGCGTATTTATGTCTCCGGAATCTCCAGATCCCCCCAAGCTTGTTCTGCCTATTGCACCAGGTGCTGGTGCTAGTAGTACTATACTTGTTAGTATAAACACGGAGTTCCAGGAGTCAGGACCAGGGGCCGGGTGCAGAGGCATGCTCTCTATTTTCAAAGTCGAATTCTTCAGTGAGTTTGTTATTTCATATGTGGGAGTTCTGGCACTTAAAACAGTTTCCCTTGAGAAGTTTGCTAATTAAACGTTTATTTTTTTCTCGATTAATGTCCTTGTTAAAATTATATTTACAGAATAAAAGTACCCTTCCCGTTGGTATTTTCTTTTTTTGCATATTACATATACCAGTGATTGGAGTTTGCTGCTTTGCGATATGATTAAGCATATGAACATTAATATTAACAGATAATTAACATTATCTGAGATAATGATATATATAATGTCCTGATTATTTTTTAATTGTTCGTGAAGATCCCACTGTATCTGTGTATCTGTCTCCATTGATTGATTGATTGATGAAGATTAAGCCACCCAAAAGGTGGCACGGGCATGAATAGCCCGTAAGTGGTGGCCCTTTTGAGCCATTACCAGTATCAAGAGCTGATACTGGAGATCTGTGAAGGTGCAACTGCACCCTGCGTGACGGGAGATGTCTCCCGATGTCTCCATTCCTAACTGACTGTACTTCAAGTCACCCATGAACAAATTAATCACGCTGCAGGTTTGCCAATCTGATCTCGCCAACCTTCTTTACACTACTAATCTCGACCACCATAAATATTTTGGTTGACATTTTAGCCGCTTCTTGGCATGCGTACCAAGACGAGACCTCATCCCTCACCTCCTCCCCCGACTACTTTATCTAACATGCCGTTCGAGGTTTAAGGACGCAGACGCCAATCAATAGTGAAAACAAAAAGAACGGAAAATCACTAATATTTTTTACAAGACGACATAAGGAACACCGGGTGGCTTCACGGTCTACAAGGCCCGTCCAATATTACCCAGGATGAAGCAAAATTGCCCATTAAGGCTCAAAGGGAAAAAGACAGAAGCGAGGAACGGACGCTAACCAAATATCAATATGTATGCAAGTCAGGGATCCAGTAAAACTGAAATGAGTGGACATGCGAAGAAAAGGAAACATGGATAATGTTTCTAGAGAAGGATAATACGAAAGAGGAGAAAGACTGTAGATGAGGAGGGAGAGTGAAAGATGAGAACACGACACAGGCACATCAAAAAACTATAGAAGACCACTTCAGAGAGTAAACGGGATCGTCACGCCACAACATGAAAGCAATAAACAGGCTTTTGGAGGTACAAATAACACGAACAATCGCGAAAATTGGCAATAAGGATATTTGACAATATTGTCAAAAATTGACAATATGGATAAAATTATTCAAAATAAAACATAGGAAAATAAAGGCTATGAGAGGAAAAGCATAATAAGTAGTTACGATGGACAAGGAAGAGCTGACGACATTAACACTATAAAATAATAGAGAGGAAAGCCATGCAAATAGTTAGGCAGTATGAAGACTAAGGAGACGCTGAGCCAGGGCCCGGACACTCCTTACTTTCTGGCTGGCAAATGTGACTTGGCTAATGGAAGCCTCGGGAAGTGGGGCATGGAGAGAGGGGGGAGGGGAGGAAAGGGGGGAGGGGAGGAAAGGGGGGAGGAGGAAAGGGGGGGGAGGAAAGGTGGGTGAGGAGGGGTGGGGGGAAAGGTGGGTGAGGAGGGGGGGAGGATGCTGTATACAAGGGGGGAGGGTGCTGTATACATGGGGGAGAGGGTGCTGTATACATGGGGGAGAGGGTGCTGTATACATGGGGGAGAGGGTGCTGTATACATGGGGGGAGGGTGCTGTACACATGGGGGGCGGGTGCTGTACACATGGGGGGCGGGTGCTGTATACATGGGGGAGGGTGCTGTATACATGGGGGAGGGTGCTGTATACATGGGGGAGGGTGCTGTATACATGGGGGGAGGGTGCTGTATACATGGGGGGCGGGTGCTGTACACATGGGGGGCGGGTGCTGTATACATGGGGGAGGGTGCTGTACACATGGGGGCGGGTGCTGTATACATGGGGGAGGGTGCTGTATACATGGGGGAGGGTGCTGTATACATGGGGGAGGGTGCTGTACACATGGGGGGCGGGTGCTGCATACATGGGGGGTGTACTCACCTTGTTGTGCTTACGGGGGTTGAACTTTGGCCCCACTTTTCAACTGTCAATCAACATCAACCGGTGTACAGATTCTTGATCCCACTGGGCTCAAGAACCAAATCTACATTTGAAACTGTGTATGGAGTCTAACCTCCACCACATCTTGGCTTGATGTATTCCATTTGTCAACTTCTCTGATACTGAAGACATTCTTTCTAATGTGTCTGTGGCTCATTTGAGTACTATGTTTCTACCTGTGTTCCTTTGTTCGTGTTCCACCCGTGCTAAATAGTTTTTCTTTATCCACCCCTCTCAATTCCCCAGAGAATTTTGGTCCATTTTTGTTAGAATTTTGAGAATTTTGTGTGTATTTACTGTGAGTCTGCAGAATCGAGCTATTAAGCTCATGGATCCCCCTTTTCTAGCCAATCTATTTTTCTTCTCTCATATCTATTAATTATATTTTATCTCTTATCATCCGCACACACACACATCCCCAGGAAGTGTAACACCATAAAGGTGTTTTGTATTATATTAAACAACATGAGTCAGTCACACACCAGTTGATTGACAGTTGAGAGGCGATTTTACCAGTTGATTGACAGTTGAGAGGCGGGACCAAAGAGCCAAAGCTCAACCCCCGCAAGCACAATTAGGTGAGTACACAGGATATTTGAAATTGAAATAAGTTTATTGAGGTAAAATACACACAAAGGGATGAGGTAGCTCAAGCTATTCTCACCCCGTTACACCGGATATTTGGTGTCGCCAGACTGACAGCCATCATCAATTAAGAAGTCACACCTAGGGAAGTTAATGACCACGAGTTGACCAGGGGTCAGGTCGTGTCAGGTGACCTTGCTCTCTGCTAAGCCGATAATTGCAGACAGGTAGGGGAGCCGGTGGCTGAGCGGACAGAACACTGGACGCGTGATCCTGTGGTCCAGGGTTCGATCCCGACCGCCGGCGAGAAACAACGGGCAGTTTCTTTCACCCTGATGCCCCTGTTACCCAGCAGTAAATAGGTACCTGGGAGTTAGTCAGCTGTCACGGGCTGCTTCCTGGGGTGGAGGCCTGGTCGAGGACCGGGCCGCGGGGACACTAACCCCCGAAATTATCTAAAGATAGGTAGCCGGGTGTGTATTTCAAACAAGCCGCTGTTTAAGGCGTGGTAGGTAGATGGTTTGAGGCTATCTACTTGGTAGGCGGGGCTTAACTCCCGGTTCCCCCATAAATATCCAGGGAACTGGACATTCAAGAAGCAGATGAGACACAGAGAGGACTGTAGACCAAGCAGGAGGGAGTAGAGCAAGGCTCCAGGCGCCAGACTGGCCTTCCCCAGGCCAGGAGGAGGATTCTGCCATCAACTGTCCCCTCCCCCCCCCTCTCTCTATCCAACTTAGATTCAGAGACTTGGCGAGTTGAACTTTAAGGTGACAAATTTGATGTTTCCAACTTGCGGTGTTGTGTGATTTTCAGGGGCAGTCAGCTGTGGTGTCCTCAGGGCTCAGCTGTGGTGTCCTCAGGGCTCAGCTGTGGTGTCCTCAATGTCTTGTGAGGTGACTCGCACTGTATATTACTGTATTGGTGTCATTTAACATACAAAGATATGAATGAATTATGAATTCCATATGAGTGAAGCTCTTATGTTAAATATTTAATAGATTAACTTATACTTTTAGAGTGTGTTTAATTTTAAAAGCTTCTTATTTTGAAGGCTAGAGTGGAGAGCCCTCTGAGCTTACTGACTTAAAGATTCTACATGACTCCAGTTGATACATGCTAACATGAGAGAACAACTTAAAGTACAGACAAGTTCCATTCCTTGTCTTGTATGTCCTTAACTTGAATGGATGGTGGCAGCAACTTTCATCTTTAACCTTTTCTACTACTACATTCTTTACTTCTACTTTCTATCTTACTGCTCACATCCCCCTTACTCCTTACACCTCACTTCCTCCTCACTACCTCCCTCACCCTATGAGTGTCTTAATTCTTTCATTTGTTTTCCCATTTCATTTTCTGATACGTTACAGAAGCAGCCCGTAGCAGCTGTCTAACTCCCAGGTACCTATTTACTGCTAGGTGAACGAAAACTCTAAAAAAAAGATCAGGGTGAAAGAAACTGCCCCTTTGTTTCCGTCTTTACTGGGAATCTTTTTTTTTTTTTTTTTTGCAGGGATATTCCAGCGCGGGCCCTAAGCCTCTGGCTGGCCCACTAAGTGTTGCTTGTTTCTGTTTTACTTGGGCGGAGTATGAGTATTTATGACTCGTATGGTCGCTTCAGTAAAATTTTGCCATATGTGTTTAACAACTTCTTCTGCTCTGTTGAATCTAAGTTGAAATCTTCATGGGTTTGTAACTGTGCACTGTGTTAGATAATGTTCCAGTGGTCTGTCGGGCATTTCTCCACAGTGTTGACATTTCCTCTCATCTTCCGGAACCTGTAAGCCTAATTCCCATGCACATGGGTATCCAAGCCTGATGCGATGTAAATGCACTTCTGTTGCTCTACTGTTCCCTTTCATCAAACTAAGTGGTTCGTAGTTGGTTGAATTCTTGTACCAACCCGCAGATCCTGATGTTGCAACTGCTGTGTTGTGGTCACTGTACATCTTTTGCATTGCTCTGTTTCTAATTACTTTCTTAACTGGGAATCGAACCCGGGCCATTAGGACTACGACCCCCAAGCGCTGTCCACTCAGCCACGAGGCCCCGCGGCACACATGGGCTTAAGAGTAGATGCTTGACGCTGCAAACAGACCGAGGTGAGCCTGCCGCACACGAGCATGCGCACGGGTATGCGCACGGGCGCGCCCACACACACACGTACCAGCACGCATGCGTGGGCACACACACATGGGCACGCACGCACAGACGGACGGACGGACGTACGCACAAACACACACACACCCTCTTTCAAAGCTTGCAACAAACTCATGAAAACTGCAAACTTTGTGAAAGCTAATGAAATTAAAAAAAAATGCAGTCGAGTGTATTATTCTAGAGTATTATGCAGATGGCGCAAAATGGCCTCACGTGTGGAGAAGCCCGCCAGCTTAACCATGCTGGCTCGTGACAATGGTCATCATCAGGGCATCACACCCACGTGACAGGAACAGCTCTACGCCGCCACTTTCCTCACTCGCCCCCTCCAGCTGTCTCAATGGGAGCAAAACCCGGAGAGAGGCTACCAACCTTTCCCACTCATGTTCAGTATTACTGGTTATGTTGTATTCAGTCCTCAGCGGTGTGTAACAACATCGTTACCCTTATGGGTCACCTGCCCACTTCAGAGACTGAAATGACTCCTAGCAGATTTTTTAGTTTGAAGGTTGAATTAATACACGTAATTAAGTGCCCCTGTTACTTCAGCTAAGCTCAACACGGCACCTCTGTCCTGCGTGACAGTGAATACCAGCATTATCCTCACTTTAATAAGACTTTATTATCAAAATCCTCAGATTAGGCAAAATTGTAATTAATTTTGTCAATACAGATGTTAATAATAATAAATTCCGTCACCACTGCCGCCTAACCCAATTTGACCAATGACATGTATGGTTTGTTGAGTCAAAAGCTTAATCAACCAGGTGTTTAGTGATGTTACGAAGCATCGCTAATCAGTGGGAGTGGGTAGAAGTGGCGCTCACTGAAGTTTGTACGGAGCCAATCAAGATCGACTCGAAGCATACTCAGGAGCACCAGTGAGGACCAAAGCTTGTTTACAAGACGAAGATTTGCCAACTTGTCAAGCGTGTGACAATGATCGCAGCAACTTGTGTGACAAACATGAATGAGGACCTTGATGGCAACCTGAAAAGTTATCCTGTACCAATGCTAGTTAATGGTGTTAATTTATCATCGAGCAAGCGTGAAAAACGGTGACCCAAATTCTCCGTGTCAAGACACTTCACCGAATTCGTCAGTGTAAGAAAATAGTGAACCAATTCAGTCTAGCTGTTTGTGTTCTTTCATTAGCCGGCTCCTCCAATCCTTACGTCAATTGCCTCATGCACCTTTGCAATAAATACAAAAATCAGATATAATACACATTCAAGGTGCGTTAGGCTCTGTTCCACAACACTCACACCGAGGCAAGGATGAGACTTGGGGATTCAGTGTTGATCCACCAAGATCCGGCAAGTTCATGCAGAGATTTCAATACCCAACAAACCCAAATACGGACTCTCTCAAGGTCTCTTATTGTACTTCATCTCCCGGTAGTTAATATTATGTTTGAATAAGCCTACATGTTTTTATTACAGCAATTTCGAGGATGAATGAATGTCACAAGATAAATTTTAAGGGGTAGCCTAAACTACACCATGTAAAGAATATCGAATTTAAGTATTACTGAAGAAATGGTGAGAGTAAAGGAAGGAAGTAAGGGGGGTGTGAGAGGAGGAGGGGGAGAGAGAGGGGGGGAGGGACGAAGGGAGGGAGAGAGGGAGGGAGAGAGGGAGGGAGGGAGGGAGAGGGAAAGAGAGAGAGGGAAGGAGAGAGAGGGGGAGAGGGAGAGAGAGGGGGAGAGGGGGAGAGGGAGAGAGAGGGGGAGAGGGAGAGAGAGGGGGAGAGGGAGAGAGAGGGGGAGAGGGAGAGAGAGGGGGAGAGGGAGAGAGAGGGGGAGAGGGAGAGAGAGGGAGAGAGAGGGGGAGAGAGGGGGAAAGAGGGAGGGAGAGAGGGAGAGAGAGGGAGAGAGAGGGGGAGAGAGGGAGAGAGAGGGGGAGAGAGGGAGAGAGAGGGGGAGAGGGAGAGAGGGAAAGAGGGGGAGAGAGAGAGAGAGAACTCACCTATGTGTGCATGCAGGATCGAGCTCTAGCTCTTGGACCCCGCTTTTCTAGCCGTTGGTTGTCTAGTACAATGACTACTGGCCAGGTTTCCCTATCATACCTGCTTTTAAAGTTATGAATGGAGCCTCTACAATCTGCTCCTTTAGGTCATTCCATTTACTCACTACCCTCACGCTAAATGAAAACTTCCTAACATCTATATGACACATCTGAGTCTCAAGCTTTCATCCGTGTCTTCTTGTTCTATTGTTATTCGTTGTAAATATTTCCACTTTTTCCACTTTGTCAATCCCCTCTAAGTATTTTATACGTCTGTATCATGTCCCTCCTCTCACACCTCCTTTCTAACGACGTCAGGTTCAGTTCCTTCAGTCTGTCTTCGTACCTCATCCCTCGCAGCTCTGGGACGAGTTTCGTTGCAAAGTTCTGCACCTTTTTGAGCTTCCTTATGTGTTTTTTAAGATGGGGGCTCCACGATGGGGTGGCATACGCTAAGACTGTTCACACATAGGTGGTTATCTTGAGGTTATCTTGAGATGATTTCGGGGCTTTTTAGTGTCCCCGCGGCCCGGTCCTCGACCAGGCCTCCACCCCCAGGAAGCAGCCCGTGACAGCTGACTAATACCCAGGTACCTATTTTACTGCTAGTTAACAGGGGCATAGGGTGAAAGAAACTCTGCCCATTGTTTCTCGCCGGCGCCTGGGATCGAACCCAGGACCACAGGATCACAAATCCAGCGTGCTGTTCGCTCGGCCGACCGGCTCCCTTTATACAGTGATCTAATAGCTTCCTTATTCAAGTTTCTTAAGAATATTCTGAATGCGGCTGACGTTATTATATGTATATGTTTATGTGTATAATATATATATATATATATATATATATATATATATATATATATATATATATATATATATATATATATATATATATATATATATATATATGAGTCTCTGGAGTTAGGTTTGGTGTTATGTCCACTCCCAGGTCTTTTTCTCTAGAAGTAGAATCCCTTCATCGTATATTGACTTTTCGGTCCCCATTTCCTTCACCTTTCACTTGCTGGTGTTGAACTCTAGCATCCATTTCTCGTGGATTCTCTCTCATCTTGGAGAATCTTACAATCCTCATCTATCTCAACCCTCCTCATTAGTTTTGCATCATCTGCAAACATTAACATAAACATTGACTCCTGCAGTCAAGTCATTTTCATAAATGAGAAATAGAATGGGTCCCAGCACTGATCCTTGAGGCACCCCGCTTGTTACTCTACGCCAGTCAGACAGTATGTTCAAGCTGACACGTGTCAGATACCAAACAATTAAACGTACTACACTACGTAACAGTAAGAAAGACGGTGGGTTTGGGATACTGAATGTGTACGGTAAGGCATTGGCTATCTTATGTATTATCTTTAGAAAGGAAATAATGTAAAGGAAGTGTAAATGTTTTAAGATATTATGTTTGTAAAACACGTGTTAGCTACTTGACACATATGCCGGAGTATACTGGACTGTCTTCATTTCACCTCACTTTTATTCTTGTGCAATTACTATTCTCTGGCAGATTTGCAATGTTGAAGTTTTTTTTTTAACGATGAATAGTAAACAAGAGTATTATGTTCTACTCCCAAATATAGTTCCTAGAGTACAGGAACTTTTTAGAGTAGAGGAATGTGTACTTTTCAACTGGCGAGTAATATGGGCAAACCTTCATGTTAAATTTATTGCCCCCAAAACAACGTGAATTATTGTATCGCTATATTCATGAGACCCTCCCTACTAATAATAGTGTTGATGTTGGGCATTAGGGACAACAATAGGTGTGACCAATGTACTGAAATTAAGAATAATATGAATATATTTTATTTTTGTAAGCAGAAAGTTATTCTTGTTGGATTACAGACACTCCTAAAGCTTTATATGGACCAAGCATTAGAATGGATTAATAAGGTTTTTAATAATTAACATTGACATAAAATGCAAGAAAATTAATATAATAATAATTATGCTACTTTCTGATTACATTTTTTTGTGTGTGAATAGGCGGGCGAGAGGGTTACTCAGTAGTCAAAATATTTAAGTTCTTGCGAGGCAGATTCAAGTATAACATTTGAGGTTTAAGGCTCTGGTTTTGCAGTATTTTCCTTGTAAATTGATATATAACTTTTATATTGTATATTAATTAATAAAGATAAAAAAGTTGACACGTGTTGGATATGCGCTCTCCTTGACACGTGCGCATGTTGGGTATGAGTACGTGTCAAGGAGAGCGATACCAACCTAGCTGGCTGGTTTTACGGGCTCACCATAGCCCGTGCTACTTGGAACTTTTTGTTCTGACTAGATGAATCTAAAACAACAACAGCTGGCTGGTGATCCCTGGTGGGCGAGGCTAGGCTAGTGCTGGTGACCCCTGGTGGACGAGGCTAGTGCTGGTGACCCCTGGTGGACGAGGCTAGGCTAGTGCTGGTGATCCCTGGTGGGCGAGGCTAGGCTAGTGCTGGTGATCCCTGGTGGACGAGGCTAGGCTAGTGCTGGTGACCCCTGGTGGGCGAGGCTAGGCTAGTGCTGGTGATCCCTGGTGGGCGAGGCTAGGCTAGTGCTGGTGATCCCTGGTGGACGAGGCTAGTGCTGGTGATCCCTGGTGGGCGAGGCTAGTGCTGGTGACCCCTGGTGGACGAGGCTAGGCTAGTGCTGGTGATCCCTGGTGGGCGAGGCTTGGCTAGTGCTGGTGATCCCTGGTGGACGAGGCTAGGCTAGTGCTGGTGATCCCTGGTGGACGAGGCTAGTGCTGGTGATCCCTGGTGGACGAGGCTAGTGCTGATGATCCCTGGTGGACGAGGCTAGTGGTGGTGATCCCTGGTGGACGAGGCTAGTGCTGGTGATCCCTGGTGGACGAGGCTAGTGCTGGTGATCCCTGGTGGACGAGGCTAGTGCTGGTGATCCCTGGTGGACGAGGCTAGTGCTGGTGATCCCTGGTGGACGAGGCTAGTGCTGGTGATCCCTGGTGGACGAGGCTAGGCTAGTGCTGGTGATCCCTGGTGGACGAGGCTAGTGCTGGTGATCCCTGGTGGACGAGGCTAGTGCTGGTGATCCCTGGTGGACGAGGCTAGTGCTGGTGATCCCTGGTGGACGAGGCTAGGCTAGTGCTGGTGATCCCTGGTGGGCGAGGCTAGTGCTGGTGATCCCTGGTGGGCGAGGCTAGTGCTGGTGACCCCTGGTGGACGAGGCTAGGCTAGTGCTGGTGATCCCTGGTGGGCGAGGCTAGGCTAGTGCTGGTGATCCCTGGTGGACGAGGCTAGGCTAGTGCTGGTGATCCCTGGTGGACGAGGCTAGTGCTGGTGATCCCTAGTGGACGAGGCTAGTGCTGGTGATCCCTGGTGGACGAGGCTAGTGCTGGTGATCCCTAGTGGACGAGGCTAGTGCTGGTGATCCCTAGTGGACGAGGCTAGTGCTGGTGATCCCTGGTGGACGAGGCTAGTGCTGGTGACCCCTGGTGGACGAGGCTAGTGTGGTGATCCCTAGTGGACGAGGCTAGGCTAGTGCTGGTGATCCCTGGTGGACGAGGCTAGTGCTGGTGATCCCTGGTGGGCGAGGCTAGGCTAGTGCTGGTGATCCCTGGTGGGCGAGGCTAGGCTAGTGCTGGTGATCCCTGGTGGACGAGGCTAGGCTAGTGCTGGTGATCCCTGGTGGACGAGGCTAGGCTAGTGCTGGTGATCCCTGGTGGACGAGGCTAGGCTAGTGCTGGTGATCCCTGGTGGGCGAGGCTAGGCTAGTGCTGGTGACCCCTGGTGGACGAGGCTAGGCTAGTGCTGGTGACCCCTGGTGGACGAGGCTAGGCTAGTGCTGGTGATCCCTGGTGGACGAGGCTAGGCTAGTGCTGGTGACCCCTGGTGGACGAGGCTAGTGCTGGTGATCCCTAGTGGACGAGGCTAGGCTAGTGCTGGTGATCCCTGGTGGACGAGGCTAGTGCTGGTGATCCCTGGTGGGCGAGGCTAGTGCTGGTGATCCCTGGTGGACGAGGCTAGGCTAGTGCTGGTGATCCCTGGTGGGCGAGGCTAGTGCTGGTGATCCCTGGTGGACGAGGCTAGGCTAGTGCTGGTGATCCCTGGTGGGCGAGGCTAGTGCTGGTGATCCCTGGTGGACGAGGCTAGTGCTGGTGATCCCTGGTGGACGAGGCTAGGCTAGTGCTGGTGATCCCTGGTGGGCGAGGCTAGTGCTGGTGACCCCTGGTGGACGAGGCTAGTGCTGGTGACCCCTGGTGAGCGAGGCTAGGCTAGCACCGTGCACATCACAATTCACCACCGCGTCACGCCCCCAAAAGTGCTGCTAACGCGCCTGAACACACACACACGGGCCAGCCACACAGGCTCGCCACCCACCACAAACACAACTCAATTCGCATTGCTTCATTAATAGATGAAAATGTGAGGACGGAGCGTTTTATTCGGCACCAGCGACTCTGAAGAAGAAAGCTTCGGCACGGTTATATTTCCGCTTGTATCAACAGACTACAGTGTGGGAAGGCCATACAGGATGGTTTGCTGTACAGGGACAGGTAGATAGAAGGCACTGGGAAGAAGCTGATATATTTTTAAATTACAGAGCTTTATTCGTAGCATTTATCGTTAACACTTTTGAGGACATCCAAAAGAGGTTCTCATAAAGGTTGGAACTTGTATGTTCCTTTGACGGTTGGATGGAACCTTTATGTTCCTCTGAAGGTTGGAACCTGTATGTTATTTCAAGGTTAGAACTTGAATGTTCATACCGTCACTTTTTGTTATTGTTGTTGTTGTTGTTGCGCTAAAGGGGTGTAGTACAAAAAGAAAAAAAAATGTTATTTTTTCGCGCTAGGTTAAGCACAATGTCCCGGCAAATTGAGCTTCTAATTTTGTTGGTGGTAAGTAAGAGAAGGGCAGAAAGTGCTCACAACTTACGCAAAGCGTCTGTACCGTAAATGGTAGAGACAACACGTTGGACAGTTGAGCTTGAGGGGGCAACATGAGGGAAAGTTCCACACAGTAAACGCCGGATAAAAGTCCTTTATATTTTATACATGTAAAAAGGCTGCAGAGACTGCGATTTTCTGTTAGCATCCTCTGCTCGACAGAATTATCTTGACCAACCATGTACATCAATAACACGTACCATGATCACGCTACAAATGGAAATACGCCAAAAATAACTCCCTATATGAGAACACACTAATGTGATCCATCACCCATAGATCTAGAGTTTGTTCAATCTCGAAATACTCTATAGTTAGTTCAGACATAATAGATCATCCATACCAGTGATGGACAACTTAACCAGCCTCCAGGAGGCACAGTTAGACAACCTCCCACTCGAGCAGTTAATAACTCTCACTTCTCTGGAGAAAAATCAAATTGGTCTTGAGGCAACGTAAGACTTCAAGAAGTTAATTAGCAAAAGTACTTTTTGGAATCTATGTTCTTCACGTCAGACAAGTCTGGGCGTAACAGTTTCCAGCTAGAGCGGTCCTCAGCTGCAGGAGACTCACTTAACGCAGGAAAATGAGGCTCCGTAAAAAGTAGGTGGCAGGAGGTGCCGGCGGCAACAGCAGGCCGTCACTAGCTCCAGCACATGCTGACAATTTCCGTGAAATGCAACGCTTTGCTGGATTCAACAAGAACATGGAGTTTCCTTTTACTCTAATATAATGTTTTCTTACGACAACGTAAAGGGCCATTTCCAGGGAGACGCTATTATCCAGTAAGGTTATCTTCATAAAAACACAAAAATACAGGCAAAATGGGAAAGAGCCACTGTGGTACATAGCAGCTATAAATAAAACACAAAGACATCAATGATCAGTTGTTTGCTGCTAGTGCTCATCTCTAGTATCAGCCACTGATACAGATAATGGCTCCAAAGAGCCTCCACTTACGGGCTCACCATAGCCCGTGCTACTGGAACTTATTGTTCTGAGTAGCGAATCTTAAACAACAACAACATGCTAGTGCGTCACTCCCTGCCATTCTCATTCATTACCTTGCTGGAGCGGTAGCCCAGCAATGGGAAGTGCCTCAATCCCCAGCGGTAAGCGGTACACCGCGCCGCCCAAACGACCGTGGTCTACTGTCAAATATTAATGATGAGAGGTCCAACATGACAGAGGAGGCATGCACACCCATGGTCAACTACCCTTTACAGCCTCGTAGGGGACCACCACATTACGCCACCTGGCCACTAAGGTGACTGCAACGACTCTCTCTCCTAATAAGTACTGCCAACGGGGTAATATCCGCTGTGTAATACAAGTTAACCATTGGCCTACACAACGATATCCAGGTTAACAATTGCTACAAATGTTCGAATCCATTCAATAAACATTCGTATACAAAACCACACCAACCTACCAAAACTTAATAACAAACACAGTTTGTTTGCCTAACAAACCTTCTGGTATTCTATGATAAACTAACACGAATAAGGCAGGAGAGAAGGATGGACAGACTGCATATTTCTGGACTGCCAAAAAAGCCTTTGATACAGTACCGCACAGGAGACTGCTATTCAAACTTGAGAGACCGGCGGGAGTAAGCTTCAAGGCCCTAGCTTGGGTAAGGAACTATTTAACAGGAAGGAAGAGGAGAGTAACGATAAGGGGGCGAGAAGTCGGACTGGAGAACAATAACGAGTGGAGTACCTCAAGGACCATTCCTATTTCTAACATACGTAAATGATAAATGAGCAGGAGTAGAGTCCTATATGTCGATGTTCGCGGATGACGCAAAATTAATGAGAAGAGTTGCGACAGATGAGGATTGTAGGGTCATCCAAGAGGACTTGAACATATTGCAGAGATGGTCAGGGAAATGACTACTAGAGTTCAACACGAGCAACTGTAAAGTTATGGAAATATGATTAAATGATAGGAGACGAAAGGGAGAGTACACAATGAAGGGAAACTACCTTAATGTGACTTTTCGAGAAAGAGACCTGGGAGTGGACCTAACACCTAATATAACTCTTGAGGCACATATAAATAGGATAACGACAGCAGCGTACTCTGGCGAAAGTTAAAACATCATTCAGAACCCTAAGTGAAGAGGCTTTTAGGGCGCTTTACACTGCCTACGTGAGACCAGTCTTAGAGTATGCCGCGCCATGGAGTCCCACACCTAAAGAAACACACAAGGAAACTGGAAAAGTTCATTAGATTGCGACGAGGCTCGTCCCAGAGTTACGAGGGATAGGGTATGAAGAGGGCCAGAAGGAACAGAACCTTACGACACTAGAAAAAAGAAGGGATAGGGGGGGATTTGATAGAAACATAAAATTCTCAGGGGAACTGACAGTGAAAATAGACGAAATGTTCACACTGAATAGTTACAAAACACGGGGACATGGGTAGAAGCTGAAAACTCACATGAGTCACAGAGATGTTAGGAAGTTTTCTTTTAGCGTGAGAGTAAGGGAGAAATGGAATGAACTTAAGGAGCAGGTTGTGGAAGCAAATTCTATTCATAATTTTAAGACTAGATATGATAGGGGAAATAGGACCGGAGTCATTGCTATAAACAACCGGTAGCTAGAAAGGCGGGATCCAAGAGTGAATGCTCGATCATGCAGGCACGAACAGGTCAGTACCAAAAGGTGAGCACATACACTAATCAATATATAACAAATAAATCCTTCACTTAAAACTCTTCTAGGTACAGGTACAACAGTTTAAAATTAACTGCAGGTTGAACAATTTCAGAATGACAGGAGGTAAGGTGAGGAACAAACTAGATGAGGAAGTCCTCGACGGCAATTCGATACCTAGCTTTAAATGTAAACATGATAAGAACACGAGTGAAGAGTGTCACTACATTAAGGTAATGATGAAGGCAGGGGTCTAAGAGGAGATGCTCGACCCTGCAGAGAACAAAGGCAGTTGATGAGTATCACCTTCCCACTCCGGAACCTGGCGAGGGATCCACCAGTACTCACCTTGGTTGAATACACACACACCAAGCTCACTGTGACCCTGCCATGCTGTGGGGGCTAGAAGCCCAGCCCTTCAAGTCTTACTGTGATAATAAAGAGGCATCTGTACACATTTATAAGTAACAAGGCACACCTCAAGCTGGCTTAATGTAACAGTGAGATCACTCGAGCTTCTTAACAGTGAGAGCTTTCAAGTGAACAGTGGCCCTCAGGCTCAGTTGAATTCCCGGGTAAACACAATCTGCAACACTCAAATGTGTAGGCGAGGGATATCAGCCATTGAATATCATTCTTGCCCAGACAACTCCTGAGTCACCTGACGCATCACGTTAATATTCTCACCAGCTCTATATTTAGTACACACGCTGTTGTATTAACAGTAGGGGATAAAATAGCACACTTTGCCACCTCTCACCATCCTTTTTTTATCTGTTACTGCTACAACTCCAGACACATTTATAAATTAAATGGTGTGTGTTAAACTCAAATTATATAAATATATATATATATATATGTGTGTGTATATGTCGTACCTAGTAGCCAGAACGAACTTCTCAGCCTACTATGCAAGGCCCAATTTGCCTAATAAGCCAAGTTTTCCTTAATTAATATATTTTCTCATTTTTTCTTGTGAAATGATAAAGCTACCCATTTCATTATGTATGAGGTCAATTTTTTTTATTGGAGTTAAAATTAATGTAGATGTATGAACGAACCTAACCAACCCTACCTAACCTAACCTATCTTTATAGGTTAGGTTAGGTAGCCGAAAAAGTTAGGTTAGGTTAGGTTGTCGAAAAACAATTAATTCATGAAAACTTGGCTTATTAGGCAAATCGGGCCTTGCATAGTAGGCTGAGAAGTGCGTTCTGGCTACTAGGTACGACATATATATATATATATATATATATATATATATATATATATATATATATATATATATATATATATATATATATATATATGACAAATGTGTTTTAGGAAAGAATAAAGGCGAGAATAAGAGTGCGGGGGGGGGGGGGAGGAAGAAATGTGTAGACAGTCTGGAGTGGCGTGTTTGAGGAGAAAGAAATAAAATCCTCCCCAGTCAACACAAACCCACACACGACCTCGGCCAAATTCCCCACCTCCCTACTATTGCAGTAACCAATTTGTAATTTTAGGTAATTTAAAGTTATTATAGTTGTGGCGCAACACTACTCAGCCATTACGTAATTATCTTTACCATAAACAATAAGTGTGCCACATTTGCTTGGTCATTCTCAACAGTCATTCGTAATAGCATACAAATACAGCTACACACACACACAATTCTCAGGGGAATTGACAAGATAGACAAGGATGGATTATTTAACACGGGTGGTACACGCATTAGGGGACACAAGTGGAAGCTGAGTCCCAAATGAGCCACAGAGACATTAGAAAGAACTTTTTCAGTGTCAGAGTAGTTAACAGGTGGAATGCACTAGGCAGTGATGTGGTGGAGGCTGACTCCATACACAGTTTTAAATGAAGATATGATAGAGCCCAGTAGGCTCAGGAATCTGTATATTGTTTATATATAATCTGTATATATACAAGGCATTGCTGCATAGCCACATCAGGAGAAAAACAACAGTAAAGGAACAGGTTATGAAATTAAGGATAGGGGCAGAAGGATTCACTACAAACGACAAGGAAGTGTGTGAGGAACTGAATAAGAAATTCCAGGAGGTCTTCACCTTAGAGCAAGGAAAAATCCCAGAGATAAGAGAGGGAATATGTAACCAGGAACCACTGGAAGAGTTTGAGATTACCAGCGGGGAGTAAGGAAGTGTTTACTAGAGTTGGATGTGACAAAGGCTATAGGCCCAGATGGAATCTCCCCTTGGATACTAAAGGAAGGAGCAGAAGAACTGTGCCTACCACTCTCCATAGTGTATAACAAATCACTAGCAACAAGGAAACTGCCAGAAATTTGGAAAGCAGCTAACGTAGTCCCGATATACAGGAAAGGGGATAGACAGGAGGCACTGAATTACAGGCCAGTGTCCCTAACCTGCATACCATGCAAGCTGATGGAGAAGATTGTGCGAAGAAAGCTAGTAGAGCACCTAGAGTGAAAGAACTTTGTAACACAGCATCAACATGGGTTCAGGGATGGCAGGTCCTGCCTCACAGGGTTACTTGAATTCTACGACCAGGCAACAAAAATAAGGCAAGAAAGAGAAGGGTGGGCAGACTGCATATTTTTGGATTGTCAGAAAGCCTTTGATACAGTGCCACACAAGAGGCTAGTGAAAAAGCTGGAGATGCAGGCAGGAGTGAAAGGGAAGGTGCTCCATTGGGTAAGGGACTACCTAAGCAACAGAAAACAGCGAGTCACTGTGAGGGGTGAGGCCTCAGATTGGCGTGACGTCACCAGTGGAGTCCCGCAGGGTTCAGCCCTTGAACCTATACTGTTTCTGATATATGAAAATGATCTTCCAGAGGGTATAGAATTGTTCCTCTCAGTGTTTGCTGATGATGCAAAAATTACGAGGAGGATTAAAACAAGATGATAGTAGGAGGCTACAAGATGACCTAGACAGACTGAATGAATGGTGCAACAAATGGGTACTAAAGTTCAACCCGAGTAAATGCAAGATAATGAAACTAGGCGGTGGAAACAGGAGGCCAGACACAGGATACCGAATGGGAGATGAAGTACTTCATGAAACGGACAGAGAGAAAGATCTTTAAGTTGATATCATACCAAACCTGTCTCCTGAAGCCCACATAAGAAGAATTACATCTGCGGCATATGCGAGGCTGGCTAACATCAGAACAGCCTTTAGAAACCTGTGTAAGGAATCATTCAGAACCTTGTACACCGCATTATGTAAGACCAATCCTGGAGTATGCGGCCCCAGCATGGAGCCCGTACCTTGTCAAGCACAAGACAAAGATGGAAAAAGATCAGAGGTATGCCACTAGGCTCGTCCCAGAACTAAGAGGCACGAGTTACGAGGAAAGGGTACGTGAGATGCACCTTACGACACTGGAAGACAGAAGAGTAAGGGGAGACATGATCACAACCTACAAAATTCTTAGAGCAATTGACAGGGTAGATAAGGATAAACTTTTTAACACGGGTTGTACGCGAACAAGGGGACACAGGTAAAGACTGAGTGCCCAAATGAGCCACAAGGACGTTAGAAAGAACTTTTTCAGTGTCCGAGTAGTTAACAGGTGGAATGCATTAGGAAGTGATGTGGTGGAGGCTGACTCCATACACAGTTTCAAATGTAGATATGACAGAGCCCAGTAGGCTCAGGAACCTGTACACCAGTTGACTGACGGTTGAGAGGCGGGACCAAAGAGCCAAAGCTCAACCCCCGCAAGCACAACTAAGTGAGTACACACACGGAAATGACTCACCGGGGAACAATGGTCATCCTCCCGAGGAGTCCAAGGTGAAGGTCCCATCCAGCACGTCAACACCGGCAAGGAACGCGGACACATTACACCTAGTACTTGTAAACACACTCTACATCTCTCATTGATATACAATATCAATTCTCTCTAACATTCAAACCAGCATTACCAAATCTCTATGAACTACTAATACTGTACTACTAATAAACTGTTCTCCTCAGCGCTCATGTGCACATGTACACACGCAGGCGCGCACACACACACACACACACACACACACACACACACACACACACACACACACACACACACACACACACACACACACCCACCCACCCACCAAGAGTCCTTGGTACCATATCGCGGTAGAACCAGAGCCTCCAGCAACATCATCAGCTGCACGAAACACACATTTTCTTCAACTTGTCCAAATCCTCTAAAGGTTTATTTTTATTTTGTTGCTATTTACGTTAATTATATTACTAACAGTAAAAGAGACTCCATCAAAAACATATAATTTTACCAATTACGTTTTTAATGATGTAACACGTAACACGTCATGATGTACACGTAACAAATCATAAGTAATGATAAACGCTCCCATTTGAAGCTTGGAAACCTACATTTGCTGATATACCTGAAGTGGGTTCTGGGCAATCTACTCCCGAAGCCCTGCCAGTGGCCAGGCTTGACTTTTGGTAACTTAGTCCAACAGGAGCGGATTCTGGCCTTCCAGTATCGTTCGTGCATTTATGCGATACCTCTCTCGTGTAGATTTGTCTTATACCCCGTAATTTGTTAAACTTCTTAATTTCTACCATACCTCCATACCTGGAATTTATCACTGTTGAAATTTTCCGTTGTCCAATCGAACATTATTTATCTATTCTGTAGTTTGTAGTATAATGCTAGTAGTTTTTCAGTCTTCTACATAAATCATTTTCATGCTGATTTTATATCTGCAAAAGTATGACACGAAGCTGTGACTTTCTTTTTGCCTATTTAAGAGAATATATGTCCAGTGGAGGCCAGCATGGAGCTAGCCTCACAGAACTTTGCAGAGGAGATGGTCTGGGGTACTGGATGGACACAGGCTGGTCAGGGTCAGCCTAAGTTAAATTCTCTTAAGAAATATTAACATTTATAGAGCCCCCGTCTGGTTGTCATGGAGTCAAAATGAAATGTTTTGTATGTTTTATATGGTTCTTTTTTCAGTGTTCTGTAGTAATAATTGTTTTGGGACCCATAGAGTTGTTTCAATACTTACTAATACATCTCCTAAGAGAAAGGGAAAGTGGAAAAGTGAAGAAACCCGGGCGAAGCCGGGTACCCTTTCTATATATAAAGGAGGATGGGGGGAGGGAAAGAAGGGAGGATAGGAAGATGGGGTTTTAGGGGAGAATGCAGAAAATGGATGAGATGGGAGGGAAGAGGGAGTTACAGCCCCCGCTTCTGTGTATTAGTAAATACACAGGAGTAAATCAGTAAATACGTAGTAAATTCACTACGGGTTCACCATAGCCCGTGCTACCTGGAACTTTTTGTCCCCAGTAGCTGAATCTTAAACAACAACGAGGGAAGAGGAGGTAGAGGAAGAGGGGGAGGGGCGGGAAAAGGGCGGAAGGGAAGAGGAGGAATGTGGGGAGACGAGGGGAAGGGGGGGAATAAGAGGGGGCGTTATGGAGGGTGGGGATGGTGGGGGGGGAAAAGAGATAGTTATCTCGGGCACCGCACGGTAACCCCCCATCCCCCTTACACCCCCTGCCCCCACCCTCAGTATCAGACATGAGAATGAGAAAAGGCAGTGATGCATGGACTGTACAGAAGAACATTTCACAGTGCTTGGACTGGTGACCTGTAAAGCAACACCAATTCAAGCATACGTTTATTTTGTTTTTTTTCCAATTAACTCACATGGGAGATGCTACTGGCCACAGCACTCGCCAGACGGTGGGTCAAACTGAGGCCCGCACATTAACGCAGCTTGCTGGCACATCATATAATGTAACATTACCGAGACATGCTGGAGCCTAAGTGGAGGAAAGAGCTAAGGAGCGTGCGGGGTCCCACCACGGGAGCTGAGAGGAATAATACACGAGAGGCAGAAATAAATGATGCGAGGACAAAATGAAAAAAAAAAAAAAAAAAAAACGCGAGAAGGCAGCACTGCTAGCTAGTTACGAGGGATGGATGACAGGTGGGAGGAACAATGGATGGAAGTTGGAAATAAAGGCAGACAAAAATAAGAGGGGAGAAATATGTGTATGAATGGGATTTGAATAGTAAATTCGTTACAATCACTAGGCTAGCACTAATCAGGCTACGTAAATTGCATTACAATCTCTCCTAACTTTACTAAATACAAAACTCTTTTTTTAACGATATTATCCAAAAATAATATTAGGAACGGTAGCTTATCAGCCACATTTATACATTTAGGAAGGAAAAGGAAGGGAATTATCAGGAGAAAGCGCCAAACCATTACGACTATATAGCACTAGGAAGGGGTCAGGATAAGGATTTGGGATGGGACGGGGGGAGGAATGGTGCCCAACCACTTGGACTATCGGGGATTGAAGGCCGACCTGCATGAACGCTCTGCCGTCCAGCTCAAGTGGTTGGGCTATACATTTACGAGTAAAGTTAGTTTCACTGCACTTTTTTTTAGGAGTAAAACTAGTTTCACTGCCCTTTTTTTTGGAGTAAAACTAGTTTCACTGCACATTTTTTAGGAGCAAAACTAGTTTCACTGCACTTTTATCTTCCGCGCACTTTAACTACCTAACCTAACCTGACATACTCTGGAGGCGCAACACCCACAAGACGAAAGCCCAGGAGGAGTGCACCAGACGGCCAGACAGCCACAAGATGGAGTTCACAAACACAGCTAGGAACAGGCACCGTGGAAACCATACCTTCACAAGATCGCAGTCACACTAAAGTCATGATCAAATATGACTATCAAGCCCGGAAGGTTATATAGCATCGTCTGTGTCACACAACATGCAAGAGTTCCTACATGTTTTTCAGGATGCTACACACACCCACACACCCGAACCTAGCCAGACAGCCTGCCCCCCCCCCCACCCCCCACACACACACCTGGGAGTGGGCAGAGTTTGTTTTCACCCTGATGCTCATGTTCACCTAGCAATAAATAGATACCTGGGAGTTTGAGAGTTGCTACGGGTTGCTTCCTGGGGATGTATGTGTGTATGTGTGTGTACTCACCTATTCACTCCCCTATTTGTGCTTGCGGGGGTTGAGCTCTGGCTCTTTGGTCCCGCCTCTCAACTGTCAACCAACTGGTGAACAGGTTCCTGAGCATATTGGGCTCTATCATATCTACACTTGAAACTGTGTGTGTGTGTGTGTGTGTGTGTGTGTGTGTGTGTGTGTGTTAGAGATAAATATATGTAGTAGATATAAGAGGAAAATAGATTGGCAAAATGGCGGGGTCCAAGAGCTCATAGCTCGATTCTGGAAACAAATAGTAAATACAAACAAAAAAAAGTAAAAATACACGCGCGAGACATCCATTATGATACCGTTCAATAATCAGCAGTTTCCTATTACAATATATCACAAGCCAACATTTACGGCATTGGAGTTAGGGCTCAGACCGGCCGATAAGGCACAATCGAGCAGCTGGAAAATCGGTCAACTGACAAAAACAATACCAAAGATATTTATAACTTGGCAGTTCACAAATGTTTACAGAGCTTTGGTTGTGTGGCAGACCTCATACTTTTTACCCCCGAGTATGAAGGACTGTTTATAGTCACTAATACTCAAGTACACAGGAATCTGTACACCAGTGGAATGACGGTTGTGAGGCGGGATCAAGGCGCCGAAGCTCAACCCCCGCAAGCACAACTAGGTGAGCACACTATCACTGTATTGTAATCACTCTCTACTGTTAATGTTAAAAATTACCCCATGGGCCTAGGGCCCTAGGCTATTCCGAAACAAATTAAGCTTTGATAAATTTTAATTTTTGTTTAAAGGTTTTAATTTTTAAAATAAATTTTTGTGGATTCAATATATAACTTATTTTAAAATATTCTAAGCAAAGCCCAGGAACGTAGTATACCATGCAAATTGAATACATCGAATACTAATGACCCAAAATGGATAACAAAGGATCTAAAGAACCTTAAAGGTAGAAAGAGAGCGTGGTACAAAAGGATTAAGAATGAGGAAGTCAGTTTAGAACAGGAATTCGTACAACTTAAAAAAGGTGATAAGGAGAGCAAAAAGAAACTATGAAGTTCGCATAACCAAGCAACGACAAATCCTAAAGTTTTTTTCAGTTATATCGAACAAAGTGTAGGAAAAGGATAGGTCCATTAAAAACTGAGACAGGTCAGATACCAGATAATGACGAAGAGATGAGTAGTATTTTTAATAAATATTTTATCTTTGTATTTACTAAAGAGGAACTTAACAATAAGCCATCAGCCGAACAAATTTTGTGGGTGGGGGACGAGGACAGGTTGACTAGTCTAAGTCAAATAAACAAATAGTAAAACTCAAACCAAATAAATCCCCAGGGCCGGATGAAGTGTTTGCCAAGGTGCTTAAAGAATGCAAAGAGGAGCTTTGCGAGCCACTGTCTACCATATTTAATAAATCAATAGAGCCAGGCAGAGTGCCAGAGTCGTGGAAGGTTGCTAATGTGGCACCAATTTTTAAGAAAGGAGATAGATCACTTGCATCAATTTATCGGCCAAGTAGCCTAACGTCTATTGTGGGAAAGTTACTTGAATCGATAATTGCAAATACAATTCGTCTTAATCTTGAAAAACATAAATTAAAAATGATTCGCAACATGGTTCTACAAATGGCCGTTCATGTTTAACAAATCTGCTATCATTATATTCCAGCATAGTTGAGGCAGTTGATAGTGGTAAGGGGATGATGAGTCACAATAACGTGGCTGAAATATGTTGACCAGACCACACATTAGAAAATGCATTATACATTAATGGTAGGTCTTATCGCTAAAACATAATAGTTTGACCAATGGAGATATTACAGAGTCATAGGGTAGCTTCTGACGTTTCGGTCCGTCATGGACCATTCTCAAGTCGATTGTGAGAATCGACAATCGACTTGAGAATGGTCCATTACGGACCGAAACGTCGTCGTCCCTTCATTTTCTAATGTGTGATCTGGTCAACTAGTGGTAAGGATTGTGATGTTGTATACCTTAACTTTAGCAAAGCTTTTGATACAGTGCCACATGAAAAACTGATTAAAAAGATAGAGGCTCATGGTATTGGGGGTGCTATATTAAGTTGGATTAGGGCATGGCTATACCAAAGGAGACATAGTACAAATGGGGTAGACAGAGTGGGAAAATGTTGTAAGTGGAGTGCCTCAAGGCTCTGTCCTTGGACCTCTGTTGTTTATAATATATATAAATGATTTAGATTCAGGTTTGAGTAGCAACAGTTGCAAATTTGCCGATGATACAAAAATCGGTAGGGAAATAAACGCGGAAGAAGACTCACTATCACTTCAAGTCGATCTAAATAGGGTTTTGTAATGGTCAAAAGATTGGCAGATGCAGTTTAATGCTCATAAATGTAAAATTTTGAAGCTAGGTAATGATAATAGATTTACAAGATACGAGCTAGATGGTGTTGAGATTGCGAAGTCGGATTGCGAAAGGGATCTGGGAGTTATGATTAGTAAGAATTTAAAACCAAAAGATCAATGCATGAATGTTCGTAATAGGGCAAATAGGACACTGGGATTTATTAATCGAAGCGTTAGTAACAAGACAACTGGTGTTGTTCTTCAGCTATATCTTCCTCTGGTTAGGCCCCATTTAGATTATGCAGTTCAGTTTTGGTCGCCGAACTATAGAATGGATATAAATTCACTTGTACGTGTCCAGCGTAGGATTACAAAGTTAATTCCCCAAATTAGAACCCTGTCATATGAAGAGAGATTAACATAGCTTAAATTGCATTACACACAGAAATCACAATGGCGTGATGCATCAAATGAACAAATCCTAAATTGCATTCATAGGAAAGGCAAAGATTTAGGGGTGATATGATAGAGGTTTACAAGTGGATGAATGGACATAACCAAGTGGATATTAATAGGGTATTAAAAGTATCAACACAAGACAGAACACGAAACAATGGGTATAAATTGGATAAATTTAGATTTAGGAAAGACTTGGGTAAATACAGGTTCGGTAACAGGGTTGTTGATTTGTGGAGCCAATTACTGCGTAACGTGGTGGAGGTGGGGTCCCTAGATTGTTTCAAACGTGAGTTGGACATGTATATGAGTGGGATTGGGTGGTTATAAATAGGAGCTGCCTCGTATATGCCAATAAGCCTTCTGCAATTACCTTTATTCTTATGTTCTAAAGAAATCAAAACAAAAGGGTTTCAGTGAAGAGGATTCCTGCAAGCAGCATTATCTGTATTACGTTATATGACTCGCTTAGCAAACAGCCGGCATTATTTTAGGATGAGAACGCTGTTTACATATCTCGTTGGTGTTGACAGTAAAAACTGTGAAGTTGTGCCTCATATTTCGCCTGCTTCACCACATGTCATCCCAGACTCTTGCAATCAAAGTTACATAAAAGTATTCGAGGGTCTAAGATCACTCGTATGGCTGACATTCATATATCAACAAAAACCTGTTCTAAATAAACCAACAGAAGTCAGCTTTATAGCAAAAATTAGGCGAGGGAGCATCTTGGTATAAACGACTACGATGCTCATATATCACTAAGCTAAATAAATACAAGGTCAACATACGCCTCGCGGGAGAATGTAGTGCACCCTTTGACCCAAACACACTCCAGTGGCTTCAATATACAAACACCACCAACCGTCAACATGGCCAGTGCTGATGCCACTGCAAGGTTATTACCACCCTCATCATCATAGTGCAAAATAGCGCAAACTGGAACTAGCAGGTCCACTGTTCATCACAATGAATTGTGTCAAACAAAACATGTGTATGGGGCAAGTACTGATACCTGGTTGATGGGGTTCTGGGAGTTCTTCTACTCCCCAAGCCCGGTCCGAGGCCAGGCTTGACTTGTGAGAGTTTGGTCCACCAGGCTGTTGCTTGGAGCGGCCCGCAGGCCCACATACCCACCACAGCCCGGTTGGTCCGGCACGTTTTTCAGAAAAGTCTAGTTTCCTCTTGAAGATGTCCACTGTTGTTCCGGCAATATTTCTTATGCTCCCTAACATCAGTTGTATCAGTGTCAGTTGTATCTTCTGATTTTTGTCTGTAGGGACAAAAATCAGATACAACTGACAATTTACTATAAAACCAAAAAAACGGCCAGCCTACTCATGAGAAACTCTCCAGACACAAAGCAGAACGTTTTAAAAGAGACCAACGTCGTCTATGCCTTCAAATGCCCTCTTGGGGATTGTAAGCCTAAAAAAACTCAGTATATAGGCAAGACAACAACATCTCTTTCCAGGCGTTTAACGATGCATAAGCAACAGGAACGTTAAGGAATTAAGGAACATATAGCCTCTTCCCACAACCAAACCATCACCAGAGAAATCTTAACAAACAACACAGAAATCATCGATAGATACAGCGATAGCAGGCGGCTCGACGTCTGCGAGGCACTACACATCAAGAAGTCAACACCAGCAATCAACAGCCAATTAATGCACAACTATATTCTACCCACTTCAAGACTCTGCTCCAATATAGAAGCATCAAGAAATATAGGCCAATAAAAATAGGCCTTCTGCAGTTACCTACTTTTAATACCTGTTTGTATTTCATTGTTTCGTGTTCTGTCTTGTGTTAAAAGTTTATTTTCACCTCATCCAAAACTATTGTAACATGTCACTTCACCCAAATGTAGGTATAAAAACTCTTAAGATGTTTAAGCTCTATTCAGTTAAAGTTGTATGTTTTTGTGTAAACTAAAGTCTTTGAAAATGTAATAAGTTTTACGAAACGCGCTCAAGTGTCGCGTCAGACTAGAAATAAAAATGAATTTTGGAGAATTGATCTTTGAATTACCATCAACAGTGAAAAGAAACGTAAGAAAGATCGAGAAAATTCGTGTTAGAATTATTAATCTTACTTTTTCGGTCATATTTAATAATATGTGTCTACAGGAAAGATTGCTACCAAAATATACTAATATATATATATATATATATATACCCAGTATTCATACAGCTAGAACGAGAAACGACTCAGGAGCCGATCCAAATGCTGCTATTCCAAAATGGTTCCTGTAGGTGGCAGAGATGTTCAGTAATAGTGAGCGATACACAATGGGGTGGTGGTGGTAACCCGAGCCTACCAGATGGAGCTCACACTAAGCGACTCAGATCACATGGCTGGGAACAAGCTCTCCACTACCACCGTACACACACACACACACACACACACACACACACACACACACACACACACACACACACACACACACACACACACACACGCACACACGCACACACGCACACACGCACACACGCACACACGCACACACGCACACACGCACACACGCACACACGCACACACGCACACACGCACACAGGTGGGTGTTCCTGGGGGTAAACTGGGAGATGACTGTTGGTGGTGGAGCAGCAGATGGGTTAACAAGGTAGAACTAGAGACCGAGCTGACACACACACATTAGTCAACACATCCTCTCTGTTTAGAGAGTACTTTTGTAGTTACCCAGGTTTATAATGACCATCCGATATATATATATATATATATATATATCGGATATATATATATATATATTGTGTATTTGCGGCGAGGCAGATGCTAACGAATATGGATTGTATGGCCTGCACTGTGGAAAATCTGGTGGTTGGCACACTAGACACAACGAAGTCAATGACATCATTAAAAGAAGCCTTGCCTCTGCTCAGTGTCCAGCGGAGAGAGAGCCCCGCAACCTACTGAACCGTGACTCTGTTAGCTTTGCCGGCCGACCAGACAGAATCACACTGCGTCCGTGGAAGGGTGGCAGACAGTTGGCATGGGACTATACTTGTGTATCCACCCTGGCAACCACATACATCAACCTCTCTGCCGGCACAGCAGGAGCCGCGGCGACACGCAGAGAAAGAGACAAGTCAGCCAAGTACAGGCAATTAGATCACCGGTACAACTTCGTTCCAATAGGGTCTGAGACCCTAGGCCCATGGGGAGAAAGTGCAAGAAGGTTTCTTAAGGATCTTGGTTCCAAGCTCATTGACACCACAAGAGACCCTAGAGCGGCAAGTTTTCTCTTTCAGCGCCTCAGTGTCGCAATCCAGAGGGGGAATGCTCGCTGCATCCTCGGTTCCTGCCCGGCGTCGGAGGAGTTTGAGGAAATCTACAGCCTCTAGGAATCAAACTTTTTTTTTGTGTCCTCTTAATGTTAATTTTTTGTATAAAATCAGATATGTAACTGTATGTATGTGTGTATATATATATATATATATATATTAGTATATTTTGGTAGCAGTCTTTCCTGTAGACATATATTATTAAATATGACCGAAAAAGTAAGATTAATAATTCTAACACGAATTTTCTCAATCTTTCGTACATTTCTTTTCACTGTTGGAGGTAAATCAAAAATCAATTCTCCAAAATTCATTTTTATTTCTAGTCTGACGCGACACGAGCGCGTTTCGTAAAACTTATTACATTTTCAAAGACTTTAGTTTACAAATACACAATTGAATAGAACTTACGCATCTCCGATTTTATATCTACATTTTAGTGAGGTGGATGGGGTGAGGTGGCATTAATAGGGTATTAATTTCATCAACACAAGACAGAACACGAAACAATGGGTATTGAATAGAAGTGTATGTAGAAAGCCTATTGGTCCATATTTCTTGATGCTTCTATTTTACAGGAACTTCTTTTCCACAGCTCATAAAAGGGAGGAAAGGGTCCAGAAAGATATTGTTAATAGAAACGTTATCCCTACAGACAAAAATCAGAGGATACAACTGACGATTTACTATAAAACCAGAAAAACGGCCAGCCTACTCATGAGAAACTCTCCAGACACAAAACAGAACGCTTTAAAAGAGACTAACGTCGTCTATACCTTCAAATGCCCTCTTGGGGACTGTAAGCTCCAAAAAACCCAGTATATAGGCAAGACAACAACATCTCTTTCTAGGCGTTTAACGATGCATAAGCAACAGGGCTCCATTAAGGAACATATAATCTCTTCCCACAACCAAACCATCGCCAGAGAAATCCTAGTAAACAACACAGAAATCATCGATAGATACAGCGATAGCAGGCGGCTTGACGTTTGCGAGGCACTACACATCAAGAAGTCAACACCAGCAATCAACAGCCAATTAATGCACAACTATATTCTACCCACCTCAAGACTCCGCTCCAATATAGAAGCATCAAGAAATATGGACCAATAGGCTTTCTACATACACTTCTATTCAATACCCATTGTTTCGTGTTCTGTCTTGTGTTGATGAAATTAATACCCTATTAATGCCACCTCTTGTTCTGTCTTGTGTTGATGAAATTAATACCCTATTAATGCCACCTCACCCCATCCACCTCACTAAAATGTAGATATAAAATCGGAGATGCGTAAGTTCTATTCAGTTGTGTATTTGTAAACTAAAGTCTTTGAAAATGTAATAAGTTTTACGAAACGCGCTCGTGTCGCGTCAGACTAGAAATAAAAATGAATTTTGGAGAATTGATTTTTGATTTACCTCCAACAGTGAAAAGAAATGTACGAAAGATTGAGAAAATTCGTGTTAGAATTATTAATCTTACTTTTTCGGTCATATTTAATAATATATTATATATATATATATATATATATATATATATATATATATATATATATATATATATATATATATATATATATATATATATATATATGTCGTACCTAGTAGCCAGAACGCACTTCTCTGCCTACTATGCAAGGCCCGATTTGCCTAATAAGCCAAGTTTTCCTGAATTAATAAATTTTCTCTAATTTTTTTCTTATGAAATGATAAAGCTACCCATTTCATTATGTATGAGGTCAATTTTTTTTAATTGGAATTAAAATTAACGTAGATATATGACCGAACCTATCCAACCCTACCTAACCTAACCTAACCTATCTTTATAGGTTAGGTTAGGTAGCCGAAAAAGTTAGGTTAGGTTAGGTTAGGTAGGTTAGGTAGTCGAAAAACAATTATTTCATGAAAACTTGGCTTATTAGGCAAATCGGGCCTTGTATAGTAGGCTGAGAAGTGCGTTCTGGCTACTAGGTACGACATTATATATATATATATATATATATATATATATATATATATATATATATATATATATATATATATATATATATATATATATATATATACAGAGCACCACTTGGTTTCCGAACTTTAGTTATCCGAAACTTCCAGTTTCCCGATTGGGGTTGGGGAGTCATGCTACCCGAACTTGTTCGGGTAGGAAGGGGTCCGCCAAGCGTCTCGCTGGCCTGTGGTGGTGGGTGGGAGATGGTCCAGTTTGCCCACTGTGACTTCACAGATTCACGGCCTATTATTCCTATTATTTTGGCTGGCAGGCAGACAGACTGGGAAGGAGGCAGGCAGGAAGGGATGTATGGATGTTGCGGTGAACCACGTGACCTTTGAGAGAGAGTGTGTGTGTATGTATGGGTTGGAGGGGGGTGTTGGTGGTGGGGGAGGGACCGGCTAACTCCGTAAGCCTAACCATACTCAACAAACCTGTGACCCAGATTTGTTTCTTAAATGTACATCATATATTTTTGGCAGGCAGGCTGACAGGCAGAGAGGCAGGCTGACAGGCAGAGAGGCAGGCAGGCAAGCAGGCAAGTAGGTGGGCAGGCAGGCAGGCTGGATGGCAGGCAGAGAGGGAGGCAGACTGGATATGGCAGGCAGAGAGGGAGGCAGGCTGGATGGCAGCCAGAGGGGGAGGCAGGCAGAGGGAGGCAGGCTGGATGGCAGGCAGAGAGGGAGGCAGGCTGGATGGCAGCCAGAGGGGGAGGCAGGCAGAGGGAGGCAGGCTGGATGGCAGCCAGAGGGGGAGGCAGGCAGAGGGAGGCAGGCTGGATGGCAGGCAGAGAGGGAGGCAGGTTAGATGACAGGCAGAGAGGGAGGCAGGCTGGATGGCAGGCAGAGGGAGGCAGGCTGGATGGCAGGCAGAGAGGGAGGCAGGCTGGATGGCAGGCAGAGGGAGGCAGGTTGGATGGCAGGCAGAGAGGGAGGCAGGCTGGATGGCAGGCAGAGAGGGAGGCAGGCTGGATGGCAGGCAGAGAGGGAGGCAGGCTGGATGACAGGCAGAGAGGCAGGCAGGCTGGATGGCAGGCAGAGAGGGAGGCAGGCTGGATGGCAGGCAGAGAGGGAGGCAGGTTGGATGGCAGGCAGAGGGAGGCAGGCTGGATGGCAGGCAGAGAGGGAGGCAGGCTGGATGGCAGGCAGGCTGGATGGCAGGCAGAGAGGGAGGCAGGCTGGATGGCAGGCAGAGAGGGAGGCAGGTTGGATGGCAGACAGAGGGAGGCAGGCTGGATGGCAGGCAGAGAGGGAGGCAGGCTGGATGGCAGGCAGAGGGAGACAGGCTGGATGGCAGGCAGAGGGAGGCAGGCTGGATGGCAGGCAGAGGGAGGCAGGTTGGATGACAGGCAGAGAGGGAGGCAGGCTGGATGGCAGGCAGAGGGAGGCAGGCTGGATGGCAGGCAGAGAGGGAGGCAGGCTGGATGGCAGGCAGAGGGAGGCAGGTTGGATGGCAGGCAGAGAGGGAGGCAGGCTGGATGGCAGGCAGAGGAAGGCAGGCTGGATGGCAGGCAGGCTGGATGGCAGGCAGAGAGGGAGGCAGGCTGGATGGCAGGCAGTGGAAGGCAGGCTGGATGGCAGGCAGAGAGGGAGGCAGGCTGGATGGCAGGCAGAGAGGGAGGCAGGCTGGATGACAGGCAGGCAGAGAGGCAGGCAGGCTGGATGGCAGGCAGAGAAGGAGGCAGGCTGGATGGCAGGCAGAGAGGGAGGCAGGCTGGGTGACAGGCAGGCAGAGAGGCAGGCAGGCTGGATGGCAGGCAGAGAGGGAGGCAGGCTGGATGGCTGGCAGAGAGGGAGGCAGGTTGGATGGCAGGCAGAGGGAGGCAGGCTGGATGGCAGGCAGAGAGGGAGGCAGGCTGGATGGCAGGCAGAGGAAGGCAGGCTGGATGACAGGCAGGCAGAGAGGGAGGCAGGCTGGATGGCAGGCAGAGAGGGAGGCAGGCTGGATGGCAGGCAGAGAGGCAGGCAGGCTGGATGGCAGGCAGAGAGGCAGGCAGGCTGGATGGCAGGCAGAGAGGGAGGCAGGCTGGATGGCAGGCAGAGAGGGAGGCAGGCTGGATGGCAGGCAGAGGAAGGCAGGCTGGGTGGTAGGCAGAGAGGGAGGCAGGCCGGATAGCAGGCAGAGAGGCAGGCAGGCTGGCAGGATATTCCTGTAGGCTGGCAGGAAACATCCAGAGGATGTTTGTCAGACGTCTTAATAATCAGCTAAGAACAATTAAGGACTTTTATAAAGCGGATCAGGACTTCACTTATTGGTGAGTACAAACAAAATACGGTCGCATTTAAGCTATGAACCTGTCGATTTTTACCCTAGAGTTTTTTCCATAAATTTTTCATAATTTTTTTTTTTTACATTTCTAGTTTATTTTTTCTCTTTATTTCTCGTTTACGAACTTACATGTTAACCGACGGGTCTCGTCCCCAAGGGGTTCGGAAACCAAGTGGTGCTCTGTATATATATATATATATATATATATATATATATATATATATATATATATATATATATATATATATATATATATATATATATATATATATATATATATATATATATACATACACACACATACTGTATATCTACATATAGGCCTAAGACAAAAAACTTGTCAAATGAAAAAAATCTGAAAAGGACAGACTAAAAGCCAAGTGCAATAAAGTAAGTAAAGTCCAATAATCTCAGACTAAAAAATTCACCCCATTCCCCATGAAAATACTGTACCTCATATCCAAGAAATGGCAGGTAAAGAATTTTCTCTCTTTTGGCATAGCATTTTTAAGACTACAAGAAGTAAAAAATGATTGCGAGAATATAGTTCCTTCTGTCACTGAAAGCGAGGGTGTATACTGGCTAAGAAATCTTATACAGTATACTGTATACCCAAAGTAAGAGTTAGGCAACTATCTTATATAAAAGCCTTAGGCTTTTATCGTTAAAAAAAATGGTTAAAGCAGGCGTACATGAAACAAGAATCGCCCTTAGGGGTGAGATTTAATGCAGTGAAACAAATGAGAAGTGCTTAGGCATGTCAGGAAATTGCTAAATGATGAAGATGTAAAACTGTGGTCACTGACACGAGATCTTTCAAGGAAAGACACTGATGAGCTAAAAGTGAACCTTCAGGAAAGAAAACGTCTAAGAAGAAAAATTATTTTTCTACAGGATTATAGGGATCGGGGATCCTGTGAAAATGTTATGCAAAAGCAAACCAATAATAATGACAATAATTATGTCATTATTTCAAGAACCATGTTCTTGAAAACATGGACCAGGTCATAAATGCTGGAGTTGTATGATATAATGCAGTTTAAGATGCCAGATATTGCATTTTTTACAGGCTCCAGGTACCTCTTGGGTGGCCTAATCTTCATCAATCAATCAGATATTGCTGCACTAACAGAGACAAAACTGGAAGAATTTTTTTTTTAAATGAGGTGGTATTCACAACTGACTATAATACTGTATTTGGAAATGTGACAATTATTTTAAAAGATGGACGTGTTGTTGTTCTGGTGAAGGAACGACTACAGGTAACAGAATAATGGCACTGGAGATCATCAATCAGGATAAAATTATAATCATTACTGCCAACAATTCACCAGCAAGCAACATAGGCTAAAGAAGAGCCTGATATATGAAGTAAGGCTTTATAATAATAATGAGAAAGTTTACAGCAAGCAGATAAGGATAAATCATGAGTGTTGATATTCGGCAACATCAGTTTGAAAGCCTGCCAAGCAAGAATGGAGTAATTTTGGACAGATCAATTCGTAAACTCCATCCTCGAAACTTTCATGTATCAACATGTTAAACAGGCCATGAGAGAGAGAGAGAGAGAGAGGGAGAGAAGGGGATGCTCTAGCTATTCTGGATTCAGTGTTTACCAGGAAAGAAGAAGAGATATTTAACATTCAGTAGCTTTCTCCATTGGGCAAAAATGAACACATCCTATTGAAAATCAAATATGCAATGTGTTATAATTTAGAAGAGGAAATTAATCAATTTAAAAACTTGATTTCAAGAGAGAAGACTAGTAAGAACTCAGCATGTCTTTTAATAAATTTTATTGGAAAGATTTGTTGTTAGGCAAGGAAGTAAATGAGATGTATGTCAAATTTGGTGAGATGTGATGAAGGCAACAAATAAAATTTATACCAGAACAGAGATACAAAACTAGAAAATAAGACTGGTTTAACAGAAATTGTGAGTGGGCCTGAGAACAAAAGACAAAAAAATGGAATTCATGTAGGAAGGAGGCCTAACCCTCAAACATATCAGCATCACAAACAAGCAAGAAACAACTACATGGCAGTGGGAGGGAGGGAAAGAGGCAGAAACTTTCAGAAAATAGTAGTAGACGACTGTAAAACAGAACCGGGCTTTTTCTATATATTTTTTAAAAGTAAGCGGCAGGTAAAGGATAAAAATTCTGAAATCGAAAATGTATTATAGATTCAGGCATTTCAATTATCTGTGAAACACTAAATAAACAGTTCTAAAGTATGTTTGTGCCAAATGAGGTTTTCAGAGAAGCAGACAATGCCAGTTTCAGAGAATATCATAGAGGTGTCGAGATGAAGTAAAAAAAAATTACTTAATGAGCTAAGAAGAAGCAAAGCAGTTAACCCCGATGGAGTTTTTTTTTTAACCAAATGGTAAAATACCAAGAGAGAAATTAAAGAACAGACAATATAGCTGTTTGAACAGGAAGATCTTGTGTAACAAATCTACTCAAGTTTTTATGATAAAGCCACAGAGATTTTACAGGAAAAAGCTGGCTGGGTTAACCATATCCACCTGGATTAAAAAAAAAAAGCCTTTTGGCAGAGTATCACACAAGAGGTTGTTCTGGAAATTGGAACATGCTAGAGGGGTGACAGGCAGACTGGTAACATGGATGAAAAATTTTCCAACAGAAAGATGAAGGTGGTAATCAGAGGCAATATATAAGATTGGAGAAGTTTTACTAGTTGAGTATCACAGGGTTCAGTTCTTGCACCAATAATAATTGTCTATACAGTATAAACGAACTGCTACTAGGAATACAGATCTATATAAACATGTTTACTGCTGATGCTAAGCAACTAGGAAGGATAAAGACTGACAGCTGTCATGACCTTCAAGATGACTTGGTCTACATAAATGGAACAAAACTTGGCAAATGGAATTCAATGTTAATAAGTGCTATATTATGGAATGGAATAGGAGAAAATAGGCCACACACATAAAAATTATGTGGAAGGGCAATAAAGTAATGACAAAGAAAGAGATCTTGGGGTGGTTCTGGACAGTAGACTATCACCAGAGGACCACATAAACAACATTGTACAAGGAGCACCTACAACACTTTGCAACTTCAGATTCACTATTAAATAATTAAAGAAATGAAACAAATTGCTCAAGACCTTTGAGAGACCAAAAGTGTTGTATAGTGTGGTTTATGTTTTGATACTTTCGTTTTTTCCATAAAAAAAGAGATGGAACTTATCTTCATTAAACATCATGTTATCTACTGTAGATCCAATGAAAGACCCGATTAGCATCAGATTGGACATTTGCTGTGTCCTCTATACTGCCTACTCATAAAAATCTTAGTGTCGTCTACAAGGATACAAACTGTAGTACTGCATTATTATACAGTACTACAGTTTGTATCCTTGCTTATGTCTGCTAAAAGAATGAGAATAAGTGCCAGTGCAAGCATAGTACCTTGAGGTACTGAGCTCAAAGTAAAATCCAGATCATGGTGTATGATCTGGATTTTACTTTGCTGACTATTACATTTTGGGTCCTGTTCATTAGGAAATTAAAGATCCATTTGTCTACTTTGCCAGTACAGCAATTCCTTTTGACAAAAATTTTTGTACACCACCACCTTGGTCACAGGTTTTTGCTTCAGCAAAATCTGTGAATATTACATCAACTTTTAGCTTGTCTTCCATGGCATTTACAGCCATGTCACAGTGGCCTAGTAACTTGGGGAGTATGATGTGACAACTAAATAAATCAGGGAATAAGACACAGTAATGATAATAGGATTAGCTAGCATACTAGAATGCTAACTAGGGTGGCAATTAATACTCTAAAAATAGATAAGCTCAATCAAAAATTTATTAATCAGTTAAAACATCCCAACTGTTTAATTTCCCTATTGAGGCAATAATGGTAATACAGTATGTCAATGAATTTCAATACTGTAAACAGGTTACTTACAGTACCTGTTGCAGAATAGAACCAGTGAAGAGCAGAGGTGCCATAGGCACAATCAGAGAACACTGTATAAACATCAGAGGTCCGAAGTTGTTCAACGTCCTCCCAGCAAGCATAAGAAATATTGCCGGAACAACCGTGGACATCTTCAAGAGGAAACTAGATTTATTCCTCCAAGGAGTGCCGGACCAACCGGGCTGTGGTGGGTATGTGGGCCGCTCCAAGCAACAGCCTAGTGGACCAAACTCTCACAAGTCAAGCCTGGCATCGGGCCGGGCTTGGGGAGTAGAACAACTTCCAGAACCCCATCAACCAGGTATCAACCAGTACAATTTGACAAATTTACAGGACCAGGAGTGAAGTTCACTCACTCTCTATCCACACCTTACAACTCGACTTCCCACAACCGCATAAGCCAATTTGGGGAGTGAACTGGAATAACACTTTTTTTTTTTTTTTTAAGTCTCACCATTATTTGACTTCATCTCTTCCTCTCCATCTCTTTTCCTTATTGTGCTGGAAAGGACCTATCAAAGCTTGTTATGCCTAATGCTGGTAGTCCACGTTATTATTTCCTAACAAATTCAAAAGATATGTTCCATGCAATGATTTGATGGCCGATTATACAATTTTGACGATCATCATACACCCTATTACACCAGACTTATTCCCTATTCCACTGGAGGAGTTCTCAACAGGGGTACATGCTTGAGCTGACCTCTCGACCTCTCTACTCTTCCTGGTAACCACTTCTATAGCCTAAAGATGTTGATGAACGAACTCTTTTACAGTTTATCAGTTGAAATGGGGTGAACTGTTACATCACCATAAAATAGAGGAAAATCATACGAATGCAAGAAACTCTTTGAATATGCGTACTGTACTGTACTTTAATAACTTTTTTAAACATGGAATGTATCTAATACGAAACTTAAAATAAATATCATAATGTTTATCTTTCTATAAATCTGTGCATGGCATCTTATTTGATTTTCTTCTCAGGCAGTTATATGATCCTTAAACTGTAGGATGACACAGGCAGACACCTAAAGAAGTGCACTAGGGTAAAAATGTGTGGATATATGAGCACTGGATATAAAAATGTGTGGATATATGAGCACTCGAAATATAAATGTGTGTACCTGTATATAAAAATCAACACGTAAAAATGTGTGTATATATCGGCATAAAAAATCAATACATTTCTGATATGTGGGCCTGCGGGCCGCTCCAAGCAACAGCTTGTTGGACCTAGTTATCACAAGTTGAGCCTGGCCTCAGGCCGGTTTCGGGGAGTAGAAGAACTCCCAGAACCCAAATTGTTCAAGGGGGGTTGAACAACCCCTGACCTGACAGCTGAGTGGACAGCGCTTCAGATTCGTAGTCCTGAGATTTCAGGTTCAATTCCCAATAGAGGCGGAAACAAATTGGCAGAGTTTGTCACCCTGATGTCCTGTTCACCTAGCAGTAAATAGCTACCTGGGAGTTAGACAGCTGCTACAGACTGCTTTCTGAGGGTGTTTAACAAAAAGGAAGCCTGGTCGAGGACCAGGCCGCGGGGACGCTAAGCCGCGAAATCATCTCAACATGACCCATTCCAGGTATGCCAGTACAGTATATGGACACCAAAACCAAAAACACTATCTCCAAATTAATTGAAAATGCCAATAATGCATACAAAACACAATTTTATCTTGCATGTTAATATTAGCTAATGGGTTCCCATGGAATGAGCATCTGAACATGAGGGTCTGGACACAAGGGAAGAGATGAAAATCACCAAATATGAAGGCGCTACTTAAGAGCATGAACATATATACTGCATACCCTACCATGTCAAGTAACATCAGACCTTTAACACCCATTGAGTATGGTCCATACACTGTGTGATGGCACCATGCATGACATCTAGAAAGGTGCACTACAGTTAAGTTAAAAAAAAAAAAGGTGCTGCCCCATATGCCAAACACACCACCATACTCTCTTGAATACCATTTAATAATATAAAATACTACTATAAGAATACTGTACTAACACACCCGCCTAAAAGGTCCCAGATTATCAGATCTTGCTACTAAGTGGCTCCCAAGAAATAAGCCAACACTGGAATACCCAGTGCTCATCCCTACACACCCACAAACATTTGTCTCCTGACATTGCCAAATATCCAGTAACCAGGTCTGTTATCTGGGACTGCTGAAAACAGTTATAATACAGACCAATAATATATATACCTTAAATTATACAGAACAATACTCTGGATGCCAATATGTTAATTTAATATACAGTAGTATCTTTGTGGGGTTTCACATACATATACATCACTGTTTCTTCTTTCAATTCATGTCACAAATTTTGCTATAAATCTAACATACCTTTTTCAGTCTATTGGCCCATATACAGTACTTGGTGGTAAGTCATGTTAGATTTACATTAGGCCTAAGATGGTTTTGTTAGGATAGCAGTAAGTTGGGAATAGGGTAGCTTGTCATGTAGACAAGGTACCTGCTTGATGGAATCAAGCAGGTACCCCTGATGGGGTTCTGGGAGTTCTTCTAGAACTCGACTCTTCTAGCTCTTCTAACTCTTCTCAGCTCTTCTAGCATCAACCCCTGATGGGGGTCTAATTTCTACTCGGGCCAGGCTTGACTTATGAGAGCTTGGTGCAACAGGCTGTTGCTTGAAACGGGCTGCAGGCCCAGGCCAGGCATTACCCATACGGTAATGTGATGTGATATTACTAATCATTCATTATAAAGGATGTAAGTAATAGCATTATCTTCTACTATAGAGAAATGCATAACTGTAAATGTACACGGTAGTTACGACAATTCTTCAATAATTGAAATAATTTTCGATTAGAACATACTTTCAAATGCTTTCTTTAGCAAAGATATCAATTTGATAATACTGTACTACCACATATTATAATGAATTTAATGATCAGCAACCTATGGAGAGTCATTAAGTCAACCATCATCCATATTGTGTATATTAACACTGATGTAATTCATAAACATTTATGAATGTATTATTCATAATAAAGAGTGGGAAGATCCAGTAACAACTTATTGCTTTATTTGCTTGCTGCTTTCTTTAGTTTTATAAAACATCATACATTAAAATGCAGTATTTATTAAGCCAAATTTGTACCCATTTTGGGTTCCTCAAACTATGCAAATACAGTATTTTTGGTATTAGTACACTACTGCACTAAGCTTTGATTTATTATACTGTATTATAATAATTAGGATCAGTCTGAGGAAATGAAATGTGAAAAGAAAGCTATGCAAGACAAAGAAAAATCCAAAACATTTGTTCACATACACACAAAAAAGCACCAGTATTGGACCTATACTTATAAATGAAGACTCATACACAGAAGATGATAACAAAATTAGTGAATTCTTAAAACACCAATATGAGGCTTAAGTTGTTTATTGAGGTGCTAAACAAAGTTGATTATCCAGACAGCTTCTTTATGAAAGATATCCAAACTCCTGACAATATAACTGATATTAACATGGGTATACATGACTTTGGAAGGGAAATTGACAACATGCCCATGCACTCAGCCCCCACATCTGGACTTCTGAAATTTAATATTTATTATTCATAAAGAAATGTAAAGTACAGTACCAGTAGCACAGGCACTCAGTGTAATATAGAAGAAAAGCTTGGATACAGGGGGGATTCCAGAAGCACTTAAATCTGCAGATATAGCTTCATTACACAAGGGAGGTGGGGTAAAGCCTTGGTAAAACACTATAGACTAGTCACAAAACATCACACACAATTAAAATTTTGGAGAGAGATTAGGAATCAAATGTCCAGTTTTATGGAGAACAATGAAATTCATATCCCGAGTCAACATGGATTCAGAGTGGGAAGATCCCGTCTTTTGCAATTGTTCAGCCACTATAACAAAATCACAGAAGTATTTAAGAAAAACACAGTGTGGGTGTTGTATAAACGGACTTTGCAAAAGCAATTGATAAATGTAACCATGGGGTGAAAGCCCATAAAATAAGACCAACAGAAATAATAGGTAAGGTAGGGTATTGGATTTTCAATTTTATGTCAAACAATGCAGGGTAACAGTCAATCAAATAACATCAAGTCCAACTGCAGTAAAAAGTTCTGTACTTAGGAGAACAGTCCTGGCACCACTACTTTTTCTCATCTCATATCAGATATATATACAGACAAAAAATATTGGTCATAACTTCGTGTCATCTTTTACAGATAAAAAAAAAAGGTCAGTATGATAATTACCTCTGTGGAAGGCACTGAAAATCTACAGGCCAATATTAAGTCTTCAATTGGGCAACAGAAAATAATATGATGTTTAACAGTGATAAGTTTCAGGTACTTACGCATGGTTGAAATTATGAACTTAAAAGAAATAAGGGAAAAAGTAATAATCAAAAGTACAGGGGACAAGACATAATTAGACCTACTGTACTCGTACAAAGAAAACAACATGTAAAAGATCTGGGAATTATGATATCTGACAACCTGACATTTAGTGAACATAACCAAGGCCATTTCATATACAGCCTAGGCATTTTGTAGAGGGTTAATTACCATAGCCCTAATTTCTCATTAAATCATATATTTTGTAACTATACAATAGCTTCTCACATCCTTATTGCATATCCTTTACTGGTTGAATCCCCTCTAAGTCATCTTAATTATCAGGACTGATTAAAAGTTCTAAATCTATATTCTCTAGAATGCAGGCTGGAGATACACAATAATCTACACGTGGAAGATATTAAAGTGACTGCTCTAAATCTGAACATGGAGATTACATCACATGAAACAGTAGGTGGTGCAGGAATGTGCAAAATACCCCCATTGAAAAGCAGAGGTGCAAAAGGTATGTTGAGGGTATGAACTCTATCAACATCAAGGGCTCAAGACTTTTCAACACTCTCCTGCTACACGTAAGAGGCATAACTTGCTGGCCTCTCAGTGTTCAAGAGAGAACTTGACAAACACCTCCAAAGCCTGATCAACCAGGCTGTGATTCATACATCAGGCTACGAGCAGTCACGTCCAACAGCCTGATTGACCAAACAACCAACCGGGAGGCCCAGTAGAGTGAATAAGTGTTATTCGAGTACTGTATTTATGGTGAGTTGTTCGATTTTTCATGTAAATGGCTTCAAGAATTTGTAATCTTACATCTGTCTAATATACTATTATAATATACTAATATACACATATCAGGAATGCTTGAAACCGTAGGGCTATCAACACTTCAAACCAGGCATGACAGGGCAGATCTCATTGAAAGTTTTAAAATACTGACCAAGATAGGGGATGTTGATCCGAATATATTCTTAGGAAGGTCAGATGTAACAAAAACAAGGCATGTTGATTTCAAGCTCAACAAGCCACAATGTAGGACTGAGAACATGTGATGCTTTTTCCCCCCTCAGGGTTAGTAACTTATGGAACCACCTACCCGTCGAAACCGTAACTGTCAAAACTGTGTTTTTAAAATATACCTGGAAACGATCATGGAGATAAATGGTGGGACCTTCGACAAGCTACTGGCTTTCTGTCCTCGTTGAGCCCACTAAGGTTAGTGGCCCTCGGGTAAATCAGTTATCTGTAATATCAAATTATTTGCAAACCACCTATTGTGCTGTTTTCAGGCCAAACATTTAAGATATATTGCTTTGCCTTTAGTCACATTGTATCTGAATAGCAACAGCATCACATGGGGTCTAACTCAAATAAGCATAACACCCCCCATTGGGCTGTACAAGCTCGGTAGGCTTCCTCTAGGTTCCCATATATTGTGATATAAATTAAGATATTCCTTACAATAATATCAATATGGGTCTATATAAGTGTTTTGTGTGTAACATCAGCAATTAGAAGGTCTGGTTTTTATTTGAGGATACAGTATTTTAGGACCCTCGTTAGTCGTTGAAAACTAGTTCTGCAGCACTTGCTGGTTAGCATATTAGCTCGACTTGATAACAAGAACTGGTAACATGTAATTATTAAATAGTTATTACAGTATAAAGAATATCTTTAAATTAAGATAAAACTGATATAAACATTTGCAATCCTCGTGGCGCAATGGTAAAGCAGTTGCCCGGCGCTTTGCCAAGGCTTAGGCACGGGTTCGTATCCTAGCCGGGGAGGATTGACTGGGCGCCAATCCTTAACTGTAGCCAACGTTCATCCAGCAGTGAATGGGTACCTGGTTGTTAAACGAATTTAGCGGGTCGTTTTCCGTGGAAAAATTAAAATTAAGGGCCTGCCCGAAACGCTATGCGTGCTAGTGGCTGTACAAGAATGTAAGGTCTCTTGTATATATAAATAAATTGAAATAACTTGGGCGTTGATATCATTGCTACACGCGATGACCCTTTACGAATCTGTATCAGCTGGAAGCGTAGAATGACTTTGATAACATTTAACTTATAATTGAGTGATGATCAGAATGCAGGAGGCGAGGGACAAAATATATTGTGGCTGACGGCGTGGATGGAGAGGCGGCGAGATGACATTACCGCAGCCACCAGCTCCCTCCACGAATGTAAACAAAAGCGTCTCCAACTCATTCCTCACCTTCTGACAGCTCCAAGTCCAGCTCAGCCAGCTTGTCTCGGACATCCTGGGGCAGCTGGGATATATCCACATTTAGGTCACTCATTTTCACCACTACGAGGGATCTACTTCACTGTATATAGATGATTTTTCCAGAAACACTCACTGAGAAGTCACCATCTTGGTTTTCAAATGTTTACTGACAACTTCCAACAGATGGCAGCACGGGCCCGGCAATAGTGTAGTAGGGCTTCTCTCCCTGGGGATGTAGTGTGTCTCACCTCCAGTTATCTTTTTCAAATGTCAGCTTTTACTCATTAGTCCGGGCTGTTTGCATGCAGGCTATGCACATTTAAGGGGAAACGTACATTTGTGTTTATTGTTTAAAGTACGTGACGTATATCTCACAGACTTGCGAAAACTTTGAGTATTGATTGCAAAACTTGTAATTACTAAAATTTGAATACAGAACAAAATAATCCCTGGCTAGGAAGAAGTTAACATATCATATTTTAATAATGTATCTACACGTCAACTTGCCTAAACCACAATTCAAAGGTAAACACACAAAGGGCTCAACGCCTACAAGAGACTCGAACCCAGAAGGCACAGAAGTTCGCGCACTTGTACACAACTAGTACACTGGGTGCTGGACCACGCTGATCCGTAAAAAAGATCGAAACTCTGAAGTTTTTACCCAACATCTCTATCTCCCAAGGGCACCCGACATGGTAAGAGTTCAGAATTCGCTTTTCATTAGTCAATTGCATTAGCAGGGAGAGCACGGATTCTGATCTCTTACCATAAGGGAGATCGAGATGTTGGGAAAACACTCCCGAGTTTCGATATCTTTTTAAAGATCAGCGTGGTTAAGCGGTCGGCGTACTAGTTGTGTACAGGTGCGCGAACTTCTGTGCCTTCTGGGTTCGAGTCTCTTTCAGGGGTTGAGCCCATTGTGTTTTATACATATATACACACACACACACACATATACACACATATACACACACATATACATACACATATACATATATATATATATATATATATATATATATATATATATATATATATATATATATATATATATATATATATATATGTCGTACCTAGTAGCCAGAACGCACTTCTCAGCCTACTATGCAAGGCCTGATTTGCCTAATAAGCCAAGTTTTCATGAATTAATTGTTTTTCGACTACCTAACCTACCTAACCTAACCTAACCTAACTTTTTGGGCTACCTAACCTAACCTAACCTATAAAGATAGGTTAGGTTAGGTTAGGTAGGGTTGGTTAGGTTCGGTCATATATCTACGTTAATTTTAACTCCAATAAAAAAAAATTGACCTCATACATAATGAAATGGGTAGCTTTATCATTTCATAAGAAAAAAATTAGAGAAAATATATTAATTCATGAAAACTTGGCTTATTAGGCAAATCGGGCCTTGCATAGTAGGCCAAAAAGTGAGTTCTGGCTACTAGGTACGACATATATATATATATATATATATATATATATATATATATATATATATATATATATATATATATATATATATATATGTCTTCCAAAGTTGAACTACTGACCATCCCCAGGATGCAATTCAAAGAACAGCCACTCATATCAAAATGATGGGACTACACGATGCATGTAAAAATGAAAGAGTACAGCACATCCTTCCACCCTGGCAGATAGTACCTTTTGACATCCTGACGCCTGCACACCCTACCAAGAAACTAATCACAAACACCTGTGATGCTGGGCGCCTGACAGCTGGGTGGACAGTGCTTCAAATTCGTAGTCCTGAGGTTCCGGGTTCAATCCCCGGCGGAGGCGGAGACAAATGGGCAAAATGTTTTTTTCACCCTGATGCCCCTGTTACCTAGCAGTAAATAGGTACCTGGGAGTTAGACAGCTGGGGGGTGTGTAACAAAAAGGAGTCCTGGGCGAGGACCGGGCCGCTGGGACTCGAAGCCCCGAAATCATCTAAAGATAACCTCAAGATATGCTCAGCTTGCTGCTAAACTAAGCACCATAGAACACATTAACAATATGCAAACTGCTGACACTGAGGGATCACCCAACACAGCTACAGGGAGGGCGGGAAGTGCTGTTAGTACTCATCAGCCCGATGGAAGCACGATTGAAAAGAATATAATTTATATATATACAAGAGTTCTCACATTCGTGTACAGCCACTAGCACGCATAGCGTTTCGGGCAGGTCCTTAATCCTAATTTTCCCCGGAATACGACCCGCCAAATCGTTTAACAACCAGGTACTCATTCACTGTTGGGTGAACAGAGGCGTCAGTTAACGATTGGATAAAGTTGAAAATAAAGACAATGTTGAACGGAATCTTGAGTTATGAAATAGGTGTCTTAAAAGTGTCATTAGAAGAGAACACCTGCATGTATTTAAACAAAGCAGAACAGTGCAAACTGGAACTAGCAGGTCCATTGTTTATCACAATGAAATGTGTGAAGTAAAATATGTGTATGGGGCAAGTAACAAAGTCTAACAGACTAACTAAGTCTAACAAAGTCTAACGTGACAAAGTCTAACGTTAGACAAAGTCTAACGTGACTAACAGATGTTGTCACAGCTCGTATAAGACTTGGCTACAAGTATCTCTGGCAGTTCGGCTTGTATAGGGATCTGGATGAAGTAAAGTGTAAAGTGTGTGGACATAGGCAGGGACACACACTCGAACACTATATCTTAAACTGTAACAAAATTAAGCCATTTAGAGATAAATCTAATCTCACGTTGTATGATATGGCAACGTATCTTATTACTAAGAATAAAATACCTAAAATCCTTGCACTGTATCCATATTTCGCTTCCAGTAGATAAACGACATATGAGATTAAGAAGCAAGTAGTGTATTGTGAAGACTAATAATAAACAGCAGCTCCCCTGTGACCCTGTAATCTCTCCATTGCTCAAACAATTATGTATCAGCGAAAAGACCTGCCATTAATGTATAATGATTAACTGTAAATTCATACTATTTAAATAGAACATTCTCTGTAACTAGCTGACATTAAAATTAAAAGGTGTGCAGGATAGATGTAATTGTTAATGTAATAATCTCCGTTGAGGTCTGATAAAGACCTTTTGTACCCTTTGAAATCCTTATTTTTGCTACCGCTCACAGGATGAGTATGGGGTGCACAATAAACTACCCAACAACAATCAGATCAACAGTTGCCTAACGCTTGGATACCCAAGTGCTAGGTAAAACAAAAGCAGTAGGCGAAAGAAACCGTGCCCAACCATTTCTGTCCCGCTTGTCTGTGAGAGACCAATAACGATAGCTTGCAGAGAAAGGGTCCTCATCTCGGAGGCGCCATTAGTGAAGGAGTGTTGACGTTCCTGGTGCGAGTTAAGGCGGCCCGGCAAGTGCTCACATCTTTCACTTTCAAAGCAGATTTAGATTTGCTGAGAGAAAACGAGCCAATTGAGGAAAGAAAATGTAAAGAAAATCTTTTGACCTCGCTAGCGATTTTAACGGGGTTCGAGCCTCGGACAAGCAAAGGTCGACGCGGCATCGATCTTTGCTAGTCCGTTCTCCCAGCGGTAGTGGGGATTTTAGTTGTAAACTAATGGACGTGTCGAATTCTAAGGAAAGGCTTAAGATGAGCTAAGGGATAGTTAAACTTTAAGTCTGGTAACAGAAGCCAGCTTAATCTTCTGGAAACTACAAGTGCAATTGTCATTCCAGTAACTTGAGTTCCAAGTCTCTTAATGGAAAGACGAATATGACGCTTTATTGTGTAATAAATTCGGAAGTTTTTATAGTGATCCGAATTTGTGATGAATTTCAGAAAGTATGATAAAAACGAGAAACGTAAATGAAACCCACAATCATATTACCTCGTAGAAGGAAAGCAAACTGTAAAAGATTTGGAGATAATGATGTCAGACGACATAACGTGTAGTGAACATAACCCAACACATAACAACAGCCAGGAAAATGACAGGATGGATTACGAGATTATTTAAATCCAGGGATCCCGCCACAATGCTCCTACTCAATCTCTCCTTCCAGAGAAGGGGAGATTTCTGAAATAGAGGGAATACAGACAATGTATAGGGCACGTATAGCCATAACAAAGCCCCTAAATTATTGGGACCATCTCAAAGCATTCAAAATGTACTTCGTGGAAAGGAGACGAGAGAGGCATCACAACATATATACAGAGAAAACACTTGAGGGTCCCGTCTCAAATATGCACAAAAGAAAAACCTCCTGGAACGAAAGACATGGTAGGAAGTGCAAAATTTACCCAGTGAAGAGTAGAAGTAATATAGGCACACATAGAGAACCACTGTGATTGAGTGATTGATGAAGATTAAGCCACCCAAGAGGTGGCACGGGCATGAATAACCCGTAAGTGGTAGATTTTTTAGGAATGAATGTGATCTTTGGTCATGAGAGGGTATACCGTGTGCTGAGCTCGCATTTAAATCGTCAGTCCTTACTATGTGGCTCCTATCGTAGGGGAGAATACGGCTTGATAGTATTATATCAGTGTCGATGGCTTCCGGGTAGTTACTGCAAGATTCAAGGATTCTTAAAGCTCTCCTAAGATCCTCGGTTGCTTAACATTCCAGGATATAGTAAGTAGTAGCTTCTTTGTGATTATTTGGCAGAAGGTTCACCAATCTCCCAGTCGTAACTTAGACGTAGTCTATATATCCGAACTGCTATTTTCCTGTGGATTCCTTGTGGGATATTTAACCTGTCTAACTTGGTGGCCTGAAGATACCATATGGCAAAGGGCGAGCCTTCTGCTACACTCTGTGGCCACGTCTGTGGTAGAAAATAATAATAATAATAATAAAAAAACCCTCTGGTGTTGATGGGCTTTGTTGAGGTGTGAGTTTTTTGGTGATGGTGTTGTTTATGTCCTCTAGGCTGGGTTGGATTCTTTTGTGGATCACTGGATGACACGTTACCAATTTAGCAATTTCATCAGCTTTCTCATTTAATGGGATTCCAAAATGGGATGGGATCCAGTTTAGAGTGATGTTGAGTCCTTTGTCTTTAGCTACTGTTCCTAGATACAAATGTGCAGCATTGCAATAGCAGGAGCCACCCACATTTTCACAGACGGATCGGTTGACACAGAATATGAGTGCTGGTGCTGCTCTTTGCACGGACAGTGAACAGGCATATTGGAGACTGGGAGAACCAATATCATCAACCCAAACTGAGCTGTTTGTCATACAACAATCATTCGCATGTGTGATTGCACAAAACACTCAAAACGCAATCATACACACAGACTCAAAAGCTGCACTTCAAATATTAGAAAAAACAGTGGAAAGATAACGTGGAAATAATTACCACCATTTTGTATCTATTTTGGAACCACTGTATAAACATTAGGTGTTAATAGTCATGGTGTCCAGTGGTGAGGCGACACCCTGCTTCAGACAGTTCTAGCAGAGGACTATTTGGCAGCTCAGAACGCTCGTGGTATTAAGTTAAGCCATCCTCTAACACCAAGGTGTAACCTCTGGAAGATGTGTCAAGCCGCCAGGGATCACATAGATTATGAGATATATAGAAGGGCATTAAGCTCAGGTACCCAGGAAATCAGATCAGCCAGAAGCTCTTAAAAGATGAGACCAGCTAAGTAATAATTAAAGATGAAAAGGCAGCCAACATGAAGAATACGTTACATCAGTGTTCACACTAGAAAGATTTAAACATCCCAACGCCCACACAAATGTTTGAAGCAGGAAATGAGAATAAATTAAGGGATATTTCCATAACGTCTGAAATAATTAAATAAAACATTGACAAATTAAACAATTTAACGCCCCAAGTGTGGAGGGAATTCAATCCAAAATCGTTAAGGAACTGGGCGAAGAACTGTGTCTGCCACTGAAATTCCTATTCAGAAAGTCTCTGGGTCAAGAGAAAGTCTCCCTAAATTGGAAATACGCAAATGTCACTCTGTCTTCCAAAAAGGCAGAAAGAGCTCAGCAGAAAGCTACCGAGAGATCTGTTTAACCTCACATATCTACAAACTCAGGGAGAGAATCCTAAAGGAGGAAATATTCACCATCTCACAATGAAGAATCTGGTAAAATTAACACAACTCGGTTTTGTTCTAAATAAATCCTGCCTTGCTAACCTGCTCACATTTCTGGAGGCGGTAACAAGCTATTCATACATAGAACTTCCAGTAGACATATTATACATGGATTTTTCTAAATTTTTCGATAAAATACCACATGAAAGGCTGGCGAGGAGAATCACATGTAATAAATGGTAAAATACTAGAATGCATAAAACACAAGCTAAGAGAGACATCAAGGGATCGTCCTAACTGGACATTAATTTAATTGGAAAAAAGTGGTGAGTGAGGTACCGAAAGGTTCCAACTTGGGGCCAACAGTTTTTGTCATATACATCAATGACAAGCCACATCATCAACTTTGCAGATGACAGTGAGATCTATGGTAAATCAAAAAGGAAAAAGACATTGATTCTTTACAAAGAGTGAATGAAAGAGTGTACATGAATGCCACAAATGGTCAGAAGACTGACAAAACCTTTTCAAATTTGAAAAATGGAAGACAGTGCACATCACAACAATCATATCAACAACACTACCATACAGCTGATTGATGAAGAAAAAGACCTAGGACTTAGGGTCCATCAGTCACTGAATGTTATACAAGTGAGAGCTGCAGGTAAAACCAAACCTTAGGAGCAGACAAACGAACCTTTGACTTCATGGAAAAAATTATTATTCAACTGGACAAGTCCTTGGTGTGTGTCCCCATCTGAAATACTGTATTCAAACATGGAGAATTTACCTTCAAATGGACATATCTGCATTGGAAAAGTTCAACACCGGTGACAAAAATCATCTCAGAACAGTCAACACGAATTCCAGGAACGGTTGAGGGCCACAGGACTAACAACCCTGCAAACTAAACATGACGGCGCTGATCTACTAGAAACCCATAAAATACTGAACAAGTTGGAGGATATTAATCCAAACCCTTTCTATGAAATGTCAAATGTAATGTATACAAGGAGCAATAGCTTCAAACTCAACAACCCACAATGTAGGACAGAAAATAAAGGGATGTTTTCACTCATAAACCCATGGAACCGCCTACTTGCCGAAGCCGTAAATGCAGTCATTACTGCAGTTTAATATCCAGATAGAATATATTATCAGGAGCAATGGGCGAGTGGGGGATTTTGACAATCCGCCAGTTTCCTGTCCCCGTCGAGGCTACTAGGCAGAAAGTAAACGCAGGCAAATTTAGGTCAAAGTATTTTTGCAGAAGTCACAACATGCATCTGAACAGCCGTTCACCCAGCAGAGGGAAACAAACACATCTCAGGTGACATACTCTCTAAAACCTTCCTGACAACACACTCCCAACCATCACCGTCCTGCCACCACTCTTACCACCCATCACTGCTTTCCCCTAACATACAAATCCTAACTATGTGTCTCGTAGTACAGTTGGGATTGGGGTCGCCCCAAATCACCCGTGACATACGTTGTACAATTGCAATTCACGATGGAAAGGTATTTGAGGTTGACCTCAACCGTCTGCTCTCCAAACTCGAACAGACAAACAGACAGACATTCTTTCTCTCTTATAGATATAGATATACGTACACTATATATAACGAATTAACACTCATAACAACATAAGAATGAAGGTAAGTGCAGAAGGCCTATTCGCCCATTCAAGGCAGCTCCTATTTATAACTACCGAAAGACATTCATATATATATCCACCGAAACGAGTACCAGAGTCGTCGAAGGTTGCTAATGTGGTCCAATTTTCAAGAAAGGAGATCACTTGCGTCAAACTATCGGCCAATTATCTTAACGTCTATTGTGGGAAAGTTGCTTGAATTGATCATTGCAAACACCATTCGTCATCATCTTGAAAAAACATAGATTAATAAATGATTCTCAACTTGGTTTTACTAACGGCATTCATATTTAACATATTTGTTATCATTTTATTTCAGCATAGTTGAGGCAGTTGATAGTGGTAAGGATTGTGACGAGTACCTTGACTTTAGTAAAGCTTTTGTTACAGTGTCACCTGAAAGACTGATTAAAAAGATGGAGGCTCACGGTATCGGGGGCACTATTAAGTTGGATTAGGGAATGGCTATACCAAATGAAACAAAGAATTATTATAAATGGAGTTAAGTCAGAGTAGGAAAATGTTGTAAGTGCAGTGCTTCAAGGCTCTGTCCTGGGCCCCTCCGTTATTCAAAATATATATAAATGATTTAGATTCAGATTTGGGCAGCAATATTTGTACATTTGCCAATGATACAAAAATCGGGAGGGGAAATAAACACGGTAAAAGACTTACTTCAAGATGATCTAAATAGGGTTTTGAAATAGTCAAAAGATTGGCAGATGCAGTTTAATGCTGATAAATGTAAGGTTTTGAGGCTAGGTAATGATGATAGAGTTACTAGATACGAGCTAGATGGTGTTAACATAAGTACATAAGAATGAAGGAAACTGCAGAAGACCTATTGGCCCATACGAGGAAGCTCAAATTTATATCTACCCAATCTCATTCATATATGTGTAACCTACACTTGAAACAATCAAGGGTCCTACTTCTATTATAGAAGTATAAACGGCCCCAATACGGCGCAACCATCAACCCCCCCCCCTCGACTGCACTGCACTGGGGCCCAACACCCCAAGTGTTGAGATTGCAAAGTCTGATTGGGAAAGGAATCTGGGAGTTATGATCAGTAAGAATTTAAAACAAAAAAATCAATGCATATATATTCGTAATAAGGCAAATTGGACACTGAGATTTATTTCTCGAAGCGTTAATAATAAAACACCTGGTGTTATTCTTCAGCTATATCTTGATCTTGTTAGGCCCCATTTAGATTATGCAGTTCACAGTTTTGGTCGCCATACTATAGAATGGATACAAATTCACTTGAACGTGTCCAACGTAGGATGACAAAGTTAATCCCGTAAATTAGAAACCTATCACATGAAGAAGAATTGACAAATACACACAGAAATCACAATAACGTGATGTATCAAATGAACAAATCCACAAAAGCCATGATGAGGGTTCGAATCTACGCACGGGATGTTCACAGATGCGCCTTAGTCAACTGTACCACGACATAGTCAAAAGAATTGCAACCTGAAGTGCTACTGCCCTCACTAGGATCCCACAGCTTCTCCAAAGCCTAATGTGATCCTAGTGAGGGCAGTAGCACACCAGGCTGCAATCGTTTTTGAGCATGTTGTGGTGCAAGTCGCAACTGGGAACATCCCGTGCGCAGGTTCAAACGGCCCTTGTGAATTCGTCCATAAGATTGACAAAACTTATCTGGTTACCTGCTTGATACCTGGTTGATGGGGTTCTGGGAGTTCTTCTACTCCCCAAGCCCGGCCCGAGGCCAGGCTTGACTTGTGAGAGTTTGGTCCACCAGGCTGTTGCTTGGAGCGGCCCGCAGGCCCACATATCCACCACAGCCCGGTTGGTCCCGAGAGACAGCACCGCTCCTGTGCCAGGTAAGTCCACTACGGGCTCACCATAGCTCGTGCTACTTGCCCCGCTCCTGTGCCAGGTAAGTTACGGGCTCACCATAGCCCGTGCTACTTGGAACTTGTTCCGAGTAGCTGAATCTATAACAACAACAACGGTTGGTCCGGCACTCCTTGGGGAAAATGATCTAGTTTTCTCTTGAAGATGTCCACGGTTATTCCGGCAATATTTCTTACGCTCGCTGGAAGGACGTTGAACAACCGTGGACCTCTGATGTTTATGAAACTATGAAACTTCATAGTTTCTTTTTGCTCTCCTTATCTCTTTTTTAACATTTCTAACCAGTTGTGCGAATTCATGTTCTAAACTGACTTCCCCATTCTTAATCCTTTTGTACCAAGCTCTCTTTCTACCTATAAGGTTTTCAGATCCTTTGTTATCCATTTCGGGTCATTTGTATTTGATCTATTCAATTTGTAAGGTATACTACTTTCCTGTGCTTTGCTTAGAATATTTGTAAATAAGTTATATTAGGGTTGTTGATTTGTGGAACTTTGTGGATCCTTTGTGGATCTTTGTGGAACTTTGTGGATTTGCGTTGTGGATTTGTGGATCCCTTGACTGTCTCAAACATTGGTTAGACATACCGTTTTTTTTTTTTTGAGATATATACAAGAGTTGTTACATTCTTGTACAGCCACTAGTACGCGTAGCGTTTCGGGCAAGTCCTTAATCCTATGGTCCCTGGAATACGATCCCCTGCCGCGAAGAATCGTTTTTTCATCCAAGTACACATTTTACTGTCGCGTTAAACAGAGGCTACAGTTAAGGAATTGCGCCCAGTAAATCCTCCCCGGCCAGGATACGAACCCATGACATAGCGCTCGCGGAACGCCAGGCGAGTGTCTTACTACTACACCACGGAGACTGTGAGACTGTATATGAATGAGATTAGGTGGGTATAAATAGGAGCTGTCTCATATGGGCCAATAGGCCTTCTTCAGTTACCTTCATTCTTATGTTCTTAAGTCTAACGTGTATGAATATACTCTGGCTTCCTGTCCCCCGACACAATAAATTATTATTATTTTACACTACCCCAATAATCCTTCCTCCTCAGTATCCCCTCAACCGACAGCCAGCACCACTCCATCCAACACAGAAAACGTTTAAGAAAATTTCACCGATAACACCAAAATAATACAAATTCAGTAAGTGGACATCCCACTTACAGGATAAGTGGCAGACAAGATAATCCCACTCGTGCTGTTAACCATAATCATAATACACTTCAAGGAACAAGTAACTCCAAGCGATAACGCTCCTCGACCAATCATGTCCTACATATTCAGCGTAGGATGACATAGTTAATCCCCAAATTAGAAACCTGTCATATGATGAAAGATTGACAAAGCTTAAATTGCATTCACTAAAAAGGCGAAGAGTTAGGTGTGACATGATAAAGGTTTATAAGTGGATGAATTTATATAACAAAGGGGATATTAATAGGGTATTGAAAGTATTAACACAAGACAGAACACGAAACAATGGGTTTAAACTGGATAAGTTTAGATTTAGAAAATACATGGGTAAATACTGGTTCGGTAACAGGGTTCAGTCCTAAAATTCGTTTACACAAAGCCTTATACGTCTCGTTAACAAACTAACTAACTTTCAATTTTCATTAGCAGCAAAAATAAATCTATAAAATCTTCAGTATACATAAAAGAGCACTTAGATTTACAACACTCACTGGTAGGATTTCACCACAAGCTAAGTCTCCACGACAGAAAAAAAATCATATTAATACATTGGAAAACAATAACACAAATTTAGAACATCAAAACAGTTGACGTCTTGAATAAATAACCTTGAATAAATGCATTCTTCTTCAGGGTAGCCTTCTGATTCATCGTTCAACGTCTGTGAATCATTAAAATCAGTTGGTCTGAGAATCATTAAAATTAGTGTCTATGGCGACGCCTGCCATGGGAATCATCCGCTATTTTCGAGGCTTCCGTCTCCGGTGGCACCCATGGCTTGACAACAGCGGTCGCATCCAAGTTCAAAGAAATCAACAATGTGTAGGAACAGGCTGGTACGGAGACACCTGTTTCCTTTCTTACACGGTAACATCGAAGCGTTGACACTCGTATTTTTGTGTTGACACACAGACCACTTATATAGTGGTAAATAATGCGTCTTGTTTACATAAATGCGTTGGGGACTGCATCTTAAAACGCAGCTGAAGTACAAATGAGTGGTATATTCTGCTCCGAGCAAGACAGGAGGTGTGGGGTAGAGATACATGAGCTGTGGAGCAAGCTTAAAATCGTGGTCTCCTTGAAGTTTTCAACTTCTAAGTAACATTTTTACTTCATCATGGTGTCTAATGCCTATCTTCCTATTTCTAGCACTGTAGATTTTTATGAACTAAAAAAGGATAGTTCATATTAAACGTTCAAGGTCAGTATTAAGAGTTATTGTTTCTCACAGACGGCATTATTTTCTTAGACTGGTAATCCTTCGAAACAGTTTTCTGTCGCAAATATATATATTTCGTTTTCTATTATTAAAGAATGTAGCGGAGAAACCTTAGCAAAATTTTCAAGGGCAATAATGTCGTAACCATCAGACTCTTGAACAAAATATGTTTATCATTATTTAAGTATTTTACGGAACTACAGTGTATTTATTAATTTCAATCAAACTATAAGAATGCAAAACTGTGCTACATCCTTAAATTAGTAACCTTTATGGTGATAGTCCTATATTATACAATTGGATCACTAATGTATACAAACTCAGACGTCCTCGTGGCTGAGTGGACAGCGCTTGAGAGTCGTAGTCCTAATGATCCGGGTTCGATTCCCTGCGGAGGCGGAATTTCTTTCACCCTGATGCACCTGTTCACCTAGCAGTAAATAGGTACCTGGGAGTTAGACAGCTGCTACGGGCTGCTTCCTGGGGATGTGTGTACTCACCTATTTGTGCTTGCGGGGGTTGAGCTTTGTTTCTTTGGTCCCGCCTCTCAACTGTCAATCAACTGGTGTACAGATTCCTGAGCCTACTGGGCTCTATCATATCTACATTTGAAATTGTGTATGGAGTCAGCCACCACCACATCACTTCCTAGTGCATTCCACTTGTTAACTGCTCTGATATCGAACAAATTCTTTCTAATGTCTCTGTGCCTCATTTGGGTACTAAGTTCCACCTGTGTCCCCCTTGTTCGTGTTCCGCCCGTACTGAAGAGTTTGTCTTTGTCCACCCTATCAATTCCCCTGAGAATTTTGCAGATGGTTATCATTTCTCCCCTTACTCTTCTGTTTTCCAGGGACGTGCGGTTCAGCTCCTCCAGTCTTTCCTCGTAGCTCATACCTCTCAGTTCCGGGACAAGTCTGGTGGCATACCGCTGAATCTTTTCTAACTTTGTCTTATGTTGAACTAGATACGGACTCCAGACTGGAGCTACATATTCCAGGATTGGTCTGACATAAGTTGTATACAGGGTCCTGAACCTGGTTGGTTGATATCTGGTTGATGGGGTTCTGGGAGTGCTTCTACTCCCCAAGCCCTGTCCGAGGCCAGGCTTGACTTGTAAGAGTTTGGTCCACAAGGCTGTTGCTTCGAACGGCTCACAGGCCCACATACCCACCACAGCCCGGTTGGTCTGGCACTCCTTGGAGGAAACAATCTAGTTTCCTCTTTAAGATGTCCACGGTTGTTCCGGCAATATTTCTTGTGCTAGCTGGGAGGGTGTTGAACAACCGTGGACCTCTGATGTTTATACAGTGTTCTCTGATTGTGCCTATGGCACCTCTGCTTTTCACTGGTTCTATTCTGCACTTTCTTCCATATCGTTCACTCCTGTACGTTGTTATTTTACTGTGTAGATTTGGGACCTGTCCCTCCATTATTTTCCAAGTGTATATTATTTGATATCTCTCTCGTCTTTTTTCTAGTGAGTACATTTAGAAAGCTTTGAGATTCGATTCCTTACACAAGTTTCTAAAGGCAGTTCTTATGTTGGCCAACCTAGCATATGCCGCTGATGATATCCTTTTGATGTGAACCTCTGGGAGAGGTTCGGTGTGATATCAACCCCCAGATCTTTCTCTCTATTTGACTCTTGCAGGATTTCACCTCCCAGATGGTACCTTGCGTTTATCCTTCTGTTCCCTTCGCCTAATTTCATTACTTTACACTTTCCTGAGTTGAACTTTAGTAGCCATTTTCTAGACCATTCCTCCAGTTTGTCCAGGTCATCCTGTAGTCTCTGTCTATCTTCATCTGTCTTGATTCTTCTCATAATTTTTGCATCATCAGCAAACATTGAGAGGAATGAGTCTATACCCTCTGTAAGATCGTTTACATATATTAGAAACAGGATGGGTCCAAGTACAGAGCCCTGTGGGACTCCACTGGTGACATCTCGCCACTCTGATGTCTCCCCGCTCACAGTTACTCGCTGTTGTTGTTGTTGCTTCAGATTTAGCTACTGAGAACGAAGTGTCCATGTAGCACGGGCTATGGTGAGCCCGTAAAGTTACTCGCTGTTTAGTTAGTCTTTTTAGTTACTCGTTGTTTCCTGTTGCTTAGATACTCCCTTATCAACTGGAGCACCTTACCTTTTACTCCTGTGTGTTGCTCCAACTTCTGCAACAGCCTTTTATGGGGTACTGTGTCAAAATCTTTCTGACAGTCCAAGAAAATGCAGTCTGCCCTCTCTTCTCTTTCTTGCCTAGTTTTTGATGCTTAGTCATAGAGCTCTATTAAACCTGTGAGGCACAATTTACCATCTCTGAACCCATGTTGGTGGTGTGTCACAAAACTATTTCATGTGTGTATGTGTGTGTGTGTGTGTATGTGTGTACTCACCTAATTGTACTCACCTAATTGTGCTTGCGGGGGTTGAGCTCTGGCTCTTTGGTCCCGCCTCTCAACCGTCAATCAACTGGTGTACAGATTCCTGAGCCTATTGGGCTCTATCATATCTACATTTGAAACTGTGTATGGAGTCAGCCTCCACCACATCACTTCCTAATGCATTCCATTTACTAACTACTCTGACACTGAAAAAGTTCTTTCTAACGTCTCTGTGGCTCATTTGGGTACTCAGCTTCCACCTGTGTCCCCTTGTTCGCGTCCCACCAGTGTTGAATAGTTCATCCTTGTTTACCCGGTCGATTCCCCTGAGGATTTTGTAGGTTGTGATCATGTCCCCTCTTACTCTTCTGTCTTCCAGTGTCGTGAGGTGCATTTCCCGCAGCCTTTCCTCATAACTCATGCCTCTTAGTTCTGGGACTAGTCTAGTAGCATACCTTTGGACTTTTTCCAGCTTCGTCTTGTGCTTGACAAGGTACGGGCTCCATGCTGGGGCCGCATACTCCAGGATTGGTCTTACATATGTGGTGTACAAGATTCTGAATGATTCCTTACACAGGTTCCTGAACGCCGTTCTGTGTGTGTGTGTGTGTGTGCGTGTGCGTGTGCGTGTGCGTGTGTGTGTGTGTGTGTGTGTGTGTGTGTGTGTGTGTGTGTGTGTGTGTGTGTGTGTGTGTGAGAAATATATTTAGTAGATATAATAGAGGAAAAACATATTGGTTAGAAAGGCGGGGTCCAAGAGCTAATAGCTCGATTCTGCAGACACAAATAGTAAATACTTCATTCTAAAAGTATTAAATGATTGTATATAAACATTAATATACGTTCTGTGGTGACTAGGGATTTTTTAACAGTAGTAGGAAGGGTATGGGTGCTGGGAACAGCTATTTGCTGGTAAGCAAGCACCATGTTTGGCAGAGCACCCCCAAGGAAATCTAAAAAAACTACATTAACTTTGTTTTAAAATTTCTTCCAAGAAGACACTTTATTGTGCAGCACCTCTCGTCCTGTACAACATTCTCCAACAGGTCAGGAGGGTCAGTGTCTGGTGGAGTGAGGGTCAGTGCCTGGTGGAGTGAGGGTCAGTGTCTGGTGGAGTGAGGGTCAGTGTCTGGTGGAGTGAGGGTCAGTGTCTGGTGGAGTGAGGGTCAGTGTCTGGTGGAGTGAGTGTCAGTGTCTGGTGGAGTGAGGGTCAGTGTCTGGTGGAGTGAGGGTCAGTGTCTGGTGGAGTGAGGGTCAGTGTCTGGTGGAGTGAGTGTCAGTGTCTGGTGGAGTGAGTGTCAGTGTCTGGTGGAGTGAGGGTCAGTGTCTGGTGGAGTGAGGGTCAGTGTCTGGTGGAGTGAGGGTCAGTGTCTGGTGGAGTGAGGGTCAGTGTCTGGTGGAGTGAGTGTCAGTGTCTGGTGGAGTGAGTGTCAGTGTCTGGTGGAGTGAGGGTCAGTGTCTGGTGGAGTGAGGGTCAGTGTCTGGTGGAGTGAGGGTCAGTGTCTGGTGGAGTGAGGGTCAGTGTCTGGTGGAGTGAGTGTCAGTGTCTGGTGGAGTGAGGGTCAGTGTCTGGTGGAGTGAGGGTCAGTGTCTGGTGGAGTGAGGGTCAGTGTCTGGTGGAGTGAGGGTCAGTGTCTGGTGGAGTGAGGGTCAGTGTCTGGTGGAGTGAGTGTCAGTGCTCTTGGTGTGCACTACAGTGCCAGCCTTGATGACGTGGGAGATAATGTGATCAGTGCCGCCCAGCTGGTACACCAGGTGCTCCCATCTGAAAGGTCAGAGAAATGGTCAAGTCTGTAACCCTTAAAGCTGAACTGTGCCACATGCCAATATTACAGCCAAAATCAATCATAATTAAAATATAATTTACAGATAAAGCATAAATTTGATAGCAATCAAAACTAATAAAATGCTATTCCAGTTTTATGATTGTGTCATTAAGCAATATGAAATAATTTATTATAACTATTTATTCCTTGATATATATGATTGAACTGGATGTCTCATTCATGGATCTGAGAGCAGGCAGCAATTGCAACCGGATTGTTAGATGGATGTTGCCACCATACTCACGTTGCAAGTAGAAAGTTATTTATTTACTTCTCTAAATCTTATGCAATGTAAGTTGTGTGATTTATTAAATTGAGTAGTGCATACAGATTCATGGAATTATTAGTATACATCCAAATTGCACTTCCCTTTATTTACACGCACCCCCCCCCCCACATTCCCTTTTACTTATATACACATGCACACACTCCCTCCAGGTACTTAATACTTCAAGTACAGTGGCCCAAGAGCTGCACCTCACTTCCCCGTATACACATACATCCAGATGTCTGCCACATATTACGGGCTCACCATAGCCCGTGCTACTGGAACTTCTTGTTGTGAGTAGCTGAATCTAAAACAACAACAACTGCTACATAACGGGTCTGTGAGCTTACAGGGTTTAACACTGAGGAATCTCGACTTCCCTATGCTGAAGAGATGGAAAAGAAGCAATGTAAATACAGCATATAAGATTCTTAGAGGCGCTGAGACAGTAGAGAAGGACACGCATTTCAGCGTGGGGAGGTGGAGAGCGCTGACGACAACTGCTCGGGTGAGCCACAGGGATGTGTGAATTTAGCTCTTCAGTGTATGAGTAGTGGGCATGTGAAATGTCCTAGAAGAGAAGGTTGTGGAAGTTAACTCCATACATAGTTTCAAGAGCCGGTATGAAAAGTATCAAGATGATAGGTAAGCATTGTAATACATAGATTCATAAGTGACTGAGAGGTAGAGTGTTCAGGAACTGATGCTCGCCCTACAAGCATATGTAGGTGATTACATAGCTGAGTGTAATGAAAACTCACACATTAAATTTATTCAACTCCACAAATGATCTGAGAAATAGCTACTGAATTTAACAACAGTAAGGTATGATAAACGGGAGAGAAGCGAGAAGAGCCCAAGAGCAGCACATGAGGAACGTAAGACTCCTCAAGTGGTGAGGGAGTCTAATGTGGGAGTAGATATAACTCTAAATCTGTTATCGCGCGCATCCATTAGTAGAATAATAGCGACATATGTAAAGTCTGCGAACGTCCAGATAGCCTTCATGAATCTACACAAGGATATTTCAGGCCCCTGCAAACAATCAACACGAGAGCAATATATGATTATGCATCCTCTGCATGCAGCCAAACTATTAGAAACACAAACAGAAATTCAAGTAAATTCACAGAAATGCACAAGTCTAAAGGCCATATTCAGAAACATCTGTGATTACTCCAGCTAATGGTCACTATTCTTTTTACTTAGTTCCATTTAGTGTTTATTGTAAAATTGAGAAGTGTGAATGGCGGGAGTCTTTAGTTAGTGCTACCATTGTGGGTCCCGAGTTGTGTTCAGTAGAGTTGTTGTTGTTTAAGATTCGCTACTCAGAACGATAAGTTCCAGTAGCACGTGCTATGGTGAGCCCGTAAGTGGAGACTCTTTGGAGCCATTATCTGTAATTTCAGTAGAGGTCAAGACACATTTATGTAGTACAAGAGTAGAGATGGAATAGAGTCGGCCAGTGGAGAGGTGCAGTTGAAACAAATTTTATGCACATATATAGAAAAATGATAAGCACGAGAATCTAGCTAGTGCATTACAGGAGCGGTAAGCTGTAGATGCAGGCCTCAGCTTGAGCAGTTCCACTCTAAAAGCACACATGTGACTTGCGAGGAGAGCAGTAAACATGCATGCGGCGTGAGAGGTGCAAACTTGTACAATGATCTGGAAGAGGAAATAAATGAGGCAAGCTCTAAAATAGTTCCTTTGGTAAATAGACAAATGATAAGAGCGAGTCGCTAAAACTGATGATATACGACTGTGAAAGGCTGATCCCAGGAACTGAAGGTCAACCCTGAGGCACATTTAGGCGAGTACACACCAACATACTCACGCGCGCGCAGCACACAATACAACGAAGGCTGTATGTCCCCTGTACAAGTCTGTCTCCATACGAGACCCGAAACAAGACTTTAACAAAGGTTAGCGTACAGTATAAGACATACCACAAGGCGTCTCCTCCTCAGAGCATAATAATCCGGACATACCTGGGAGCGTCCACGATGACGAGGTCAGCCATCTTGCCGGGTTCTATGGAGCCGTGAGAATGGGCTTTACGGAGAGCGTGGGCGGCGTGCAGGGTGGCGGCGATGAGCGCCTCCTTCAGCGTCATCCTCAGTATGACACAGGCCATGTGCATCACCACCGGCTACACACAACACACCACATTACCCTTTCTTCTCTTTGCAATATATGATTTAATTAATCTTAAAGTTATATATATATATATATATATATATATATATATATATATATATATATATATATATATATATATATATATATATATATATATATCATACACACTTGCATCCAGCGACTCCACGTGTATTATGTTACCCGAAACTCTGTTCTGTAAATCTATAAGCCTACATCCAATTCAGTATTTTTTCAATTTCTTTATTATGCACCCCATACCCATATTTATCAAATTATTTTATATATTTATATTTATGCAATTTGTGTCAACTGTTCAATTGGATAATGATATTTAGTTAAATTTTATTAATTAATATGAATATAATTAATAATCATTAATATTCTCCATGAGTTAACTTTTCATTTATTTGCATATTTCAATCGAACCTTCCTTTACTCTTTGCCTTTCTAGATAATGTAAAATGACCTTTGTAAATCTCTGTAAATAAGGAAGGTTTCCTTAACTGGGATTAACGTTTTCATCGCTGGATTGTTTGAAGCAAAGGTTATATTATATATATATATATATATATATATATATATATATATATATATATATATATATATATATATATATATATATATATATTAGTAAGTTTGGGTTGGTAAAAATAGGAGCTGGCCAACAGACTAGTTAAGTTTGACTACAGAGGTAGTTTAATGCAATTTTATTTTCTTGTATGTTCTGGTATCATAATGATTTTTTTAAAGGAAGTATTCAATAAAAAGTTTCCTGTCACGGCTTTTCTCTTGAGACTGATCCATGTATTGACCCTCACGTTATCAAGAATCTCTGCTTGTCACGCAGCCTACAGCTGTCCTGTGTTGAGGGGGGGGGGGTGGTGGACACCACAGTCACCTACTAACTACACTTGGCAAGCCTTCAATACTTGGCTAAGGTTTCGGGTAGTACATGACTTTAATAAAATACTTGCAAAGTTCTTGTAATAGAAAATACGACTTATTTTACTACAAATGTAAATTGCCTAGCTTAAAGATCATTGTAGTCCAATGCTTGAAATTATGTGATGCTGAAACCTTTCTCCTGCTCGCGCACAGGATACCCACAGAATACATTACTTTAATTAAGATTTTCACCTGTTAGATAAGGTCCTCCTGGATTAACAATTATGTTAGTTTAATAAACTGTATATAGGCCGTTAACGTCTATGTCAACAAACGTTGTAACTAGATCAATAATATAACTTGGAAAGTTAAACTAATTTTGGAAATCAGATTCTGAGCTCGTGTCGAGCCTCTGAAACTTTGCCACTACTGATCACAGGATGTCCATGGGGTCTACTACTGCTCACATACAGAGTATGGGGGTAAACTACCACTCATAAGATGGGTATGGGTCTACTTCCACTCATAAGATGGGTATGGGTCTACTTCCACTCATAAGGGGGGTATGGGTCCACTATCACTCATAAGATGGGTATGGGTCCACTACCACTCATAAGATGGGTATGGGTCTACTACCACTCATAAGATGGGTATGGGTCCACTACCACTCATATAATGGGTATGGGTCAACTACCACTCATAAGATGGGGTATAGGGTCTACTACCACTCATAAGATGGGGTATAGGGTCCACTACCACTCATAAGATAGGTAATGGGTCTACTACCACTCATAAGATGGGTATGGGTCTACTTCCACTCATAAGATGGGGTATAGGGTCCACTACCACTCATAAGATGGGTATAGGGTCCACTGCTACTCATAAGATGGGGTATAGGGTCCACTACCACTCATAAGATGGGTATGGGGTCCACTACCACTTACAAAAAGGATATGGGGTCTAGTGCTACTTACATGATGGGTATTGGGTCCATTACCACTTAAATAGTGGGAATGGGCTGCATAATCAATTAACTCAAGAGGATTCCTGGAGTTACTGACCATGGATAAGCAGAAAGCGTTTGGGTTGAAGTCTGTGCCGAGGGCGACCGGGACGCCACCGTCTATCATAGCACGCGCGGGTGGAGGCTTGAGTCTGAGTATGTGGGCGGTGGTGGGGAGCAGGACGCCCACGGTGCCAGCCGTGGCCATGGCTGCTATACCTTCTTTAGATATTTCCTCCAGGTGGCTTATGGCTTCCGCGCCCAGAGATGCTCCCATCTGTAAGAGCGAATTGTATAATAATAATAATAATAAAACCCAAAGTATTGTATACTTGGTTCTGAAGAAAAAATAAATATTATTCATACCTCTGCGCCCTTCAAAGGATGGAGTTCGTCTGCATGGAAGTTTATCATAAGTCCCTCCTTCTGCCCAGCTTCTAAAATGCGTCTTGACTGGTCCACGTTGAACACTCCCTGCTCACAGAAAACGTCGATGCTATCAACCTGCAACTGAAGGGGAAACTGATGTCGGTCCGATGTTCCCTTAATTAATTAATTAATTAATAATAATAATAATAATAATAATAATAATAATAATAATAATAATAAATAATAATAATAATAATAATAATAATAATAATAATAATAATAATAATAATAATAATAATAATAATAATGTATTGTGTCGGGGGACAGGCAGCCAGAGTGTATTCATACACGTAAGGCTTGTGTCGAATATAGGAATTAGGGAATGTAGAAATTAGGGAATATAGGAATATGAGTGCTTCACTACGGGCTCACCATAGCCCGTGCTACTGAAACTTCTTGTTCTGAGTAGTTGAGTCTAAAACAACAACAGTGTGAGTGCTCTGACCAGTTCAAGCCATGTTTTGTAGACGTCTACGTTGATAGCACCATTTCAAACAACTTCATCTGAGTAAGGCAGGTTTCAACTGAGGTTACACTAATGGTTATGATGGCGAGCTCAACACTGCAGAATGTGTTACACATATTAAGTGTTCTACAAGAACTTATTTTAAACGGTCCGCAAAGCGGAGAAAAAAGTGTTAATAAGACAATAGGTAGAAAAGTGACGGCTTCCGACACTAACCAGAATTAAGACAGAGCTCACCATATACTACAAGAGAAAGAAAACCGCCAACCTGCTCATGTAGAGCTCTCCCGACGCTAAACGAAACGACTTGAAAGAGACAAATGTTATTTATTCCTTAACATGTCCACTTGGGGATTGTCAACCAAACGATATCAATATATAGGTAAGACGACAACATCTCTTTCAAGATGCATAACAATGCACTAAGAACAAGGATGACATAATTTCTATGCACAGCCAAACCATCATCTGACCAGCAACACCAAACTAACCGACATAGAACTAATAATAGAAAATTAAACATGGCCAAAGCACTTCATGTCAAACAGTCATCCAACTTTCAACATCCAGCTTACATGTAAATATATTTTACTATCCACGAGGCTAAGACAGAACACGTCACTTACATCCAGTTGCTGACTTAACCTAACCAACAACAGTATATACTAAAAACGTACAAACCTGAGCCATTTTTCCCAAAGATAAGTAGACATTACCTCGCCAGCGTCCATGGCTGCCTTGACAGCCGGCAACTGGTCCTCTACCACCCGGCGTGTTGCTTCCTCTGCCGTCAGCTCCCTGGAATTAGTGTCATTTCTTAAGATTACATTTTTTTTTATATTTCTTAGTTATCAACGTATACTTTACATAGTTATGATCAGTGACAATATGAAACCATGAGACTCGCAGTCAGTGCGAAGTTCACGCCATACTTGGGCACGGAGTGAGCTCCGCAGAACGAGGAGGAGATGGTGAGGTTGGCCAGCGGGCGAGCCTTCTCCAGCACTCGAAGCATCTTCAGTTCAGTTTCCACATCGAGGCCGTAGCCGCTTTTGCACTCCACCAGAGTCGTACCTGCAGGAGGTACTGAGCTTATATCACTATTCACGAGAAGGTAACCGGGTCACTAGAGTCATGACCAGGACAGTCTATCTTATACACTCCGGTAACTACTGCTTTACTGTTTTCGTTTTGTGAAGCTGTACAATGTGGAGGTAAAATCATAACGCTTACGAAGCATAGGATAGCCACCGCCACTTTGTCAAATATAGACACATGCAACATAATTACCAGCAGCATTTTGTTGCACTCTGTATCCGAGAAGGTAATGGGCAGTTAGTGCCATCAGATGAATATACAACAAGTATTTAATACACTATTGCTTTCTGCAAAAAAAATATCTCGACCTAAGCAGTCACGAGAGTAGTAATGAGTCACTCGACAAGCCAACACAATCACGTCTTACATGTCAGCTGTTACAATATACTGCATGTTGACAGGCAACATAAGTTATGAGCATGATATCTAAGTTCAGAGGCAGTAATAAAGCAAGAAAAGAATCGCGCGTGAATAATTCTTGCAGCGATTTACGGTTATTATCTTAAGATCACAAAGCAACAATGAAAATTACACTATTTTATTATTAACAGATAAATCAGTTGTCTTGAAAATTACGACAAAATGACCAAATCAAAATATGATAACTTAAACTTGAATTAATATCTATAATTTGAAGATTGCATTATATGTTAGCTACTGCTACTTTAGGGAACTATATAATAAATTGCACCAGATGTATATTATTGTTAGGTTAAATCTTTTACAAGTAAACTAGTTTACTGCCCCCTCCCTCCTCTACCCCCCCCCCCCAAGACACCCAACTGAGATCCATTTTTCAGTTTCCGTTATGTTATCCGGGGCTTCAAGGACAGAACTAGCACAGACGCAGCCAATGCTGACTTTTCGACTTTCTAACAAAATATTGAATTTAATCAGTTCGTGAGTTGTTGCACTAACGAGAATTTCGTTAGTTTCACAAGGAACAATGCACTAATGAACACGTAGCCGGCGGGCTGTGCCTGGCTGCGCAAGGTTACCTGCGCGGGTCATGCGGTGGAGGCGAGGCAGGAGGAGCTGCAGGAGCTGGTCCTCGGAGGCGGCTCGGGTGTGCTCCACCGTGAAGTTGATGCCGCCGCCTGCTGAGTGAACCTCCATGTAGCTGGCGCCGGCCAACTGATATCACATCACGAAAATAAATACATAAATTAGCAACACGTACATGCATCACACACAGAGATCACACTAACCCTGTCGTAGCTCAGTCGATTAAGGCAGTGTCTGGGGTGCTCCCGGACGCAGGTTCGAATCCTCGTCACGGCCCTTGTGGATTTGTTCATAGGTACATGCATGAATTACCGGGAAAGAGGCTCTTGAACCCCTTCCCCCCATCACCCAACATTCACAACCCTTCCCCAGGTAGTGGGTTTGTTTAATGGTTTCCCATTGTCTGGGAAACGAAGCCTGCAATAATGATCACAAAAGTTCCTTTGGGCCAACCATTGATCTTCCCCGGGATGCAACCCCACAACAGTTGCCAACTCCGGGGACCTGTTTACTGCTAGATAAAAAAAACAAGAGGCATCAGAAAATGTGCCCAACCGTCTCTATGACATGACCGTGGATATAACTCGGGATCCTCGGTGATGAACCGAGGATGTAGACCACTGCGATACAGGACTTCCTATTATGGAAGGCGACCTTAAGTGTTAATTCCGGGGTTTAACACCCAACCACTTGAGCTGGACGGTAGAGCGACGGTCTCGCTTCATGTAGGTCGGCGTTCAATCCCTACCATCCAAGTGGTTGGGATTGAATGAAGGGACCATTCCTTCCCCCCTGTCGGAAAAAAACTGACACCATTTACTAACTTTCAATACAATATGCAGTTAATATTGCTGCTGTTTTGTACTTACAAATCAACTCCTAGAAACAGTGCTTTAATTAATCATAGAAAACGAGGCTCCAGTGGAATTTTCCCCAGAAGAAAACGGGGAATCATTGCCATGTAACCCATAAATTCACCAGCTAATAATATTGGGAATTCTTCTTAAACATCAGTCTCTGAACTGTGAACGTCATAAAAACATTTCCCGTGAACCATCTTAATTATCAGTACTAAAATATATTAAATATAAAACTCTCTTTCCACTTCTTGATAAAACGCAGCTGGAGATGCGGCAACGCGGGAGTGAGAAAGAGGGAGAGTGGCCATTCTAACCTGGACAGTTCAAACGTCTCGTGTTGCCATTTCGATTATTTGTACCAAACAAGTTATTGTCGAAGAGTTAGCCAGCAGAAACTGACACCGTCATTACCAGGGACAAGCATTGTATCCTTCCAGTATACTAAATGATTTATAGAAATCTATTCATTGTGTATATTTACTGTTATAATTATGCCATATATAAACAACAAGCCCAAGGGTGAGCAATAATTCAACCCTTTATTTCAGAATATTATAATATTCATGTTAACAGAATAATTCATGTGCAGCAAATATTACTGTGAAATCTCATTGGCAGGTGAATTGAGAAGTGAAGTCATTAATATGGAATCACTCAAAGAGGGAGACTACGTTACTGGCTGGCTACCCACTCGCTACAATAACAAAATGCTGAAGGCTTCTTATCAGATAAGGCTTCCCATGTATTAATTAATCATTTGTAGTTGTTGTTTCAACACCTAGTTACATTGTAGTGAATGTCTACCAGTCGATAATTTCGATTGGTTGACAATATACATATAATATGACCCCCAGTTTGTGTAGGAAACGAATTGTGGGAAATTAACATGATACAATCCACTTTAAATTCATACAGTCTGCTATCGAAACATAAATTAACGTAAGAAATAAATTACTATATAAATTAAATATAAATTATAAATTAGAAGTAAGTAATATAAATTGCTAAATAAATAAATCCCACGAGACAGTTTCCCTACACCCCCGTCCCATCCCAAATCCTTATCTTGACCCCTTCCAAGTGCTAAATAATCGTAATGGCTTGGTGCTTTCCCCTGACAATTCCCTCCCCCTCCCTCCGGGGTTCAACGACCCCGCGGCCCGGTCTCTGACCAGGCCTCCTGTATGGTTGTGATTCATACGTCAGGCTGGTGCTCGCAGCCTGACGTAAAATTTCCTTTTATTCTTAAACATAGATTATGACTTCAAGGCTGAAAAATGTTTTGAGCATCTGTGACCCGATTACCTTCCTCTGGTTAACCCTTGCATGTTATTACTACAGTATTTACTCAACTCATCCTCCAGCCCCAAGCAGTAATTCAAATACTGATTTTGTATGTACCAAGTTAGTGCATTTTTGTACTTATTCAACAGACAACCAATTGACAGGATGGGTCTTCCATACAGTATAATAAAACAAAAACAATGTGAAATATAAATTAATATTATATGAGAAAATCAGGAGGGATGAAGAGGATGCGAACCTGTACACTAGGTACTCCCAAGCACATTGATACATCACGTTAATATTATTACTTTGTGCATTATTATATATTGTGAACTTGTGTATAGTTAGGTCTGGGCTAGGTAAGGTGTTTTGGTTACGTTGATTTAGGGAGTGTTTACACTACAGGTGAAGGTGAACGAAGTACGTTTCGCCTCGAATAAGACTAGATGGACTGTAAGTCCAAAAACTGAGTTATGCAGAGTTTTTGTGTTCAGCATTTGATTTATACGTTAACAATATAGAGTAGTAGGCATCTATCAATCTCAGGAGACTATGGAGTTGCGCTCTGGTTGTCGGTCTGGAGTGGCCTCACCAGGGCGCAAAGCCACGGTAGGTTGATTTGGGGGAGAAGCTGTTACCCAGGCAGCAGGTCCCCCCTCTCCAAGTCAAATACTTATAGCCCTTTGTTTTGATAGTTTACAGCATGCAGGTGAAGCATTTTTAGTGATGAACGTTGAACATTGAGAGTGAATCAGTTTAATTTAAGCAAAGCTTCGAACATATCTACTGGACCAACATGGGCAGCCCGTCTTCATAAATAAAAGCCAAATGCTCGTTAATCCAGCAGGTAAACACTTTACAAAGGACTCTTTGAAGCACAACGAAGCACTGAACTCTTCAGAATACAAAACTGAGCACTTTGGATTTACAACACTCACTGGCAGGATTTCACCACAAGCTTAATCTCCACGACAGAAAAAAACAACATTCCTATTATAAACACTTTGGAAAACAATAACACAAATTTAGAACATCAAAACAGCATGAATAAATACATTCCTCTTCGGGGTAAAACTCTGATTTATCGTCAATGGGCGTTTGTCAGCGAATCTTTAAAATCAGTGTCTATGGCGACGCCACTATGGAAATCATCCGCTGTTTTCGCGGATGTCGGAGAAAGTGCTTCGCTGACTTTCTCCGACCGAATCCCAGCTCGGTAAATTCTTCTCCCACGTATTGCACATTCAAATAATTGCCAACAGAAGTAATTAACTAACCTGACCTACTTCTGACTTTACATCGAATTCTGATAAATATTAACACTAATATATATTTAAGAAAATCGGATTTTAAATACGCAAGATCTTAAAACTGCTGAATGTGTCTTTGTGGTAGGCCGCCGCTTGGAAGAGCCTACCCGGAGGATATGAGCATGGGAGCTACAGTATACTGGTGTGTATATGTATGTGTGTGTGATATATATATATATATATATATATAAACACGCTAAGGGATAACTTTAAGGGTTGACTATTAAGGAGAAATCATGCAAAGGTTGGCTGAATGTCGTTGAAGTGTATGAACACATAACGAATTCATCGTTAATCTATAATACCAAAGCACATTTTTTTCCTGCTTTCGTATTATAGATTAACGATAAATTCTGTGTAAAGTGTCCGGTTTAAATCCTTCATCCACTGAGAGTTGATGCCGCACAGTCAATTGTGTATTTCTAAAGCTAATAATCTCGTGTAATTCACTGAAGTTATATGAATTTTCTAAGATTTTTTCGAGAAATTACTGCTATAACTAGCAATGGTGTACTATAATATAGATGAAACTCACGAACAGCCTTTTGTAACCGAATCACTTTCCGATGTGTGGTGCTGATACTTGTTTCGTATATAACCAAATACCAACGTTACAGAGACGAGTAAACATTTTGAAATCAAATATTGTAATGATTCAAATTTAATCTGTGTAGGCCTCCATACAGTTCATAAATTATAATTTCCATCACATCCTTCCTGCTTTAACAATTTGAGACAGATTTTGACCGTATTTTGTGTTATCTCTGATACACTATGGTGAGATAATGCAGTAGTTATCGGAGAGTATCCTGCTGCCGGTCGGCAGGCCGTTTACAATTACGTAGTTCCATGAAAACAGCAGTAGAGGGCAGCTGATTTCACGTAAACATGTCTGTAAAACCATTCCAGTAGCTGCAAAGCATGCAGTTACCACAGCCATAACTGAGGAGATGAGTCGTTCCACGTATTTCCGCGACATAAAGAGCAGAGTAGGTGTGGAGACCGGCAGTTCGCAAGGCAGTACCCGGCACCACAATGAAGCCAGAGGCTGCATGACGTGCTCTCCCATCACCACTCTTAGTTGGTTCAAAGTTCGAGCATTTCATAATTAACACAATGGCTGAATAGATAACGCTATATAAACAGGACACAGAATACGTGGACTACACAAGATAACTCGAAGGACAGATTTTGGTATACTGTCCTCTACATCAAAACCTGGAATTATTATTTTTTGCCTCCAACTTGCGGTTTGATCAGATATCACGTTGATCTATACCAGAAACATTGATAATTTTCGATTATATTATATTATATTATATATATATATATATATATATATATATATATATATATATATATATATATATATATATATATATATATATATATATATATATATATATATATATATATATACATATATACAATATTATTGGTTCAAAGTTCGAGCATTGAATATGCATATTGAATATGACAAAAAGTGAGAGATTAAACACACAAATCTTTTCTATTTGTCTTATTTTTCTCTTCCCTCGAAAAATTGAAAAGAATCTCCTCAACGTTAATTTTACAATTTTACTAAGGCCTGACGCTAAGAGATGCGTTTCGTTAAACCTTGTCAACATTATCAAACGTGGAGTTCGAATGGTTACAAGTTTTGCGCTGTCGGATAAATATAGCCACGGATGAGGTGAAGATGAAACACTGCACTTATAAGTCAACAGACCCAATACGGAGTACCAGTCTCCTATGTTTCCATGATGGCTGGGGCAGTATAGGTCACAGTCGGGTTCTCTTAGATGGCAGAGTGCAATTTGGTGTTAGTTGGCTTCGTTTTATTGATGCCTCATCAATGTCCAGTCTTCTATTGTCGCCGTAATGATTATTTTGGTGTTGTTTGGCAGGATATCTCTGGTGAGGGTCTGGTTATGTGTAGAGACTTTATGTTCCTTTATAGAGCCTCGCTGTTTGGGCATTGTTAGGCGCCTTGAAAGAGATGTTGTTAGTCTTGCTTATATATTGAGAAATGATCACAGTGACGATGGTTAGTGTAGTTAAGATTATTACAGTGACGATGTTAGTAAAAATATTTACAGTAATGAAAGTTGTGTTTAGTGAAAATGTTTGGAGTGATGATACTGGAACCAGAAGTGAACAGTCATGTGTATCCCTCAGTGGTGTTGGGTCTGTTTACAACAATAGGTCAGTTAGGGCTCGTGCTTGACCCATGTTCGCATTCCGTGCGTAACTTGGGGAAACCGTTGACACAATGACGATAATATATTCACGATTGTATTGATGCCTGTGTCCAAAGGTAACAACGACTCGTGATTGTGACTTCAATTATCCGGTGATCAGAGAGCTTTCTGTGAGTGACGGTCAATGCCAGAGGTGCCGGTTATATCCATTATGATTTATATATTATAAGAGTGTGTCAGTAGATCCGTGTACCACAACAAAGCATCAAAGTATAATAACAATTATTACAATAAAACTTCAGTAATCTATAAGAGAGAATATCTGTTTGTCCAATGGTTGAGGTCAGATGCTTGGAGCTAGCCTCACCCACCTTTACAGGGGGAATGGTCTGGGGTACGGGACGGACATAGGCTGGACGAGATCGCATGATAGAACTGATGAGTTGGCCAAGACTTTTGCTCGTAAAGAGGGAATTGATTACCAACTTAGACTGCCTTTAGCAGCCTGAGGGCAATAATGTCCCAGGAACATCAACAAAATTTCGTACACTTGAGGCAAAGTGAAATTCACACCAGTTCCTCCATCTATCATCATTCTATTATGCAGGAAGTACCGCACGTCTATGGGTCATCCAATAAGGTTAGTAGACTTCTAGATGTTACCACTGCTAGGCTTAGGCTCAGCTACAAGTACCTCTGGGAATTTGTAACATCTGCTGATGTAGATTTGACTAAATGTCAGCAGAACTATTCGCATACTTTGCGTCATTATATAATGGAATGTGAAAAAATCGTGGAATTTAGAGATAACACCATCAATAGTGTCCAAGAAATGTGTAAGTACTTCATTCACAATGATGTGCTGCCCGAAATCTTAGCGAAGTATCAAAAATTTGCTTACTGTAGGTAATGCATGCACATGACTGTAAAGCTGTCGCCCAGTTGGGTGGGCGTGCAGCAAGACTAGTAACTGTGCGACTCACCATAGATGTAAAGTGCCTTGTATAGTGACTGTTGTGAGCCTTTTGCTGACTCACTTGTGACACAAAAGATTATTGATGTGTGTATTTGTGTGGGTGATTAAATATGTGTATGTATATATGTATACGTATATATATATATATATATATATGTACATGTATGTATGTATGAGTATGTGTACATGTATATATAACATTAATAATTTTGTAACTAGCGTCAAAAGATTGTTATTTGCTTAGCTAAACGAACTAGAGGGTTCAGTTCCTGAAGCGATTATGTGCCTCTGTAACCCCTTACACCACCGCCCACGGGATGGGTATGGGGTGTATAATAAAGAAAGTAATATAATTGAATAACGACGATAACTTTACCGAGGTCTCCCCACCCACCGAAAGTTCTAGAGCGTTATGTAATGTCTTACCCAATGTTTGACTGACCCTTTCCCTCTATTCTTATCCTTATTTCCCTTACCTCTTACCCTATGTTTGATTGCTCTCATATTATTTTGACCCCTCACATCACCCCTACAAATTCAACATTTCCACATGTGTATTTAAACCAAAAATTCCACTTATCTATTTATTCTTTACGTGAAGATGTTCCAGAGTTCAACGAAACGTTGTAGAAAATTAATCCTTCAATAATTACTACAGTTTCTTTACCATGAATTTTGTTAACTTGATTGTTCTTAATACTGATGCTAAGAAAATAAAAGCACAGAAAGCTTGCACTATAAGATCATCAACGCTCGCAATGTGGTCATATTTAACCAAATATGATTAAAGGAACGCTTACTGCCTAAAGAATGTATATATATATATATATATATATATATATATATATATATATATATATATATATATATATATATATATATATATATATATATATATATATATATATATATATATATATATATATATATGTCGTACCTAGTAGCCAGAACGCACTTCTCTGCCTACTATGCAAGGCCCAATTTGCCTAATAAGCCAAGTTTTCATGAATTAATTGTTTTTCGACTACCTAACCTACTTAACCTAACCTAACCTAACTTTTTCAGCTACCTAACCTAACCTATAAAGATATGTTAGGTTAGGTTAGGTAGGGTTGGTTAGGTTCGGTCATATATATACGTTAATTTTAACTCCAATAAAAAAATTGATCTCATCCATAATGAAATGAGTAGCTTTATCATTTCATAAGAAAAAAATTAGAGAAAATATATTAATTCAGGAAAACTTGGCTTATTAGGCAAATCGGGCCTTGCATAGTAGGCTGAGAAGTGCGTTCTGGCTACTAGGTACGACATATATATATATATATATATATATGTCGTACCTAATAGCCAGAACGCACTTCTCAGCCTACTATTCAAGGCCCGATTTGCCTAGTAAGCCAAGTTTTCATGAATTAATGTTTTTTCGTCTACCTAACCTACCTAACCTAACCTAACCTAGCTTTTTTTGGCTACCTAACCTAACCTTACCTATAAATATAGGTTAGGTTAGGTTAGGTAGGGTTGGTTAGGTTCGGTCATATATCTACGTTAATTTTAACTCCAATAAAAAAAAATTGACCTCATACATAGAGAAAAGGGTTGCTTTATCATTTCATAAGAAAAAAATTATAGTAAATATATTAATTCCGGAAAACTTGGCTTATTAGGCAAATCGGGCCTTGAATAGTAGGCTGAGAAGTGAGTTCTGGCTATTAGGTACGACATATATATATATATATATATATATATATATATATATATATATATATATATATATATATATATATATATATGTTGTACCTAGTAGCCAGAACGTCGTACTCGGCCTACTATGCAAGCCCTGATTTGCCTAATAAGGCAAGTTTTCCTGAATTTATATATTTTTTAATATTTTTCCTTGTGAAATGATAAAGCTATCCATTTCATTATGTATGAGTTAATTTTTTTTAAATTTGAGTTAAAACTAACGTAGATGTATGACCGAACCTAACCAACCCTACCTAACCTAACCTATCTTAATCTAACCTAAACTAACACAATTAAGTCAATAATTTATGTTCTTAATATAATATAATAAAAATAATTCAAATAAACTAATTGGAAAGGATTTATTGAAAATAAAGGAAATCACTTGGCCTATTAGGCAAATCGGGCCTTGCATAGTAGGCCGAGAAGTGTGTTCTGGCTACTAGGTACGACATACATATATATATATATATATAGAGAGAGAGAGAGAGAGAGAGAGAGAGAGAGAGAGAGAGAGAGAGAGAGAGAGAGAGAGAGAGCGAGAGCGAGAGAGAGAGAGAGAGAGAGTGAGGGAGATAAAATAAAGAGAGTACATTGTCTCATCAAATCGAAGTGAGTGGAGAAACGAAGGCCAGGTGGCACACACGTACACACAACACAAGAATAAAGCATCTTTGAAGAAAACTTAACTAAAACTACGAAAAATATTAATATTACATTCTGGACGAAATAAATTTTATACTAAACGGTTCACGTAAATATCGGGTTCCCTCGGACTTTTGCGGGTAGGAATACGTCTTCGTGAAGGCATCAGTTGTCTTCACGCAGTCATGGTAAAAGGTTAAAACCTGTGTTAAATGCACTGAAGGACTGAATATTTCATTATACATTTTCATTATACAACACATACATAAAATCATCAAATTAAAGTTATGTACGAAATAAAATTTAAATAATGTTATATATTTCAATTAGTGTTTTTTTTAATTCGTGAATTATTTGGAAATTACACAGGTCTACATCCTGTGATAATTCTATTAAAAAATGCACTTCATGCGACTTTAAATACCATAAAACTTCATTAAATTTAATTACACGGCTCACTTTTTCCTGCAGGTGGCAGCCAGTTACCTGTACCATCTCCTGGCTCCTCCATGGCAACTGTACCATCTCCTGACTCCTCCATGGCAACTGTACCATCTCCTGGCTCCTCCATGGCAACTGTACCATCTCCTGGCTCCTCCATGGCAACTGTACCATCTCCTGGCTCCTCCATGGCAACTGTACCATCTCCTGGCTCCTCCATGGCAACTGTACCATCTCCTGGCTCCTCCATGGCAACTGTACCATCTCCTGGCTCCTCCATGGCAACTGTACCATCTCCTGGCTCCTCCATGGCAACTGTACCATCTCCTGGCTCCTCCATGGCAACTGTACCATCTCCTGGCTCCTCCATGGCAACTGTACCATCTCCTGGCTCCTCCATGGCAACTGTACCATCTCCTGGCTCCTCCATGGCAACTGTACCATCTCCTGGCTCCTCCATGGCAACTGTACCATCTCCTGACTCCTCCATGGCAAGTGTACCATCTCCTGGCTCCTCCATGGTAACTGTACCATCTCCTGGCTCCTCCATGGCAACTGTACCATCTCCTGGCTCCTCCATGGCAACTGTACCATCTCCTGGCTCCTCCATGGCAACTGTACCATCTCCTGGCTCCTCCATGGCAACTGTACCATCTCCTGGCTCCTCCATGGCAACTGTACCATCTCCTGGCTCCTCCATGGCAACTGTGCCATCTCCTGGCTCCTCCATGGCAACTGTACCATCTCCTGGCTCCTCCATGGCAACTGTACCATCTCCTGGCTCCTCCATGGCAACTGTACCATCTCCTGGCTCCTCCATGGCAACTCAACAACCACTAATTCACTGGTGACAAACCTTCATGGCGAACTCGTGGACGCGGTCCCCCGCCCAGACCGGGTGTGTGTGGGCGTCGACGAGGCCAGGGACCACGGAGCACCCCTTCGCCTCCACCACCGTCCCCCACGACGCCCCGGGGAACTGGGCCTCCACGTCCCGGTCTAGACCCACCGCTGCCACACGCCCGTCCCTGTGGGTGGAGAAGGGAAGCAACATGATCTATATATTTTTTTTTTTTTTTAGTGTTACTACCTGCCTCACTCTAGTCCATTCATCTGGACACTAGGAGACTCGAACCCTGGACCCCTGGCGTGTCTTCTCACGCAGCTGGTTCTCTTGGTCTGCCACAACGGACACAGTAAAGCATGCAGTGATGCACGAATCCAAGCCACCCCACTTAACCTTACCAATATACGCATAGAAAACGTTGTTATTTGCGAGTTGCTAGTTGTTCATAGCACCCTTTATTTTGTACGTTGTGGACCATTTTGTACAAAATGAGAAGTGTTAGTTGATTTGTTGGTCTTGTCTTTTGTTCACCCTATCCTCGTTATGCTGGTCACCCTATCCTCGTTATGCTGGTCACCCTATCCTCGTTATGCTGGTTATCCTATCCTCGTTATGCTGGTCACCCTATCCTCGTTATGCTGGTCACCCTATCCTCGTTATGCTGGTCACCCTATCCTCGTTATGCTGGTTATCCTATCCTCGTTATGTTGGTCACCCTATCCTCGTCATGCTGGTTATCCTATCCTCGTCATGCTGGTCACCCTATCCTCGTCATGTTGTTCAAGCTGGGGCTGACCCTTAACACGCACTCCTCACTTTAAATATTATACATATATATTTGTTTTTCAATTACAAAGTAGTATTACTATGTACTATAATTTCGAACATATTTAGACCGAGGTTAGGTTAAGTGTTTATATTCTGTGGGCAATTATTTGCATTTGCAATACAAGTTGGGTCAATATACCACCTAATTTCCCCCCCCCCCAAAAAAAAAAAAAGTTTATGATCGTATATTGTACTATCGATGTGACGAAGATATCAAAAGTTGGACAATTTGACACACAGTCTTCACAAGTTACGTGAAAAAAAATGGCCGCCAGTTGGAAAATAGGTAAAAAATATAAGTGATAACCTTCAAACTGCAAGGTTATTAAACCTTGGCATGACGTTTTAATGAATAACCTTTTCATTCGTGTATTTAGAAAAACAGTACTTCGTGGACTGAAAGTTGGATTTGTACCAATGACGTAATCAGGGGACAACGCTGCTACTGACGTCATGGACGTCATGGGACATAATAAACCTTGTGGTTTCTCAGATGTTGCCTTGTTCTCACCCCTCTTCTCTCACTGCCGTATTTTTCATGTTGTCACAGTTGCCACATATGGCAATGCCTACATACACTGGAGCATTCCATCCCATATTCTCTGCAGGTACGACTTATAGCACTGCACCCTTCAGAACCGTTGCAGTGCGAAAGTTTGTGTATCTTGACTATCTGACTGCATCAAAGCTTTTGATACAGTGCCACATGGAAGATTGATTAAAAAGATAGAGGCTCACGGTTTTGGGGGGTGCCATATGGCACCCCCCAAAACCGTGAGCCTCTATCTTTTTAATCAGTCTTCCATGTGGCACTGTATCAAAAGCATTGCTAAAGTCAAGATATACAACATCACAAACCTTACCACTATCACCACTAATTTATCTTAAGAGAGACATCCTAGCTAAATATAGACCTATAAGCAATATAGAGATTAATATCCTGGACAAGGGAAAATGTGCACTTATATTCAACTTAGACACCCGTAATATTACTGCAAGTTGCTCACACCACTCCCTGCTCCCACCAACACTGTTCACTACTGTTCACTGTTCATCACTTGTCACGCTTATTGATCACAAAGAATGTGTAACTCACTTGTCCACTGCTATAGAGACGCCTTGGTCTTTAGTGGCTCTGACGACGGCCAGCTGGCTCATGGCGGACTTCAGCTTGACCTTCTCGCCCGCCGCTGCCACCTGCACCACCTGTGAGGCTCCCCGCACCAACAGCTTCATCTCCCGCCGGCTCATTGCATATGCCATGCTGCAACATGGCACAGATAAAATACACATATAACACACACATACACACACACACATATATATATATATATATATATATATATATATATATATATATATATATATATATATATATATATATATATATATATATATATATATAGAGTATATATATATATATACTCTATATATATATATGTCGTACCTAATAGCCAGAACGCACTTCTCAGCCTACTATTCAAGGCCCGATTTGCCTAATAAGCCAAGTTTTCATGAATTAATGTTTTTTCGTCTACCTAACCTACCTAACCTAACCTAACCTAGCTTTTTTTGGCTACCTAACCCAACCTTACCTATAAATATAGGTTAGGTTAGGTTAGGTAGGGTTGGTTAGGTTCGGTCATATATCTACGTTAATTTTAACTCCAATAAAAAAAGTTGACCTCATACATAGAGAAAAGGGTTGCTTTATCATTTCAGAAGAAAAAAATTATAGTAAATATATTAATTCAGGAAAACTTGGCTTATTAGGCAAATCGGGCCTTGAATAGTAGGCTGAGAAGTGAGTTCTGGCTACTAGGTACGACATATATATATATATATATATAGAGTATATATATATATATACTCTATATATATATATATATATATATATATATATATATATATATATATATATATATATATATATATATATATATATATGAAAATGAAAGTATAATGAAAAAGGTTAGTTGAGTTACTAGTATAATTAATAAGTTCGGCTGTTTGTCCATTCGTTCCTGCAGATTGGAACTAAGATTTTGTCTAGCACAGTGTTGTTGTGTAGTGCAACCAGTACTTTCCCAGTGTCTTGTGTAATTCTTGTTAGTGAATTATAATGTTAAGTTTAATAGGTAATATTACTTCCCTTCAACACATCCTTGACACAGGCAGTGCTTGAATGTTATCTGTAATACGGCTTTATTTGCTAAATACTGCACAACTCTTTAAGTAGCCACTGTCTTTATCTAGTCACAATGTCTCACCTACTGGCCTGTTGTGGGTGAGACATTGACCTGTTGTGGGTGAGACATTGGCCTGTTGTGGATGAGACATTGGCCTGTTGTGGGTGAGACATTGGCCTGTTGTGGGTGAGACATTGGCCTGTTGTGGGTGAGACATTGGCCTGTTGTGGGTGAGACATTGGCCTGTTGTGGGTGAGACATTGGCCTGTTGTGGGTGAGACATTCTTGATTTGTTAACGCACAGATGTATTTCTAATTGTAAATACTTGTCTAGTTTGCTGGTACCTAGTCATGTTTTCAAGGTATCCTTTCATCATTATGCCGTACTCTAGGGGTGGCATGCTGCCCTCAGTGAGCTGCGAGACGAAGTTGACGATTGATTGATGATTGATGAAGATTAAGCCACCCAAAAGGTGGCACGGGCATGAATAGCCCGTAAGCGAAGTTGACGTTAAAACTTTGGCTTTATATCCGACGCGTAATTATGGAAGACCTTAACAAGTAGCCTCCGGGGACCTCTCGAGTCTGGTTATCAATCCAGAACGAACGGTTATCACGTAAGAATTGTCCATAGGTCGTGTTGGGAGTTTGATCGGAAAATGAATCCATGTCAAGAGGTATCGGAATTAATTCGATATAAATTGTACAGACTAATTGCTGACAGCTGTTCAGAAATGAAGAACAATGTCTCCAGTGATTGTATTGACCGCTGGGCGTGAGCGCGCTCCACCTGAAGGCGTCCCTGTGAGTGGCGGCCACGGCCAGTGTTTACAGTCTACACGTCCTCAGGATGAGAAGTAGCTTTGGTTGACGTAGACGTGTTGCCAGGTATGGCAGAAAACACGGCGCTCTTGCAGACTTGCCAAATGGCCATGACCACAGGACACGGGCTGGGACACAGGACATGACCATGACCACAGGACATGGGCTGGGACACGGGACATGGGCCACAACCACGGGAGACTGGTGGACAATATAGGCACCTCGGACCATGCCAAGGCTCGGCGACTCTACCACTCCTCCCAGCATCAGTAATGAGCAAAAACAGGAAATTTTTCCAACTGGTCAAGTCACCTGATCATACTAACACCTTGAATGTGTGTGTGTGTGTGTGTGTACTCACCTAATTGTACTCACCTAATTGTGCTTGCGGGGGTTGAGCTCTGGCTCTTTGGTCCCGCCTCTCAACCGTCAATCAACTGGTGTACAGATTCCTGAGCCTATTGGGCTCTATCATATCTACATTTGAAACTGTGAATGGAGTCAGCCTCCACCACATCACTTCCTAATGCATTCCATTTGCTAACTACTCTGACACTGAAAAAGTTCTTTCTAACGTCTCTGTGGCTCATTTGGGTACTCAGCTTCCACCTGTGTCCCCTTGTTCGCGTCCCACCAGTGTTGAATAGTTCATCCTTGTTTACCCGGTCGATTCCCCTGAGGATTTTGTAGGTTGTGATCATGTCCCCCCTTACTCTTCTGTCTTCCAGTGTCGTGAGGTGCATTTCCCGCAGCCTTTCCTCATAACTCATGCCTCTTAGTTCTGGGACTAGTCTAGTAGCATACCTTTGGACTTTTTCCAGCTTCGTCTTGTGCTTGACAAGGTACGGGCTCCATGCTGGGGCCGCATACTCCAGGATTGGTCTTACATATGTGGTGTACAAGATTCTGAATGATTCCTTACACAGGTTCCTGAACGCCGTTCTGATGTTAGCCAGCCTCGCATATGCCGCAGACGTTATTCTCTTTATGTGGGCTTCAGGAGACAGGTTTGGTGTGATATCAACTCCTAGATCTTTCTCTCTGTCTGTTTCATTAAGTACTTCATCTCCTATTCTGTATCCTGTGCCTGGCCTCCTGTTTCCACTGCCTAGTTTCATTACTTTGCATTTACTCGGGTTGAACTTCAACAGCCATTTGTTGGACCATTCACTCAGTCTATCCAGGTCATCTTGTAGCCTCCTACTATCATCCTCTGTTTCAATCCTCCTCATAATTTTTGCATCGTCGGCAAACATTGAGAGGAACGAATCTATACCCTCTGGGAGATCATTTACATATACCAGAAACAGTATAGGTCCAAGGACTGACCCCTGCGGGACTCCACTTGTGACGTCTCGCCAATCTGAGACCTCACCCCTCACACAGACTCGTTGTCTCCTGTTGCTTAGGTATTCCTCTATCCACCGGAGTACCTTCCCTCTCACTCCAGCCTGCATCTCCAACTTTCGCACTAGCCTCTTGTGTGGCACTGTATCAAAGGCTTTCTGACAATCCAAAAATATGCAGTCTGCCCACCCTTCTCTTTCTTGCCTTATTTTTGTTGCCTGGTCGTAGAATTCAAGTAACCCTGTGAGGCAGGACCTGCCATCCCTGAACCCATGTTGATGCTGTGTTACAAAGTTCCTTCGCTCCAGATGCTCCACTAGTTTTTTTCGCACAATCTTCTCCATCAGCTTGCATGGTATGCAGGTTAGGGACACTGGCCTGTAGTTCAGTGCCTCCTGTCTATCCCCTTTCTTGTATATCGGGACTACGTTAGCTGCTTTCCAAGTATCTGGCAGTTCCCCTGTTGCCAGTGATTTGTTATACACTATGGAGAGTGGTAGGCTCAGTTCTCTTGCTCCTTCCTTTAGAACCCAAGGGGAGATTCCATCTGGGCCTATAGCCTTCGTCACGTCCAACTCTAGTAAACACTTCCTTACTTCCCCACTGGTAATCTCAAACTCTTCCAGTGGTTCCTGGTTAGCTATTCCCTCACTTAACTCTGGAATTTCTCCTTGTTCTAAGGTGAAGACCTCCTGGAATTTCTTATTCAATTCCTCACACACTTCCTTGTCATTTGTAGTGAATCCTTCCGCCCCTATCCTTAATCTCATAACCTGTTCCTTTACTGTTGTTTTTCTCCTAATGTGGCTATGCAACAATTTAGGCTGAGTCTTTGCCTTGCTTGCGATGTCATTTTCGTATTGTCTTTCTGCCTCTCTTCTCATCCTGACATATTCATTCCTGGCATTCTGGTATCTTTCTCTGCTCTCCAGTGTCCTGTTATTCCTATAGTTTCTCCATGCCCTTTTACTTTGCTGCTTAGCTAGCCTACATCTTTGATTAAACCATGGGTTTCTCATCTTCATTTCTCTGTTTTCCTTTTGGACTGGGACAAACTTGTTTGCTGCGTCCTTGCACTTCTGCGTGATGTAATCCATCATATCTTGGGCCGTCTTTCCCCTGAGCTCTGTTTCCCATGCTATATCTGTTAGGAATTTTCTTATCCCCTCATAGTTTCCCTTTCGGTATGCTAACCTTTTGGTTTCGGTATCCCTCCTCGAGTTCAATAACCCTTCTTCAATCAAGTACTCAAACACCAGTACACTGTGGTCGCTCATTCCTACTGGGTCCTCAAAACCGATTTCTCTTATGTCGGAGTCGTTCAGAGTGAAGACTAGGTCGAGTCTCGCTGGTTCGTCATTGCCTCTCATCCTTGTGGGTTCTCCGATATGCTGCGTTAAAAAGTTGCTTGTCACCACCTCCAATAGTTTGGCTCTCCACGTATCCTCGCCTCCATGCGGTTCCTTGTTCTCCCAGTCAATCTTTCCGTGATTGAAGTCGCCCATGATGAGCAGGTGGGATCTATTTCTACAGGCAGCAGAGGCTGCCCTCTCAATTATAGTGTTAACTGCCTTGTTGTTGTTTTCATACTCTTGACTGGGTCTCCTGTCATTTGGTGGAGGGTTGTATATTACTGCTACTACTATTCTTGGTCCTCCCATTGTTATGGTGCCTGCTATGTAGTCTCTGAACTCCTCACAGCCCGGGATGGCCATCTCCTTAAAACTCCATTCCCTTCTCATGAGTAGGGCCACTCCGCCTCCTCCTCTACCTTCCCTCTCTTTCCTTATTACTGTATACTCCTGGGGAAACACGGCATTCGTTATGATTCCAGAGAGTTTTGTTTCAGTGAGTCCGATTACATCTGGGTTAACTTCTTGTGCTCTTTCCCTTAGTTCACTTGTCTTGCTTGTGATCCCATCTATGTTCGAGTACATCACCCTGAAACTGACTCTCTTCTGCTTCTTTTCTGGGGGGGACCTTTGGGATCTGGGGTGAGTGGGAGCTGGGGGGACCTGGCACGGGGGGATTGGTGGAGGAGGGAGGGCTTGGGGTGGTGGGGGAGAGGGGGAGGGTACAGGGGGTGGATAAGAGGGGGAGGGTACAGGGGGTGGATAAGAGGGGGAGGGTACAGGGGGTGGGTAAGAGAGGGAGGGTTGGGGAAGCATGGGGGGAGGAGAGGCTGTGGGGGATAGGGGAGATGGGGGGGCTTGGGGGGAGAGAAAAGGGTGGAGGGCTTGGGGGGCGTGGGGGAAAAGGGAGGGCTGAGGTGGGTGAGGAAGAGGGGAGGGTTTAGGGGAGTGGGGGAGAGGGGAAGACTTAGGTGGGGTGGGGGAGAGTGGGGGGCTTAGGGGGGAGGGGGAGAAGGGAGGGCATGGGGGTGGGAGAGACGGGAAGGCATGTGGGAGAAGGGAGGGCATGGGGGATGGGGGAGAAGGGAGGTCCTGGGGAGAGGGGTGAGGGGGAGAAGGGGGGTGAGTGGGGGGAGGGGGGTGGGTGGGGGGAGGGTGCCCTAGGTGGGTACTTAGTGGGGGGCTGACAGGGGATGGGGCAGGTTGGGTGTCTGTTGGGTAGAATTTGGGGGTGGTGCCCCAATCCCTGTGGCTGTTGCACTGTTTGAGGAGGGTTCTCCACTTCCCTCTGGGATTGTAGGGTTCTGGGTTGTGGTACTCTGATTTCCTTCTCTCTCCCTGCGCTCCTTCCTCGCGTCTGCTGTCCGTATTCTCTCTTCCCTTGTCATATCCCTCTGCAGGAATATTTTCTTGAACTTCTCTACACCTTTTAGACAACACTTCCTTGCTAGCAGTTCCTCTTTCGCGATTTCGCTCATGAAAACCACCTTTATCATTCGGTCTCTGTCCTTGTTGTACTTTCCAAGCCTGAAAACCTTTTCAACATTTCGCTCAGCTCCCTCCATCCTTACCTCTTTAAGGATCTCTTTAATCATGTTTTTGTCCTTGTCTCTCCGCTCCTTTGGTCTGGTCCCTGTTTGTTCTTCAATGCCTGCTACTACTACTGCTCTATTTCTCTCTATCAGCCGGCTAGTACATCTAGCTGCTTCCTGAGAGGAAGCCACTTCCATGGCAACTTCCTTAACCGCAGACCTAGCTTCAGGGCTCTTTTTAAGCATTTCAGCAAATGAGATCTGGGTTGTGGTGGTCCCCTCCACAGTAGCATTCCCATCTCCCTGGGGTACGGTTTGTGCCTGGTATTGTGGAAGAGTCTCCTTTAGGTATCTTATCTCCTCCTTTGCTGCCCTTAAATCATCTTGCAGGTTGGCTACTGTCTCCCTCATTACCCTCAGTCCTTCACTGAATTCATTCTGCATTTGCTGGAGTGTGTGTGTGTGTGTGTGTGTGTGTGTGTGTGTGTGTGTGTGTGTGTGTGTGTGTGTGTGTGTGTGTGTGTGTGTGTGTGTGTGTGTGTGTGTATTCACCTAGTTGTGTTTGGGGGAGTTGAGCTTTGCTCTTTTAGCAACTTTTTACTAACTACTTTTTTTTCCCCCACACCACACACACACATCCCAGGAAGCAGCCCGTGACAGGTAGACTAACTCCCAGATACCTATTTACTGCTAGGTAACAGGGGCATTCAGGGTGAAAAAAACTTTGCCCATTTGTTTCTGCCTGGTGCGGGAATCGAACCCGCGCCACAGAATTACAAGTCCTGTGCGCTATCGACCAGGCCCCGTAACATATGTATAAATGTGTGTGTGTGTGTGTGTGTGTGTGTGTGTGCGTGTACTCACCTAGTTGTAGTCACCTAGTTGTGCTTGCGGGGGTTGAGCTCTGGCTCTTTGGTCCCGCCTCTCAAACGTCAATCAACTGATGTACAGATTCCTGAGCCTACTGGGCTCTATCATTTTTTTTTTATTATTTTCTACCACAGACATGGCCACACATTTACAATGCTAACCAGCATATATACATTTTCTTCTGTCCTCTATGGACAGGGTTAGAGATGTGTTAAACATATAGTTCAAGGGTTTATTGAACACTCAACCACAGAAGGTGATTCGGTGCTTTTAAAATGCTAAGCTAACCTACATACGTAAATACATAGATACACAGATTTACGTATGTCCTACATAAAGTGTTCGATGTGTCTTTTACATAGTGTCATTAATGTGCATTTACAAAGGTGAAATGTAATTCTGATCAGCTTCCATATATACTTTATACACATACATATACATACACACACACACACACATGTACGTACACATACATATATACACTCACACATGCATTCACAAACATTTGTCTCATTTACTCTGACAGGGTGAGATAGCTGATAGAGAAACTAGTGTGCAATTAAGCACTTAATCACTGAAGGTGATTAAGGTGCTTTTACAAGCTCAGGTTATATAGTTACATCACATACATACGTTGTATAATTGATACGTTACATGGTTAATTTTGGGTACAAGTCCAATGTATCATCAAATGTTCCAGTACTCATATAGTAATTACACAGTTCAGAATACCTTAGCCCAGGAGGGCGAAAGTCAGTCAATATGGGTCATTCTACAATATAATGTTCAAGAGAGTGCATGTTTTCTCTTTCACAAAGTTGACACATTGTGTACTCGACATTTGGGTTTTGAGAAAGCTGTCAGATACGTCTATATCCCAGGTGTCGTACCTAGTAGCCAGAACGCACTTCTCAGCCTACTATGCAATGCCCGATTTGCCTAATAAGCCAAGTTTTCATGAATTAATTGTTTTTCGACAACCTAACCTACCTAACCTAACCTAACCTAACTTTTTCGGCTACCTAACCAAACCTAACCTATAAAGATAGGTTAGGTTAGGTAGGGTTGGTTAGGTTCGGTCATATATCTACGTTAATTTTAACTCCAAGAAAAAAAATTGACATCATACATAATGAAATGGGTAGCTTTATCATTTCATAAGAAAAAAATTAGAACAAATATATTATTTCAGGAAAACTTGGCTTATTAGGCAAATCGGGCCTTGAATAGTAGGCCAAAAAGTGAGTTCTGGCTACTAGGTACGACACCAGGCGTATTCTGGCCACTATAACATCACATTGCCGAGTTCTTGTTCTATTAGTCCCATATGTGAATGTCTCCTCACGATATCTATCATAATATTTAATGCTACAACTTTCAGGTCTTTGTGAATTTGTTAGGTCTGTGAGATCTTCGTTAGATATTTGTTTAAGTATTCTCTTTGTCACTGCTAATGAAACGCCCATAAAAAATTATACCACTGGTTTTCTACAGGCTGTCTTTGCAAGCATACCAACAGTGTCATGCCTTGAGATGCCAACATGTGATGGTATGCATAGGAATTTAATTTCAAATCTGTTTTCTTTAGCAGCTAAAACATTAATTCGAATCTCGCTGACTATTTTCTGGGTGTCACTACTATGTGCGTTCAATGCCAGGAGTGCACTCTGCGAGTCACAGTATATAAGTCCACTGCCTTTGTCTTTTAGAAATTCAGTGGCAAGGTATATGCCTGCAAGTTTGGTTTGAGTTGTACTTGCCCAGTCCTTAACGCGCTTCATTACTGTATGTACGAGAGAAGATTGTTCAAATATATTACATGCACATCCCGTACATCATCCACCTTCTTCTACAGAGCCGTCGGTATAGCACTGATACACATCGTTACCCATACTCTGAGTACTTTCAGTGATGCTTTTCAGTGTTAACTGTTGTAATAATGTAGAGTGCACACTATCTTTCTTGGGCGCATTTACAAAATCAACTGATAGATCCCAGTTATCCCATGGAGTAATTGGTTGATTAATCATTAATTGAGTTGGGTACATATTAAATATTTTGATGGAGTTGCCTACCTTGTAGAACCAAAATACATAATCAGATTTCGTTCTTCTTCTTCTATAGACCTCAGGTGAGTGTAGCATATTAGAAAGTTTAGCTTGAAACTTCATGTGTTGTCTAAATCTACTCAATGCCTTCACGCCCAAAACTGTGCTATTAGACAAAATTCTCTCATTTATGGTAGGTAATTTTAACTCTGCTCTCATATTAACTATTCTCGTGGACTTTGGAACCCCAAGGATGAGACGCATAGCTTCATTTTGCAAGGTTTCAAGAGATTTCAGCTCTTTGTTAGTATACAGTATGAGATGTAGAGCATTGTAGTCAATCACAGAGCGTATAAATGATACATAAAACATTCTAGCAAGTCTCACGTTAAGTCCATGATTGACACCAACAAGCTCTATCGTGAGTGGGCGTATGTGTTCATGAGTATACTGACGGCGATGCTATACACAGTGTGTACACTGACCGGACCAAAAATGCACTCTTTCAATCAAAAAAATAAAATAAAAAGATAAAATAGCCATATTTCTGTAAATGGCGGACCAACCAGATTGTTGTGGATATGTGGGCCGCTCCACAGCTGGTCCTCTCCAATAATACAATCACACTTTCTCGTCAATATCCACAACGGACAAAATATGTCGTACTGTAAAGCATAGCTGCTTACCATCACATTTTCTATGAATGCATCCATCGGTTAGGTTCGGGAAATTTACAACATTTTCTGTCCGTTGTGACAAGAGGACGGGCCGCGCTCACAGCAACAGCCTGTTGGACCAAGTTATCACAAGTCTGGGTCCCAGACCGGGCTTGATGAGTAGAACAACTCCCAGAACCCACTTCAGGAATAGTGTGTACACTGACGGTGGTGTTAGTACAGTATGTGTACACTGACGGTGGTGTTAGTACAGTGTGTGTACACTGACGGTGGTGTTAGTACAGTATGTGTACACTGACGGTGGTGTTAGTACAGTATGTGTACACTGACGGTGGTGTTAGTACAGTATGTGTACACTGACAGTGGTGTTAGTACAGTGTGTGTACACTGACGGTGGTGTTAGTACAGTATGTGTACACTGGCGGTGGTGTTAGTACAGTATGTGTACACTGGCGGTGGTGTTAGTACAGTGTGTGTACACTGACGGTGGTGTTAGTACAGTATGTGTACACTGACAGTGATGTTAGTACAGTATGTGTACACTGGCAGTGATGTTAGTACAGTATGTGTACACTGGCAGTGATGTTAGTACAGTATGTGTACACTGGCGGTGGTGTTAGTACAGTATGTGTACACTGACAGTGATGTTAGTACAGTATGTGTACACTGGCGGTGGTGTTAGTACAGTGTGTGTACACTGACAGTGGTGTTAGTACAGTATGTGTACACTGACAGTGGTGTTAGTACACTATGTGTACACTGGCGGTGGTGTTAGTACAGTATGTGTACACTGGCAGTGATGTTAGTACAGTATGTGTACACTGGCGGTGATGTTAGTACAGTATGTGTACACTGACAGTGATGTTAGTACAGTATGTGTACACTGGCGGTGGTGTTAGTACAGTATGTGTACACTGGCGGTGGTGTTAGTACAGTATGTGTACACTGACAGTGGTGTTAGTACACTATGTGTACACTGGCAGTGATGTTAGTACAGTGTGTGTACACTGGCAGTGATGTTAGTACAGTATGTGTACACTGGCAGTGATGTTAGTACAGTATGTGTACACTGACAGTGATGTTAGTACAGTATGTGTACACTGGCAGTGATGTTAGTACAGTATGTGAACACTGACAGTGATGTTAGTACAGTATGTGTACACTGGCAGTGATGTTAGTACAGTGTGTGTACACTGGCAGTGATGTTAGTACAGTATGTGTACACTGACAGTGATGTTAGTACAGTATGTGTACACTGGCAGTGATGTTAGTACAGTATGTGTACACTGGCGGTGGTGTTAGTACAGTATGTGTACACTGGCGGTGGTGTTAGTACAGTATGTGTACACTGGCGGTGGTGTTAGTACAGTATGTGTACACTGACAGTGGTGTTAGTACAGTATGTGTACACTGACAGTGGTGTTAGTACACTATGTGTACACTGACAGTGGTGTTAGTACACTATGTGTACACTGACAGTGATTTAGTACAGTATGTGTACACTGGCAGTGATGTTAGTACAGTATGTGTACACTGGCAGTGATGTTAGTACAGTATGTGTACACTGGCAGTGATGTTAGTACAGTATGTGTACACTGGCAGTGATGTTAGTACAGTATGTGTACACTGGCAGTGATGTTAGTACAGTGTGTGTACACTGGCAGTGATGTTAGTACAGTATGTGTACACTGGCAGTGATGGTAGTAAACTGTGTGCACACAGACAGTGATGGTAGTAAACTGTGTACACACAAGACAGTGATGGTAGTAAACTGTATGTACACAGACAGTGATGGTAGTAAACTGTGTGTACACAGACAGTGATGGTAGTAAACTGTGTACACAGACAGTGATGGTAGTAAACTGTGTACACAGACAGTGATGGTAGTAAACTGTATGTACACACAAGACAGTGATGGTAGTAAACTGTATGTACACAGACAGTGATGGTAGTAAACTGTATGTACACAGACAGTGATGGTAGTAAACTGTATGTACACAGACAGTGATGGTAGTAAACTGTGTACACAGACAGTGATGGTAGTAAACTGTGTGTACACAGACAGTGATGGTAGTAAACTGTGTGTACACAGACAGTGATGGTAGTAAACTGTGTGTACACAGACAGTGATGGTAGTAAACTGTGTGTACACAGACAGTGATGGTAGTAAACTGTATGTACACAGACAGTGATGGTAGTAAACTGTATGTACACAGACAGTGATGGTAGTAAACTGTGTGTACACAGACAGTGATGGTAGTAAACTGTGTGTACACAGACAGTGATGGTAGTAAACTGTGTGTACACAGACAGTGATGGTAGTAAACTGTATGTACACAGACAGTGATGGTAGTAAACTGTGTGTACACAGACAGTGATGGTAGTAAACTGTGTACACAGACAGTGATGGTAGTAAACTGTATGTACACAGACAGTGATGGTAGTAAACTGTGTGTACACAGACAGTGATGGTAGTAAACTGTGTGTACACAGACAGTGATGGTAGTAAACTGTGTGTACACAGACAGTGATGGTAGTAAACTGTGTGTACACAGACAGTGATGGTAGTAAACTGTGTGTACACAGACAGTGATGGTAGTAAACCGTGTGTACACAGACAGTGATGGTAGTAAACTGTGTGTACACAGACAGTGATGGTAGTAAACTGTGTGTACACAGACAGTGATGGTAGTAAACTGTGTGTACACAGACAGTGATGGTAGTAAACTGTATGTACACAGACAGTGATGGTAGTAAACTGTATGTACACAGACAGTGATGGTAGTAAACTGTGTGTACACAGACAGTGATGGTAGTAAACTGTGTGTACACAGACAGTGATGGTAGTAAACTGTATGTACACAGACAGTGATGGTAGTAAACTGTATGTACACAGACAGTGATGGTAGTAAACTGTGTGTACACAGACAGTGATGGTAGTAAACTGTGTGTACACAGACAGTGATGGTAGTAAACTGTGTACACAGACAGTGATGGTAGTAAACTGTGTGTATACAGACAGTGATGGTAGTAAACTGTGTGTACACAGACAGTGATGGTAGTAAACTGTGTGTACACAGACAGTGATGGTAGTAAACTGTGTGTACACAGACAGTGATGGTAGTAAACTGTGTGTACACAGACAGTGATGGTAGTAAACTGTATGTACACAGACAGTGATGGTAGTAAACTGTGTGTACACAGACAGTGATGGTAGTAAACTGTGTGTACACAGACAGTGATGGTAGTAAACTGTGTGTGCACAGACAGTGATGGTAGTAAACTGTGTGTACACAGACAGTGATGGTAGTAAACTGTGTGTACACAGACAGTGATGGTAGTAAACTGTGTGTACACAGACAGTGATGGTAGTAAACTGTGTGTACACAGACAGTGATGGTAGTAAACTGTGTGTACACAGACAGTGATGGTAGTAAACTGTGTGTACACAGACAGTGATGGTAGTAAACTGTGTGTACACAGACAGTGATGGTAGTAAACTGTGTGTACACAGACAGTGATGGTAGTAAACTGTGTGTACACAGACAGTGATGGTAGTAAACTGTGTGTACACAGACAGTGATGGTAGTAAACTGTGTGTACACAGACAGTGATGGTAGTAAACTGTGTGTACACAGACAGTGATGGTAGTAAACTGTGTGTACACAGACAGTGATGGTAGTAAACTGTGTACACAGACAGTGATGGTAGTAAACTGTGTGTACACAGACAGTGATGGTAGTAAACTGTGTACACAGACAGTGATGGTAGTAAACTGTGTGTACACAGACAGTGATGGTAGTAAACTGTGTACACAGACAGTGATGGTAGTAAACTGTGTGTACACAGACAGTGATGGTAGTAAACTGTGTACACAGACAGTGATGGTAGTAAACTGTGTGTACACAGACAGGGATGGTAGTAAACTGTGTACACACAAGACAGTGATGGTAGTAAACTGTGTACACAGACAGTGATGGTAGTAAACTGTGTGTACACAGACAGTGATGGTAGTAAACTGTGTACACAGACAGTGGTGGTAGTAAACTGTGTGTACACAGACAGTGATGGTAGTAAACTGTGTGTACACAGACAGTGATGGTAGTAAACTGTGTGTACACAGACAGTGATGGTAGTAAACTGTGTACACAGACAGTGATGGTAGTAAACTGTGTGTACACAGACAGTGATGGTAGTAAACTGTGTACACAGACAGTGATGGTAGTAAACTGTGTGTACACAGACAGTGATGGTAGTAAACTGTGTGTACACAGACAGTGATGGTAGTAAACTGTGTGTACACACAGTGATGGTAGTAAACTGTGTGTACACAGACAGTGATGGTTCATACTTGTGAACGTCAAACTAAGGCGTCAGCTTACTGAATAGAATCAAAGGCAGCGTTATACATGTATTTTTTGGTTATTGTTCATCGCGAGGAGAAAACCTTCACGCAAACTGCACGCATCACAAAGAAGTTCTTTGATAACACTTAAGAGGTTTATATGACACTGTCACTGTCGTCACCCAATAGTTCTGATTAAAGATTTAGCTTAGTTAACTTACCACAGCCTACCTTGTAGAGACGCTGGTGAAACTGGCCCGTGGGTCCTCGTCCAGCCCTGAGCATACCTGAGACTCAGCCAATCACTTGCCTGCACCTGATGCCACGCCCAAGTAGACAGCCAGTCAGGGTCCGCTGTCAATAAACATACTTCTAGAAAGTATAAATGTTTCGCAATCAGATATACTTTTATGGATGATTGTTTATTATATGTTTGGGAATTAAATAATGTATTTATAAAGGGAATGCGTTAAAGATTAGAAGACAAGAGGCGCTTATGGCTTATATAAAGCAAATGTCAGAGGCTGCGACACTAAGCAAGCCTAGCGCGCGGGAGTTGCCGTCACATGTTTCTTGTGGGTATTTTGTCATCAAAGGATTCATAATCCTATGATTTTGATCATTTTAAGTGTATATATATATATATTACAATTTAGGGAGCTTTCACAACCACGTGCTCTAACAGTGTAAGAATACATGCGAATTATACATGGTATACATATGCCCACTGTTGCCACGTGATCCTGTCGAGGGTTCAGGCGAGGTGACAAGTTACAACAATATTTATAATGATAATAATAATAATAACAATAATTAGAATTAACAAACACATGTGTCGGATTGAAGAACACGGAAGATCTCAACAAAATATCCCGTTAGACAAGTGTAAGTCCACATTGGTGTGAAAATAACACAATTAAATGAAACACTTTGCACCCTTGGCAAGCTTGAGGGTTGGTAAATGTTAAACTCTATGTTTGACGATTTGTTCACTTGAGACAGTTAAGTCAGTCCCAGCTGTGTCTGGGTATACAGGTGACAGGATGAACAACCCAGCCGCGTCTGGGACCAAGTGATAGAATGGAGAACCCTGTGGATTTTCTCCCTTTAGTGGGTTGTTATACATGCAGCTGCGGCAGTATGTTTACTCACAGGGTGAGTGACGCTGCCCAATAAACTCACACCCTTGAGGGTTGTTCACGTGCGTGGTGGGAGCTCACAGGTACGCCAATCCACTTTTTACCTGATATACCCTGGCGCCTGGGCACATATATATGACTTGTACTTCCCTCCGATACAATGTCCCGCTCCACGTTCAGTTCGACAGATATTTGGTATTATATAAATGCTCCTCAATGTTATGTCTTCACCCTGTTATCTGTGACGCCGGACACAAACAGCTAATGGGGGATCGACTGATGTCTCGGGCAAGCTATGGCTGGACTGTGGTCATTAACGACAGGCTTTCTAATATGTCCAGCCCAATTTGTACTGAATGACATATTGTAGAAAGGATAATTTGTTGATTTACTTTAAATGGTATAAATGAGATAGGAAAGATGGAGAAGAGTGCAAATACGATGGTCTTCAGCTAACGCTTGTGGTTCTATAGCAGAACTCATATTTTAGTTACTTCAGTACATCTGACACTTTAGTTACTATAGTACACCTCACACTTTAGTTACTGCAGTACACCCCACACTGGTTACTACAGTACACCTCACACTTTAGTTACTGCAGTACACCCCACACTGGTTACTACAGTACACCTCACACTTTAGTTACTGCAGTACACCCCACACTGGTTACTATAGTACACCTCACACTTTAGTTACTGCAGTACAACCCACACTTTGGTTACTACAGTACAACTCAAACAGGATTACATTTAAAAATTACGTCTCCCTGGTTGTTGTACATACTGGAGCTCGCCACCGTTGTTTGGAGTTTATACTTGATCAGCTCAAGTGTAACTTGGGGATAGATGACAGTGATTAGCTAGACTAGCTTGGTAATTGGAAATAGTTAAGATGCGATTGTTTGCAGTGGAAAGGAACAAAATAATGATTCAGAATTGCTCTGTCATGGAGTTAAAAGGAGTTTTGAAAATATTCATAATAATTTAGTGTAAAGAACCATAACTATGGTTAATAATCATAACGAATAACTGGCTTCGTTCTTGACTCAATTGGTGATCCCGGGTTCGATTCCCGGCCGGACAGAAGTGGTTGGGCACGTTCACTTCCACGTAATGCATCTGTTCACCTAATCGTCAGGAACCCGGGAGTTAGGCAACTGTTGTGAGGTTGCATAGGAAGGTCAGAAGTTCGACTTTACGGGAACCTCGATTCAAGCCTGAAGTAAAAATACACAGGCTTCCTGTCCCCAACGAAACTAATTATTATTATTATTATTTACACCGAGAAGTGGATCCCGCTTCTCGGTGTATACAATGAAAATTTACTTCAGTCCTGAACTATGGTCAAAATACCGGCCAGTTGGTCAGAAAACTACTGTGGCGGCCTTAATAACATTCCGGATAGGCTTTAAGCCTCAAAAATTATTGTGAAGAATAATTTCACGGTTTTCATACCATCTCATTTGCAATGTGAAAATAGTTCCAGTTCGGTTTTCAGAGTGGAGGCTGAAGACTGTATTGTTGAATCAAATTTCAAATGGAATTGTGATAGATAAGCGTGTATCCGGGTCGATGTTACGAGTGTTGGGATTGAAGTGGCAGTAAACCTTCATGTAAACTGCACCTACTCTCAAGAAGATGAAGAAGAAGTGGCAGTTATTTGGCTAAAAGTGACGTCAGAAAAGACCGAAGTAGGCGTCGGTGCTGATTGGATTTGTTGTTGAATATAAATGGCGCCCGCTCAGGGCTGGCCCCGGATGATGTAGGTTCTTTCGAGCTGTAATAAAGATGATCGATGAATGATAGGAGTAGTGGTAGTGAGAATTGTGAAGGGAAGAACGCAGAGTGTGATGAAAGGAGGAGAGGAGCATGTGATGAAGTAGAGAACGCAGAGTGTGATGAAGAAGAGAACGCAGAGTGTGATGAAGATGAGAACGCAGTGTGATGAAGATGAGAACGCAGAGCGGGATGAAGAAGAGAACGCAGAGTGTGATGAAGATGAGAACGCAGTGTGATGAAGATGAGAACGCAGAGCGGGATGAAGAAGAGAACGCAGAGTGTGATGAAGATGAGAACGCAGTGTGATGAAGATGAGAACGCAGTGTGATGAAGAGGAGAACGCAGAGTGTGATGAAGAGGAGAACGCAGAGCGGGATGAAGAAGAGAACGCAGTGTGATTTACGGGCTATTCATGCCCGTGCCACCTCTTGGGTGGCGTAATCTTTATCAATCGGAGTGTGATGAAGGGAAGTGATTATGATAAAGAAAAAAGGCATTCTCTGATGGGAAATTGTGAAAGTAGACTTTGATGCCACCATCAAAGAGACCAGGAGACCCTACGTGTATCAGCCACAGTTACTTAAGTGGGTATTGCAGCAATGTTGGATACCCTTTGCTGTCAGAAACCGTTAAGAAGCTGTACACGATATTAGCTGTAAAGAAGGCAGCATTATAGTTTACTAGAGTAAATAATATAAACCAAGCTACTACAAAAGAACATGGCCACTTGTAATAATAAAAAGGCAGAGTGACATAAAGATACGCAGTTGGAACAGTGTCTCTATAAGTGTCCGTTATGCCGACCTCCATCACAGGTAATGACTGAGGACATTACCTTGTGTCTGTCTGAAGGAAAGCCTAACTCCTACTGGTAAACCCCCACAGAATTTTCCTAGCTACACGTGTTATAATCACGGATCAAAAAGCACTTGTTTTATATGTTAAAAGGTTTGTGTTGAATGATCCTCTCTTTTTAAAATGGTGTTAGGTGTCAATATTATGGTATCCCGGTACACGTTGGTAAATATACACAATATTTTAAGTGCCTGTGCACCTGCTAACCTCCTCCATTATACAAATCATCCAAATTTTTTCCATATTAATCCTATCGTCCTAATTGGGAATTTAAATGCCAAACATAAAATATTAGGAGATTAGTTCACAAAAGACACTTCTCATGCCTTTGATGCTGTTCAAATTACCAGTAAAAATCTGTTACACATTTATGGAGGAGTGCTCGGCTTTAACTTTCCAAACACAATTCATGACTAATATTGTGGATGATTTAAAATCTGACCATTCAGCAAAAAACAACCAACATACATGTGTAACTAAGCTGACGACGTTGGTTAATAGTGAGAAAAAGGGGCAATAAAATAACTTCATTGATCACATCCAAAACTTATATAAAAACTACGAGTCTGAAAATGTTCGAAATTTTATGAAGAACTTCATAAGTGAAGTTCTGGGGAAAACTCGGGAAAGGGGATTGTCCATCGCTATTCCAAATGTTTTTTGAAAAATATTTTGATTTTTTTTTCAAATAAACATTTGGAATGGTGATGGGCAATTCTCTTTCCCCAGTTTTGAGCAATTTGTATATGGAGTTCTTTGAAACAAAAATCTTATCCAGGATTATCCCTGCTAATGTAGTTTGGTTTAGGTATGTTGATGATATTTTGTGCTTATGGCGTGTGACCAACACCAAACAGTTTTTCTTAATGACCTTAATTCTTTGGAACCTTCAATAAAATTCACATGTGAGAATGAGGAGAATGGTACTCTTCCGTTTTTAGACATTATGATTCACAGAGTCAATAGAAGGTTCAAAGTTAATATGTATAGGAAACCTACCAACGTGGGGTCGTTTGTTCATTATTATTCGAATCATCATAGTAAAGTTATACAGGCAGTATTTTCAGGAATGTTTCTTCGAGCTCTGAAGGTAAGCAGTCCTGAGTCTTTTGATGAAGAGATTGCTAAAGTATAAGAAATTGGGAAGAGTTTACAATACCCTAAGATGTTTTTGGATTGTTCATTCGGACAAGCTAAGCGTCCGTTTTATAATCATGTTCCCAAAGCGAAACCAGAAATTAGAAACTCATTGGTGGTACCTTATGCGGTGGGACTTGAAAAGCTCTCCCCGGTTTTTAAGAAACTTAATATCAATTTCGTGTTCACTAATAGTACGATCAAGTCCAATTTAATACAAAAAAACTCTCCTGGTTTAGCAGGTTGTGTGTATTCGATTCCCTGCAATGATTGTAATTCTTGGACAAACAGGAAAGTCCTTACAATTGCGGTTGTCCCAACATGCTTATAGTATTAGAACTGCCCAAACGTCTAGTGCATTGTATCTACACACGAGTTTGTGTGATCACACAATTAAGTGGGATGGAGCGAAAAGCATTACCAATTGCAGTGGTTTCGTGGAACGGAATTTGTTTGAGTCTTCCCTAATCAGTGTCCAAATCTTCTCAATGTTAGTACTGGAATGTACAAACTTGACACAAACTTGACCCATTTTTAAGTTACAATATTGCACAACAGTTTAAGAAAAAACTCCGATGGGGAGAGTTACAATGTCTCATTACAATATTATATTCGTGCATTGTGTGTTCAGTGAGGCTTTTTCTTTAATCTTTCATACTTATTCTCTGACCTATTAATTCTTTTGATTATTCTAAGCTAATCTATACCTGCACTAAAAAGGCACCCTTCTTGAGTCCAGATGGGCACATGTATAAGCATGTAAATGGGGTCGCCATGGGTTCTACCCTAGGTATCCTGTTTGCGAACTTCTACCTGGTTACCATAGAACAGAGGGTCTTAGTTGACATGGACTTAAAACCCGCCATATACTGCAGGTATGTTGATGACATTTTTATGCAAGTACCTGATGTCAGACGTCTGCAGCAACTGAAGGAGGCATTCGAGCAGAATTCTCTGTTAAGTTTCACTTACAAGATAGAGAATGGAAGGGACGTGGTGGAACACTGTACGTGACACAGAGACAGTGAGAGCAGTGGTGGAACACTGTACGTGACTCGGAGACAGTGAGAGCAGTGGTGGAACACTGTACGTGACACAGAGACAGTGAGAGCAGTGGTGGAACACTGTACGTGACACAGAGACAGTGAGAGCAGTGGTGGAACATTGTACGTGACTCAGAGACAGTGAGAGCAGTGGTGGAACACTGTACGTGACACAGAGACAGTGAGAGCAGTGGTGGAACACTGTACGTGACACAGAGACAGTGAGAGCAGGGGTGGAACACTGTACGTGACATAGAGACAGTGGGAGAAGCGAGGGGGACATAGAGCACAGAGTGCTGGAGGCTTCACCTTTAAGGCCACATGGCCAGTGGGTAGCGATCCCTTGCGTATAGTGTTACCCTGCAGCATACAATACACCACCAAGCCATAGCACGCAAAATTCACAGCTACACAATACAAAAAATATATACCGGGGCGCCGACAAGGCATCAAACAGGGTGTTGGGTTTTGGGCACACAAGTAACTCAAGTGTTTGGGACGTCGAAATAAGGTTTCGGTCTTCGGGTCATAAACTCCCAGAAACGTGAAATTATATCGTAACTATAATAAAAATAATAATAATAATAATAATAATAATAATAATAATAATAATAATAATAATAATAATAATAATAGGTTTATTGATACCAAATATGATGGGTTGAATCATAAGTGATCTACTGTTATTTAAGCTGAAAAATATATTAGGCAAAATATTTAAGAAGTGAATTAGTAAGATCTGCGTCTGACGTATTCATTAACAATTTAGGCTCTTCCGACAAGGACCATGAATAAACATAACTCAAAGTCTTAACCCAGAAGAACACACATGTAGGATAACAACAGCTGTATGCTAGACACCGATAAATATCATAACGACATTAATATATCTCAATAAGGTGGCATTCAGAACATTTTATACAACCTACGTGAGACCATTTTTAGAGTATGCAACCCCGACATGGGTTCACCACATGATGCACAGAAGGAAACTTCTAAATGTACAGTGCTTTACAACGGGGCCCGTCGTAGACCTACACAGAAAAGTATACGAAGTTGGGATTGAGAGATTGAGTGATGAAGATTAAGCCACCTAGGAGGTGGCACGGGCATGAATAGCCCGTAAGTAAGGCAGGAGACCAAACGACGCAAAAGAGAGTTGATGGAGAATAGACATAAAAAATGGTTGGAAATTGGTAAGAGTGAAAGGAAAAAAATGTCTATAGTGAATACCAAGGACCCCATGGCTCAGCCACAGGGACGAGACCACATGCTCCTTGAGTGACCCCATGGCTCAGCCACAGGGACGAGACCACATGCTCCTTGAGTGACCCCATGGCTCAGCCACAGGGACGAGACCACATGCTCCTTGAGTGACCCCATGGCTCAGCCACAGGGACGAGACCACATGCTCCTTGAGTGACCCCATGGCTCAGCCACAGGGACGAGACCACATGCTCCTTGAGTGACCCCATGGCTCAGCCACAGGGACGAGACCACATGCTCCTTGAGTGACCCCATGGCTCAGCCACAGGGACGAGACCACATGCTTCTTGAGTGACCCCATGGCTCAGCCACAGGGACGAGACCACATGCTCCTTGAGTGACCCCATGGCTCAGCCACAGGGACGAGACCACATGCTCCTTGAGTGACCCCATGGCTCAGCCACAGGGACGAGACCACATGCTCCTTGAGTGTAAAGTAGTTGGAAACTGGCCATATCAATCCACAACTTTAAAAGTAGATATGACAGGAGACACGTAGTTCAGAAATATTAACAATAAAGAACGCCGGCAGCTGGAAAGGCATGTCCCAAGGGCAGAATCTGGAGCTTGCAGGCACAAATAGGCGAGTACACCAGTAGGTGTTCCACAAGATATTTATGTAAAGTTAACAACAATTTCCACCAGAAGTTTTCAAGATATATTATTTTAATTAACGAAGAGAACATGAAACGACTTGAAAGAAATGATAAGATTCTGTAATTATTCCTAAATCCAGTGTGTTCTTTTTCAATAAAAATAAAATATGTTTAATAATCATGGTGAACTTTTTTTTTAAGTTTTATTAGCATCTAGTGGAAGGCTAACTGGTCCGCCCTTTTTCTGAGGTCTTTGTGTCTTCTGGAGAAGATAATGCAATTGTTCAAGGTTTCTTGCGCTTATCTTTCTTGAATTTTATAAATATTTTAGCATTTTTTTATTCTTCTTAGTAAGTTCAACTAAAATCTCATCTTCTTTTGGTATTTTTCTATTTCTGATGAATATGACGCAGCGTTACGTCACTTGCGTCTGTTGTGAGGGGCTGAGGTCCTCCTTGACTCTCTCTACAACTTCCATCCCATCACTGTATTTTGTAGTTCCTTGTATAGAGCTCCTTCAAGGACCATACTCTCACACTGTACTCACCCAGTTGTGTTTGCGTGGGTTGAGCTATGGCTCTTTGGTCCCGCCTCTCAACTGTCAATCAACCGGTGTACAGATTTCTGAGGCTATTCGTCTTTATCATATCAACATTTGAAACTGAGTGTGGAGTCAGCCACATCACTGCCTAATGCATTCCATCTGTTAACTACTCTGACACAAAAAATTCTTTCTGACATTCCTGTGGCTCATTTGGGTACTCAGTTTCCACCTGTGTCCCCGTGTTCGCGTACCGCCCGTGTTAAACTGTTTAGCTTTATCTACTCTGTCAATTCCTCTGAGAATTTTATAGGTAGTGATCATGTCTTCCCTAACTCTTCCGTCTTCCAGTGTTGTGAGGTTTAGTTCCAGCAAGCTATTGTGTTTTGGAGTCCTGTGTGTAGAGCTTCCAAACAATTTTAACACTAAAAACATGGTTTCATTTTATAGTTTCATATTCTTAGATATCTATGATGTCAGGTCAATGTAAGGTAAAATGATGTCAGATCAGGTAAGTATTATTTTTAGTTTGTCTTGCCGAAACATATATAATTGTTCCCCTCTTTCCATTATGTTTTACAAAATCTTACTTATTTAACCTCTACTCTTCGATGTTTTTTTCATATTTCACTTCCAATTTTTGCCAAAAGGTTGTCAGCAGCCTCTAACATTTTGCAATTTTATTTTCAATTTACTTCCCTAAAAATGGAAGTGACACTTTCCTAATGTATTTTGTTACATGTTTGTTAACAGTATTGAGGTCATATTTATCAATTTATTCTCTCAGCGCCCTAAATCTATTTTTCAGTTCAGTTTTTAACTGGCAATATTTCATTTTCAGATTTTCGACTTCAACTGTGAAAAGTTTCTCCTCTATGAGTTTTAGCCAAAGAAATGCAATGTTAGTACCGTGCGACATTGTCTTAGTACCATGTGATATGTTAGTACCGTGCAACATGGTGCTAGTACCATGTGATATGTTAGTACCGTGCAACATGGTGCTAGTACCATGTGATATGTTAGTACCGTGCTCCTAGTACCATGTGACATGATACGTCGCTTGGTGGAATGGAAAGGTTGGAACTGCAAATGGTTGATATTTTTAACTCAAGAAAACTTTCTTAGGTCAGATCGCTCTTCAGTAATTAAGGCTTAATCACTTGAAGACATTTCAACAATAGGTCTGCTGATTTACATCATATTTGCCTCACATTGTCTGCGTAACCTGGGGAGCGTCCCTTAATTATGGCCTTGTAGCCTCCTCAAAAATATAATTTTTACTAAACGTTATCGGTAAACAGGCTCCAAGCAACAGCCTGTTGGATCAAGTTATCACAAGTTAAGCCTGGCCTCAGGCCGGCTCGTGAAGTAGAAGAATTCTCAGAACGCTCTCCAGGTATGCTCCGGGTAATTATATCAGCGCATTAAGTGAATTCCTTCACACTTGGTCTGCACATCCTTTACTGTACTGCAGTTTTGTTCTGTTTGGGGGAATTTACAGACGCCAGCTCGTAACTTTAAGAAGTAATTATTCCTGTGTCGTTTTGTGGTATTTTCAGCTTCAAGTTTGCTTGAAGGAACTAAAGATGACATTTATTATAATTTGAGGCTGATATGTCGACACTATTTGTACTATATTATAGTGGACCTATACTGTTATTCCTTCACTATTATTATGGTGTAATATATATGTCCATATGTAAGTTTATACTTACAAACGGATGAGGGTTGAGCTCCACAGGTCACAAATGGTGTCCAGTGTGGCTACTCGAGCACCAGGAGCAGCTGAGGTCGTCAACCGCCGTAATAACATTAAAAGTCTTATGCCGTGTCCTTGTCAGTGTTGTGGGCTGTACCGTGTCAGGCGCCGCCCCGGCCAGCCCTACATCACCTACTATAAGGTTCTCTCCTCAGGCCTGGCTACCAATATTCATTGGGCTCTGTTTACAGTACTTTCCATCTCATACGCTGCTATTCTTTTACAAATCTAATCAGATTTTCCATCTCACACACTCACACACACACACACACACACACACACACACACACACACACACACACACACACACACACACACACACACACACACACACACACACACAGAAGAGTAAGGGGGGACATGATCACAACCTACAAAATCCTCAGGGGAATCGACCGGGTAAACAAGGATGAACTATTCAACATTGGAGGGACGCGAACAAGGGGACACAGGTGGAAGCTGAGTACCCAAATGAGCCACAGAGACATTAGAAAGAACTTTTTCAGTGTCAGAGTAGTTAGTAAATAGAATGCACTAGGAAGTGATGTGGTGGAGGCTGACTCCATACACAGTTTCATATGTAGATATGATAGAGCCCAGTAGGCTCAGGAATCTGTACACCAGTTGATTGACGGTTGAGAGGCGGGACCAAAGAGCCAGAGCTCAACCCCCGCAAGCACAATTAGGTGAGTACAATTAGGTGAGTACACACACACACACACACACACACACACACACACACACACACACACACACACACACACACACACACACACACACACACACATACACACACACACACATACACACACACACACATACACACACACACACACATATATATAACTGAAAACTCACACCCCAGAAGTGACTCGAACCCATACTCCCAGGAGCAACGCAACTGGTATGTACAAGACGCCTTAATCCACTTGACCATCACAACCGGACATAATGAGGTGATAGCCTAAGCTATTTGAACCACCCCACCGCCGGCACTCGGATAGTAATCTTGGGCATAGCATTTTACCAAATCACCTCATTCTTTGGGGCACACGTGAGGAACACAAATGCGAACAAGCCTGAATGGTCCCCAGGACAATATGCAACTGAAAACTCACACCCCAGAAGTGACTCGAACCCATACTCCCAGGAGCAACGCAACTGGTATGTACAAGACGCCTTAATCCACTTGACCATCACGACCGGACATAATGAGGTGATAGCCTAAGCTATTTGAACCACCCCACCGCCGGCACTCGGATAGTAATCTTGGGCATAGCATTTTACCAAATCACCTCATTCTTTGGGGCACACGTGAGGAACACAAATGCGAACAAGCCTGAATGGTCCCCAGGACAATATGCAACTGAAAACTCACACCCCAGAAGTGACTCGAACCCATACTCCCAGGAGCAATGCAACTGGTATGTACAAGACGCCTTAATCCACTTGACCATCACGACCGGACATAATGAGGTGATAGCCTAAGCTATTTGAACCACCCCACCGCCGGCACTCGGATAGTAATCTTGGGCATAGCATTTTACCAAATCAAAGAATGCCCCAAAGAATGAGGTGATTTGGTAAAATGCTATGCCCAAGATTACTATCCGAGTGCCGGCGGTGGGGTGGTTCAAATAGCTTAGGCTATCACCTCATTATGTCCGGTCGTGATGGTCAAGTGGATTAAGGCGTCTTGTACATACCAGTTGCGTTGCTCCTGGGAGTATGGGTTCGAGTCACTTCTGGGGTGTGAGTTTTCAGTTGCATATTGTCCTGGGGACCATTCAGGCTTGTTCGCATTTGTGTTCCTCACGTGTGCCCCAAAGAATGAGGTGATTTGGTAAAATGCTATGCCCAAGATTACTATCTGAGTGCCGGCGGTGGGGTGGTTCAAATAGCTTAGGCTATCACCTCATTATGTCCGGTCGTGATGGTCAAGTGGATTAAGGCGTCTTGTACATACCAGTTGCGTTGCTCCTGGGAGTATGGGTTCGAGTCACTTCTGGGGTGTGAGTTTTCAGTTGCATATTGTCCTGGGGACCATTCAGGCTTGTTCGCACACACACATATATATATATATATATATATATATATATATATATATATATATATATATATATATATATATATATATATATGTCGTACCTAGTAGCCAGAACACACTTCTCAGCCTACTATGCAAGGCCCGATTTGCCTAATAAGCCAAGTTTTCCTGATTTAATATATTTTCTCAAATTTTTTTCTTATGAAATGATAAAGCTACCTATTTCATTATGTATGAGGTGAATTTTTTTTTATTGGAGTTAAAATTAACGTAGATATATGACCGAACCTAACCAACCCTACCTAACCTAACCTAACCTATCTTTATAGGTTAGGTTAGGTAGCCGAAAAACTTAGGTTAGGTTAGGTAGGTTAGGTAGTCGAAAAAACAAACATTAATTCATGAAAACTTGGCTTATTAGGCAAATCGGGCCTTGCATAGTAGGCCAAGTATTGCGTTCTGGCTGCTAGGTACAACATATATATATATATATATATATATATATATATATATATATATATATATATATATATATATATATATATATATATATATATATATATATATATATATATATAATATATTAGTATATTTTGGTAGCAGTCTTTCCTGTAGACATATATTATTAAATATGACCGAAAAAGTAAGATTAATAATTCTAACACGAATTTTCTCGATCTTTCATACGTTTCTTTTCACTGTTGATGGTAATTCAAAGATCAATTCACCAAAATTCATTTTTATTTCTAGTCTGACGCGACACTTGAGCGCGTTTCGTAAAACTTATTACATTTTCAAAGACTTTAGTTTACAAACACACAACTGAAACTGAATAGAGCTTACACATCTTCGATTTTATATCTACATTTGGGTGAGGTGGATGAGGTGAAAACAAACTTTCAACAATGGGTATTGAATGGGTATTAAATTCAAACACAAGACAGAACACGAAACAATGGGTATTGAATGGAAGTAATTGTAGAAAGCCTATTGGTCCATATTTCTTGATGCTTCTATATTGGAGCGGAGTCTTGAAGTGGGTAGAATATAGTTGTGCATTAATTGGCTGTTGATTGCTGGTGTTGACTTCTTGATGTGTAGTGCCTCGCAGACGTCAAGCCGCCTGCTATCGCTGTATCTATCGATGATTTCTGTGTTGTTTGCTAAGATTTCTCTGGTGATGGTTTGTTTGTGGGAAGAGATTATATGTTCCTTAATGGAGCCCTGTTGCTTATGCATCGTTAAACGCCTGGAAAGAGATGTTGTTGTCTTGCCTATATACTGGTTTTTTTTAGGCTTACAGTCCCCAAGAGGGCATTTGAAGGCATAGACGACGTTGGTCTCTTTTAAAGCGTTCTGCTTTGTGTCTGGAGAGTTTCTCATGAGTAGACTGGCCGTTTTTCTGGTTTTATAGTAAATCGTCAGTTGTATCTTCTGATTTTTGTCTGTAGGGATAACGTTTCTACTGACAATATCTTTCAGGACCCTTTCCTCCGTTTTATGGGCTGTGGAAAAGAAGTTCCTGTAAAATAGTCTAATAGGGGGTATAGGTGTTGTGTTAGTTGTCTCTTCAGAGGTTGCATGGCGTTTCACTTTCCTTCTTATGATGTCTTCCACGAAACCATTGGAGAAGCCGTTGTTGACTAGGACCTGCCTTACCCTACAGAGTTCTTCGTCGACTTGCTTCCATTCTGAGCTGTGGCTGAGGGCACGGTCGACATAAGCGTTAACAACACTCTTCTTGTACCTGTCTGGGCAGTCACTGTTGGCATTCAGGCACATTCCTATGTTTGTTTCCTTAGTGTAGACTGCAGTGTGGAAAACTCCGCTCCTTTCCATGACTGTTACATCTAGAAAGGGCAGCTTCCCATCCTTCTCCATCTCGTAAGTGAAACGCAACACAGAATTCTGCTCAAATGCCTCCTTCAGCTCCTGCAGATGTCTGACATCAGGTACCTGTGTAAAAATGTCGTCAACATACCTGCAGTATATGGCCGGTTTCAAGTTCATGTCGACTAAGACTTTTTGCTCGGTGGTACCCATGTAGAAGTTTGCAAACAGGACACCTAGGGGAGAACTCATGGCGACCCCATCTACTTGCTTATACATGTGTCCATCCGGGCTCAAGAAGGGTGCCTCTTTAGTACAAGCTTGGAATAGTTTCCTTAGACTGTTTTCTGGTATGTCAAGAGGAGTACAGGCCGGATCACGATACACTCTGTCGGCTATCATCCCGATTGTTTCATCCACAGGTACGTTGGTAAACAGAGATTCTACGTCCAACGAGGCTCTTATCCCTGTGGCCCGTGTTCCCCGCAGCAAGTCAACAAATTCCTTTGGAGACTTCAGGCTGAAGGCGCAAGGAACATAAGGAGTCAGCAAGCCGTTGAGTCGTTTCGCCAGTCTGTACGTGGGTGTGGGTATCTGGCTGATGATTGGCCGAAGTGGGTTTCCAGGCTTGTGTGTCTTGACATTTCCATACGCATATCCAGGTTTATATTCCCCAATAATCTTTGGCAGGTGGAGTCCAGATTTCTTGGCGTTCACAGTTTCGATCAATTTGTTGACCTTTGCTTTCAGTTCGGCTGTAGTGTCCTTCGATACCCTTTGGAATTTAGTTTGGTCAGAGAGTATGAGGTTCATTTTCGCCAGATATTCGTCTTTTTTAAGAATGACGTATATTGGCGACTTGTCGCCTCTCCTGACAACTATCTCCTTGTTCTCACGAAGGCTCTTAGCTGCCGCTTTGAGCTTGCGGGACAGTATGGTGCTTCTGTAGTTGCCTCGATTCTTTCCTCCTTCCGCAATAAGTTCTGCTTGTAAGGTATCTTTGGGGGTGACCTTCTTTTGTGCTTCGAGGTCACCTCGAAGCACAAGGGTATTCAAGGTTCTGAATGATTCCTTTCTCAAGTTTCTAAAGGCCGTTCTTATGTTGGCCAACCTGGCATATGCCGCTGATGTTATCCTCTTCATGTGGGCTTCGAGGGGCAGGTCTGGCGTGATATCAAAACCCAAGTCTTTCTTTCTCTTTGATTCTAAAAGAATTTCATCTCCCAAATGATACCTTGTATCTGGCGTCCTGCTCCCTACACCTATCTTCACTGCATTACATTTGCTTGGGTTAAACTCTAACAACCATTTGTTCGACCATTCCTTCAGTTTGTCCAGGTCTTTTTGAAGCCCCATGCTATCCTCCTCGGTCTTAATCCTTCTCATAATTTTTGCCTCGTCAGCAAATATTGAGAGGAATGAGTCTATATGATCCGGGAGATCATTTACGTATATCAGAAACAGGATAGGACCGAGTACTGAGCCCTGTGGGACGCCACTGGTGACTTCACGCCAATCTGAGGTCTCGCCCCTCACAGTAACTCTCTGCTTCATATTGCTTAGGTACTCCCTTATCCACTGGAGCACCCTACCAGTTACTCATGCCTGTTTCTCCAACTTCTACACCAACCTCTTGTAGGGTTCTGTGTCAAAGGCTTTCCGACAGTCCAAAAAGATGCAGTTTGCCCACCCTTCTATTTCTTGCTTAATCTTTGTCACCTGACCGTAGAATTCTATTAAGCCAGTAAGGCAAGATTTCAGCTCGTCCTCCAAAAATGGGGTGGTAAATGTAAGAAGACAAATAAGTGCAATTATGTACTATTCATAGCAGTTAGGAATTGTACTTATTTTCACTTAGTATTAAATCGTACTGTCAGATATATTGTGAATATTTGAGTTTACCTGAAAAACTGAATAGAAAACCACAACCTAACCTAACCGTCTTAATTTTTGAAGATAATAATTTTATTGCTTCTTAATTACAATTAGTACTTAACCTATAGCTATATTGATATTACAGTTTTATAAAACTAATAAAACAAAACTAAAATATATCAATAAATTGTAAAGTAACTCAGGATATTTTAAAATTTTGTATAAAATCTGTATTGTTTAATAAACAAGAGTGTCGTAACAGAAAACGAGAAGAATTAAATCGGGGGAGGGGGTTGGGTAAATGTAACAGCCCCATAAGTGCAATTATGCACTGCTTATGACAGTAAGAAAGTGTACTTATTACATTTAGCATTAAATCGTACTGTCAATTCGGAGGATGGGTTGTTTACCCTCCCTGAACCCATAGTGGTGGTGTGTCATGAAGTCCCTTCTCTTCAGATGTGATGCTAGATTCATTCTCACGATCTTCTCCATCACCTTGCATGGTATACACGTTAAAGACACTGGCTTGTAGTTCAGTGCCTCTTGTCTGTCACTTTTTTTGTATATTGGGACTACATTAACCGTCTTCCATATTTATGGTAATTCTCCCGTCTCCGGTTACCTACTATACACCATGAAGAGTGGCAAGCAAAGTACTGCACTCTCTTTCAATACCCATGTCGAGATTTCGTCCGGACCAACAGCCTTACTCACGTCCAGACCCAACAGGTGTCTCTTGACCTCATCTCTGGTAATTTTGAACCCTTCTATAGTCTCCTAGATTACTGCCACCTCTCCCTAGCTCAATTTTTTTTTGTATTAAGTTATGAGGTACATCTGCATTAGTGCAGCTACCCTAGACTATATGAAGTGGAGTACAGTGTGTCAAAAAAGCTAACTAGGTGATGCTAAAAAATCCCCATCACACAGGATGGTTAGTCATACAGAGGCATGTGATAAGCGGTCTGCACTGGCAGACTCCGGATGCATTTTGAGGATATCAACAACACAAGATTGAATAAGGTAGCAGTGGTAATACAAGTCCCCATCTCGCAGGATGGTTAGTCATACAGAGCCATGTGTTTAATAGCCTGCACTGGCAAATTTTGGGTATACTGTGAGGATATCTTCAAGAATACGAGAGTGAATAAAGTAATTGCAAAGCTCCAGGTACCTCATGCCAACTGGTCTGAAAGGTCTAATAACTGGGCATTCAGTGATGTAGTGCGGGAGATCATGCCGTAGTTCCTGCTCACAGAGTTTGCAACTGGAGTGCTCAGGATTGGGAGACCCGTCACCTGCAGCCACCTGCCACAGGTAACGGTAACCCAACCTGATCCTTGCAACCACTGTGTCGCACAGTCTAGTGGACGTTTTGTGCTGTCCATAGATGTAGGTTTCAGATCTGAACAAATCATAGCTTTTTATACTAGTACTTTCAGGTCGTTGGGAGTCAGTAAGTTCTTTCCTATCAGATCTGAATGTTTGGACCAATACAGTTTTGACAGCAGAGATGGGGATACCTAGATCTAATTCAACTTCAAACTTGTTACACGCTAATTTGGCTGCAATGTCTGTCTCATTATGATGGGTTATATTTATGTGTGAAGGTATCCATACAAAGGAGATTCGAGACCCTTTACTCTGTGCATCAATTAGGTCATTTAAAATTGGGAGTATGAGGTTCTTGCTGTCGATCTTCCAAGAGAAGTTTTCGATTGCTTGAAGAGCAGACTTTGAATCGAAGAATATTATTCCTCCTCCAATATTTTTTAATGTGCTGGTTGCTAAATGTAATGCTGCTAGTTCTGCTTGTGTGGAGGTCAGCCAGTTGTTTAACCTGACACTGACAGTCTTTGTGCAAATATTATTTCTATAAAACCTACATGCCGCTGCAGTCCGTCCAGTAGAAGACTGGACTGAGCCGTCGGTGTAGACACAGTGCTCGTGAGATCTTAGACTCTCGATGGAGGAGGCAATTGTTTCAAGAGTGACAGCTTTGAGTAGAGCAAGATTCTCATTATCTTTCTTGGTGACAGGTGTGTATGATACTTGAATGGTGGGGTACAGATAAAGAGGAATATCAGAGACTGGTAGATTGCACTTAAAAGGGATGTTAAGTTTAATGAGATTGTAAGCATTGTTTCTCAGCCAATTATCATAAAAGGAGTGAGTTGGTATGTCGGCACCAGTCAAAAGGGTGTTAAAAGCACTAAATAATTTGTCTCTGAGCAATGCAGGAGATGTAGGATCTCTCATAACTTTAAGACAGAAGGTAGTGTTAACTTGCATTATTCTCTCTAGTATGGTTGGAAGCTTCAGTTCTTCCCTCATGTTGATGATTCTTGTGCATCTTGGGGTACCAAGAATTATCCTCATGGCCTCATTCTGTATTCAAGTTTGTCCAACACAGAGGAGGGGAAATTAATTAAGTGCAGAGCATTATAATCAACGAGAGATCTAACAAACATCATATAGAATAGTCTAGCATATTTAATATTGATACCAATATTCTTACCAGTAAGTGTTCTCAATGGTTTTAGTCTTTCTTTTAACCTACGGTGTAGATCATTTACAATGTCACTGTTAATACCAACTCCAAGGTATTTGTGCTGCCCACACGTTTCAATGTTCTGGTTGTTGACCTTGAAAGCTATAGGGACATGAGTTTTCTCTTTGGGATGGAGAACTCTGGATTTAGTTATAGAGATAACAAGACCACATTCAATGCTTTTAGCAGCGAATGAATCAAGTAGAGCTTGCAGTCTAGTTTGGGAATTTGCAACAATGCATATATCATCGGCATAACAAATGACGGCTTCGTCAGGTAGTGTGGGAATATCAATTGTTAATTTGTGCATCAGAACATTGAACAGTGTAGGACTTAGCACTCCACCCTGGGGTGTACCCAACTCAAAGGGTGCACAGAGTTTACTTTTGACCCCCTTGAAAAGGACTGAGGCGGTTCTGTTACTCAGGTACCCCCTGAGCCATGTCAACAGTCTTCCCTTAACTCCAAAAGAGGCTAGCTGTTCTAGGATTATTTCTTTGTTTGCTGTATCAAAAGCAGTTTGGAGATCAATAAATGCCGCCTGAGAGTTTGGTCCCCCTCTGATAAAATACTCAGCAAAGCAAGTTTGTGTGCTTCTTCCAGGAAGGAAACCATACAGGTTAGGGGCAAGGTGGGGCTTGATTTGATACATTAGTCTGTCGAGAATAATTCTCTCAAGAACTTTGCACATACACGACGTCAGAGAAATGGGTCTAAATTTTTGTGAATTAGGCTTGGGTATGGGTATTATGAGTCCCTGTGTCCAGCGGTCAGGTAAAACACCCTGCCTTAGACTTTGATTAAACAATTCTAGCAAAGGGCTATTTGGCAGCTCAGCAAGTACTCTCAGGGTATTGTATGTGATGCCATCCTCTCCAGGAGAGGTAGCCTTACCTTTCTTGAGTGCATTTTTAATTTCAAAGGGGGTTATGCCATAGTTATCATCAGGCCCTATTTCACTACAGGCAATTTCAATATTGAAGTTACGATTTATTTTAGTACTAGCCAGATAGTTTTGCACATCTAGGGGCAGGCTGCTTATACTAGCAGTGCTTGCATATTGCTGAAGCAGCATGTCGGCATAGTCTACAGGTGAATGGTGATCAAGTTGACGACTGCTAGGACGAGAAATCTTTTTAATTTTATTCCACATTTGGGATGAGGATGTTGCATGATTGATGCCTTGCAGAAACTGTTCCCAGTGCTGGTTATACACCTGTTCCTTTAGCTCTCTAAACTCTCGGCTGGCTTTAAGAAATATGTTGAGGGTGTCAGCTGTTTTATGTGTTTTATTCTGCTCAGCTAGGAATAGAACTCTGTCATGCAGGGGCTTAAGGCGTGAGTCAGTGAACCACCTCTGTCCCTTCCTCACTGGTTTGGGTCTTGTGGATTTTACAACATTGTCATAAAAAGCGGTTACTTCAGTGACCAGGTCCTCATATAATGCATTGACGGTAGTAAAGCAGTAAGTGTTATACCATTCAGAAATGCGGAATTTGAAGAGCATGTGTAAATTTTCAGGGATATTAATTTTTTTTTTTCCAAAGCTTAGGGGTTTGACATTATTGATAGTGTATGAACTGAATATGGCAAAGTGATCACTAACTGATTCATGAACAATTGATCCTCCGACAGCATTATCAATGAGACCGTGACCAATGACATAATCAAGCCTGCCACCCCTGAGGTGTGTGACGTTAGAGGAGTCAAAGTTGAACACGGACATGTTATTATCTCTTAAGTATTTTACAAAGACTCTGCCATTCCCGTTTGTTTTGGTGTCACCCAGGCTAGTGTGTCTAGCATTAAGATCACCCATTACAATGGTTTGAGAGCTCAAGGACTTCATCTCGTTCTATTGTGAAGAACGAGATGAACTCCTTGAGCTAGGAGAGGTGGCAGCAGAGGTGTGTGTGTGTGTGTGTACTCACCTAGTTGTGTTTGCGGGGGTTGAGCTCTGGCTCTTTGGTCCCGCCTTTCAACCGTCAATCAACAGGTGTACAGGTTCCTGAGCCTACTGGGCTCCATCATATCTACATTTGACACTGTGTATGGAGTCAGCCTCCACATCACTTCCTAGTGCATTCCATTTACTAACTACTCTGACACTGAAAAAGTTCTTTCTAACGTCTCTGTGGCTCATTTGGGTACTCAGCTTCCACCTGTGTCCCCTTGTTCGCGTCCCTCCAGTGTTGAATAGTTCATCCTTGTTTACCCGATCGATTCCCCTGAGGATTTTGTAGGTTGTGATCATGTGCCCCCCTTACTCTTCTGTCTTCCAGTGTCGTAAGGTGCATTTCCCGCAGCTTTTCCTCATAACTCATGCCTCTTAGTTCTGGGACTAGTCTAGTAGCATACCTTTAGACTTTTTCCAGCTTCGTCTTGTGCTTGACAAGGTACGGGCTCCATGCTGGGGCCGCATACTCCAGGATTGGTCTTACATATGTGGTGTACAAGATTCTGAATGATTCCTTACACTGTGTGTGTGTGTGTGTGTGTGTGTGTGTGTGTGTGTGTGTGTGTGTGTGTGTGTGTGTGTGTGTGTGTGTGTGTGTGTGTGTGTGTGTGCGTGTGTGTGTGTGTGTGTGGGTGGGTGGGTGCACATTCTGCTGCACATTCAGAAGTGATAATCTACTTAATTAATGTCTGTCTTAAGACGTAAATATATTAATAATGTAAAATGTCGGAACAACACCACATGCAATGCAATCATCATCGATCACCTGTTGTATTTGACCGGAAATGACTCTTGACCCTAAGAAGAGGAAGAGGTGGAAAAGGAGGCGAAGGAGGAGGAGAAGGACCTTGAGCGTGAGGACAATACTTGGTGCTGGATGACCCTCAGACCTCTATCTATCTTTTAGGAGAGTTTAGTGCAGGAAATGTCAGGTGAGGTCTTGGGCGGGAGGCGACGCACCTCTGTGGAATATTGACTCCAACACGACCACAACAAGCTGCCCGCCTCATTTTTCAGTCGGGAGCTGCCAAGCCTTCTGCCCTGCCTCGTAACACCTGCCCTGCCTCGTAACACCTGCCCTGCCTCGTAACACCTGCCCTGCCTCGTAACACCTGCCCTGCCTCGTAACACCTGCCCTGCCTCGTAACACCAGCCCTGCCTCGTACCACCAGCCCTGCCTCGTAACACCTGCCCTGCCTCGTAACACCAGCCCTGCCTCGTAACACCTGCCCTGCCTCGTAACACCAGCCCTGCCTCGTAACACCAGCCCTGCCTCGTAACACCTGCCCTGCCTCGTACCACCAGCCCTGCCTCGTAACACCTGCCCTGCCTCGTAACACCTGCCCTGCCTCGTACCACCAGCCCTGCCTCGTAACACCTGCCCTGCCTCGTACCACCAGCCCTGCCTCGTAACACCAGCCCTGCCTCGTACCACCAGCCCTGCCTCGTAACACCTGCCCTGCCTCGTAACACCAGCCCTGCCTCGTACCACCAGCCCTGCCTCGTAACACCAGCCCTGCCTCGTAACACCAGCCCTGCCTCGTAACACCTGCCCTGCCTCGTAACACCTGCCCTGCCTCGTAACACCAGCCCTGCCTCGTACCACCAGCCCTGCCTCGTAACACCAGCCCTGCCTCGTAACACCAGCCCTGCCTCGTAACACCTGCCCTGCCTCGTAACACCTGCCTTGCCTCGTAACACCAGCCCTGCCTCGTAACACCTGCCCTGCCTCGTAACACCTGCCCTGCCTCGTAACACCAGCCCTGCCTCGTAACACCTGCCCTGCCTCGTAACACCAGCCCTGCCTCGTACCACCAGCCCTGCCTCGTAACACCAGCCCTGCCTCGTAACACCTGCCCTGCCTCGTAACACCTGCCCTGCCTCGTAACACCTGCCCTGCCTCGTAACACCAGCCCTGCCTCGTAACACCTGCCCTGCCTCGTAACACCAGCCCTGCCTCGTACCACCAGCCCTGCCTCGTAACACCTGCCCTGCCTCGTAACACCTGCCCTGCCTCGTAACACCTGCCCTGCCTCGTAACACCTGCCTTGCCTCGTAACACCAGCCCTGCCTCGTAACACCTGCCCTGCCTCGTAACACCTGCCCTGCCTCGTAACACCAGCCCTGCCTCGTAACACCTGCCCTGCCTCGTAACACCAGCCCTGCCTCGTACCACCAGCCCTGCCTCGTAACACCAGCCCTGCCTCGTAACACCTGCCCTGCCTCGTAACACCTGCCCTGCCTCGTAACACCTGCCCTGCCTCGTAACACCAGCCCTGCCTCGTAACACCTGCCCTGCCTCGTAACACCAGCCCTGCCTCGTACCACCAGCCCTGCCTCGTAACACCTGCCCTGCCTCGTAACACCTGCCCTGCCTCGTAACACCTGCCCTGCCTCGTACCACCAGCCCTGCCTCGTAACACCTGCCCTGCCTCGTAACACCTGCCCTGCCTCGTAACACCAGCCCTGCCACGTAACACCAGCCCTGCCTCGTAACACCTGCCCTGCCTCGTAACACCTGCCCTGCCTCGTAACACCTGCCCTGCCTCGTACCACCTGCCCTGCCTCGTACCACCTGCCCTGCCTCGTAACACCTGCCCTGCCTCGTACCACCAGCCCTGCCTCGTAACACCAGCCCTGCCTCGTAACACCTGCCCTGCCTCGTAACACCTGCCCTGCCTCGTACCACCAGCCCTGCCTCGTAACACCTGCCCTGCCTCGTAACACCTACCCTGCCTCGTAACACCTGCCCTGCCTCGTAACACCTGCCCTGCCTCGTAACACCAGCCCTGCCTCGTAACACCTGCCCTGCCTCGTAACACCTGCCCTGCCTCGTACCACCTGCCGTGCCTCGTAACACCTGCCCTGCCTCGTACCACCAGCCCTGCCTCGTAACACCTGCCCTGCCTCGTACCACCAGCCCTGCCTCGTAACACCTGCCCTGCCTCGTAACACCTGCCCTGCCTCGTAACACCTGCCCTGCCTCGTAACACCTGCCCTGCCTCGTACCACCAGCCCTGCCTCGTAACACCTGCCCTGCCTCGTAACACCTGCCCTGCCTCGTAACACCTGCCCTGCCTCGTACCACCTGCCCTGCCTCGTAACACCTGCCCTGCCTCGTACCACCAGCCCTGCCTCGTAACACCTGCCCTGCCTCGTACCACCTGCCCTGCCTCGTAACACCTGCCCTGCCTCGTACCACCAGCCCTGCCTCGTCACACCTGCCCTGCCTCGTACCACCTGCCCTGCCTCGTGGACCGTAACGGGCAAAGTGTATACTCAAGTATCAGCAATGACTGGGTGTTCTAGAGCCAGGTCAGGTAGACTCTCCCTAGTGTCAGCCAGGGCAGGTACACCCTCGCTAATGTCAGCCAGGGCAGGTACACTCTCGCTAATGTCAGCCTGGGCAGGTACACTCTCCCTAGTGTCAGCCAGAGCAGGTATACACCCCTGGTAGTGTCAGCCAGGGCAGGTACACTCTCGCTAATGTCAGTCAGGGCAGGTACACCCTCGCTAATGTCAGCCAGAGCATGTACACCCTCGCTAATGTCAGCCAGGGCAGGTACACACTCGCTAGTGTCAGCCAGAGCAGGTATACACCCTTGCTAGTGTCAGCCAGGGAAGGTATACACCCTCGCTAGTGTCAGCCAGGGCAGGTATACCCTCGCTAGTGTCAGCCAGGGCAGGTACACCCTCGCTAGTGTCAGCCAGAGCAGGTATACACCCTAGCTAGTGTCAGCCAGGGAAGGTACACCTTCGTTAGTGTCAGCCAGGATAGGTACACCCTCGCTAGTGTCAGCCAGGGCAGGTACACCCTCGCTAGTGTCAGCCAGGGCAGGTACACCCTCGCTAGTGTCAGCCAGGGCAGGTACACACTCGCTAGTGTCAGCCAGGGCAGGTACACACTCGCTAGTGTCAACCAGGGCAGGTACACCCTCGCTAGTGTCAGCCAGGGCAGGTACACCCTCGCCAGTGTCAGCCAGGACAGGTGAACCCTCGCTAGTGTCAGCCAGGGCAGGTACACCCTCGCTAGTGTCAGCAAGGGCAGGTACACCCTCGCTAGTGTCAGCCAGGGCAGGTACACCCTCGCTAGTGTCAGCCAGGGCAGGTACACACTCGCTAGTGTCAGCCAGGACAGGTACACCCTCGCTAGTGTCAGCCAGGGCAGGTACACCCTCGCTAGTGTCAGCCAGGGCAGGTACACCCTCGCTAGTGTCAGCCAGGGCAGGTACACCCTCGCTAGTGTCAGCCAGGGCAGGTACACCCTCGCTAGTGTCAGCCAGGGCAGGTACACCCTCGCTAGTGTCAGCCAGGGCAGGTACACACTCGCTAGTGTCAGCCAGGGCAGGTACACCCTCGCTAGTGTCAGCCAGGGCAGGTACACACTCGCTAGTGTCAGCCAGGGCAGGTACACCCTCGCTAGTGTCAGCCAGGGCAGGTACACCCTCGCTAGTGTCAGCCAGGGCAGGTACACCCTCGCTAGTGTCAGCCAGGGCAGGTACACCCTCGCTAGTGTCAGCCAGGGCAGGTACACCCTCGCTAGTGTCAGCCAGGGCAGGTACACACTCGCTAGTGTCAGCCAAGGCAGGTACACCCTCGCTAGTGTCAGCCAGGGCAGGTACACCCTCGCTAGTGTCAGCCAGGGCAGGTACACCCTCGCTAGTGTCAGCCAGGGCAGGTACACCCTCGCTAGTGTCAGCCAGGGCAGGTACACCCTCGCTAGTGTCAGCCAAGGCAGGTACACCCTCGCTAGTGTCAGCCAGGGCAGGTACACCCTCGCTAGTGTCAGCCAGGGCAGGTACACCCTCGCTAGTGTCAGCCAAGGCAGGTACACCCTCGCTAGTGTCAGCCAGGGCAGGTACACCCTCGCTAGTGTCAGCCAGGGCAGGTACACACTCGCTAGTGTCAGCCAGGGCAGGTACACACTCGCTAGTGTCAGCCAAGGCAGGTACACCCTCGCTAGTGTCAGCCAGGGCAGGTACACCCTCGCTAGTGTCAGCCAGGGCAGGTACACTCTCGCTAGTGTCAGCCAGGGCAGGTACACCCTCGCTAGTGTCAGCCAGGGCAGGTACACCCTCGCTAGTGTCAGCCAGGGCAGGTACACCCTCGCTAGTGTCAGCCAGGGCAGGTACACCCTCGCTAGTGTCAGCCAGGGCAGGTACACCCTCGCTAGTGTCAGCCAGGGCAGGTACACCCTCGCTAGTGTCAGCCAGGGCAGGTACACCCTCGCTAGTGTCAGCCAGGGCAGGTACACCCTCGCTAGTGTCAGCCAGGACAGGTACACCCTCGCTAGTGTCAGCCAGGGCAGGTACACCCTCGCTAGTGTCAGCCAGGGCAGGTACACCCTCGCTAGTGTCAGCCAGGGCAGGTACACCCTCGCTAGTGTCAGCCAGGGCAGGTACACCCTCGCTAGTGTCAGCCAGGGCAGGTACACCCTCGCTAGTGTCAGCCAAGGCAGGTACACCCTCGCTAGTGTCAGCCAGGGCAGGTACACCCTCGCTAGTGTCAGCCAAGGCAGGTACACCCTCGCTAGTGTCAGCCAGGGCAGGTACACCCTCGCTAGTGTCAGCCAGGGCAGGTACACCCTCGCTAGTGTCAGCCAGGGCAGGTACACCCTCGCTAGTGTCAGCCAAGGCAGGTACACCCTCGCTAGTGTCAGCCAGGGCAGGTACACCCTCGCTAGTGTCAGCCAGGGCAGGTACACCCTCGCTAGTGTCAGCCAGGGCAGGTACACCCTCGCTAGTGTCAGCCAGGGCAGGTACACCCTCGCTAGTGTCAGCCAAGGCAGGTACACCCTCGCTAGTGTCAGCCAGGGCAGGTACACCCTCGCTAGTGTCAGCCAGGGCAGGTACACCCTCGCTAGTGTCAGCCAGGGCAGGTACACCCTCGCTAGTGTCAGCCAGGGCAGGTACACCCTCGCTAGTGTCAGCCAGGGCAGGTACACCCTCGCTAGTGTCAGCCAGGGCTGGTACACCCTCGCTAGTGTCAGCCAGGGCAGGTACACCCTCGCTAGTGTCAGCCAGGGCAGGTACACCCTCGCTAGTGTCAGCCAGGGCAGGTACACCCTCGTTAGTGTCAGCCAGGGCAGGTACACCCTCGCTAGTGTCAGCCAGGGCAGGTACACCCTCGCTAGTGTCAGCCAGGGCAGGTACACCCTCGCTAGTGTCAGCCAGGGCAGGTACACCCTCGCTAGTGTCAGCCAGGGCAGGTACACCCTCGCTAGTGTCAGCCAGGGCAGGTACACCCTCGCTAGTGTCAGCCAGGGCAGGTACACCCTCGCTAGTGTCAGCCAGGGCAGGTACACCCTCGCTAGTGTCAGCCAGGGCAGGTACACCCTCGCTAGTGTCAGCCAGGGCAGGTACACCCTCGCTAGTGTCAGCCAGGGCAGGTACACCCTCGCTAGTGTCAGCCAAGGCAGGTACACCCTCGCTAGTGTCAGCCAGGGCAGGTACACCCTCGCTAGTGTCAGCCAGGGCAGGTACACCCTCGCTAGTGTCAGCCAGGGCAGGTACACCCTCGCTAGTGTCAGCCAGGGCAGGTACACCCTCGCTAGTGTCAGCCAGGGCAGGTACACCCTCGCTAGTGTCAGCCAGGGCTGGTACACCCTCGCTAGTGTCAGCCAGGGCAGGTACACCCTCGCTAGTGTCAGCCAGGGCAGGTACACCCTCGCTAGTGTCAGCCAGGGCAGGTACACCCTCGCTAGTGTCAGCCAGGGCAGGTACACCCTCGCTAGTGTCAGCCAGGGCAGGTACACCCTCGCTAGTGTCAGCCAGGGCAGGTACACCCTCGCTAGTGTCAGCCAGGGCAGGTACACCCTCGCTAGTGTCAGCCAGGGCAGGTACACCCTCGCTAGTGTCAGCCAGGGCAGGTACACCCTCGCTAGTGTCAGCCAGGGCAGGTACACCCTCGCTAGTGTCAGCCAGGGCAGGTACACCCTCGCTAGTGTCAGCCAGGGCAGGTACACCCTCGCTAGTGTCAGCCAGGGCAGGTACACCCTCGCTAGTGTCAGCCAGGGCAGGTACACCCTCGCTAGTGTCAGCCAGGACAGGTACACCCTCGCTAGTGTCAGCCAGGGCAGGTACACCCTCGCTAGTGTCAGCCAGGGCAGGTACACCCTCGCTAGTGTCAGCCAGGGCAGGTACACCCTCGCTAGTGTCAGCCAGGGCAGGTACACCCTCGCTAGTGTCAGCCAGGGCAGGTACACCCTCGCTAGTGTCAGCCAGGGCAGGTACACCCTCGCTAGTGTCAGCCAGGGCAGGTACACGGCCTCCAGCACATATTATTGAGCGGGACGGCTTCGCCTCACCAGTCTCTGGTTCTCCCTTACTCCCTCTACCTCCGTGGCCTCTTGTTCCCACGTGCGTGTGTGTGTGTGTGTGTGTGTATGTGTGTGTGTGTGTGTGTGTGTGTGTGTGTGTGTGTGTGTGTGTGTGTGTGTGTGTGTGTGTGTGTGTGTGTGTGTGTGTGTGTGTGTGTGTGTGTGTGTGTGTGTGTGTGTGTGTGTGTGTGTGTGTGTGTGTGTGTGTGTGTGTGTGTGTGTGTGTGTGTGTATGTGTGTGTGTGTGTGTGTGTGTGTGTGTGTGTGTGTGTGTGTGTGTGTGTGTGTGTGTGTGTGTGTGTGTGTGTGTGTGTGTGTGTGTGTGTGTGTACTCACCTAGTTGTACTCACCTAGTTGTGTTTGCGGGGGTTGAGCTCTGGCTCTTTGGTCCCGCCTCTCAACCGTCAATCAACAGGTGTACAGATTCATGAGCCTATCGGGCTCTGTCATATCTACACTTGAAACTGTGTATGGAGTCAGCCTCCACCACATCACTTCCTAATGCATTCCATTTGTCAACCACTCTGACACTAAAAAAGTTCTTTCTAATATCTCTGTGGCTCATTTGGGCACTCAGTTTCCACCTGTGTCCCCTTGTGCGTGTTCCCCTTGTGTTAAATAGACTGTCTTTATCTACCCTATCAATCCCCTTCAGAATCTTGAATGTGGTGATCATGTCCCCCCTAACTCTTCTGTCTTCCAGCGAAGTGAGGTTTAATTCCCGTAGTCTCTCCTCGTAGCTCATACCTCTCAGCTCGGGTACTAGTCTGGTGGCAAACCTTTGAACCTTTTCCAGTTTAGTCTTATCCTTGACTAGATATGGACTCCATGCTGGGGCTGCATACTCCAGGATTGGCCTGACATATGTGGTATACAAAGTTCTGAATGATTCTTTACACAAGTTTCTGAATGCCGTTCGTATGTTGGCCAGCCTGGCATATGCCGCTGATGTTATCCGCTTGATATGTGCTGCAGGAGATAGGTCTGGCGTGATATCAACCCCCAAGTCTCTTTCCTTCTCTGACTCCTGAAGAATTTCCTCTCCCAGATGATACCTTGTATCTGGCCTCCTGCTCCCTACACCTATCTTCATTACATTACATTTGGTTGGGTTAAACTCTAACAACCATTTGTTCGACCATTCCTTCAGCTTGTCTAGGTCTTCTTGAAGCCTCAAACAGTCCCCTTCTGTTTTAATCCTTCTCATAATTTTAGCATCGTCCGCAAACATTGAGAGAAATGAATCGATACCCTCCGGGAGATCATTTACATATATCAGAAACAAGATAGGACCGAGTACAGAGCCCTGTGGGACTCCACTGGTGACTTCACGCCAATCGGAGGTCTCACCCCTCACCGTAAATCTCTGCTTCCTATTGCTTAGATACTCCCTTATCCACTGGAGCACCTTACCAGCTACACCTGCCTGTCTCTCCAGCTTATGTACCAGCCTCTTATGCGGTACTGTGTCAAAGGCTTTCCGACAATCCAAGAAAATGCAGTCCGCCCAGCCCTCTCTTTCTTGCTTAATCTGTGTCACCTGATCGTAGAATTCTATCAAGCCTGTAAGGCAAGATTTACCCTCCCTGAATCCATGTTGGCGATTTGTCACGAAGTCCCTTCTCTCCAGATGTGTTACCAGGTTTTTTCTCACGATCTTCTCCATCACCTTGCATGGTATACAAGTCAAGGACACTGGCCTGTAGTTCAGTGCCTCTTGTCTGTCGCCCTTTTTGTATATTGGGACCACATTCGCCGTCTTCCATATTTCTGGTAGGTCTCCCGTCTCTAGTGACTTACTATACACTATGGAGAGTGGCAGGCAAAGTGCCTCTGCACACTCTTTCAGTACCCATGGTGAGATCCCATCTGGACCAACAGCCTTTCTAACATCCAGATCCAGCAGGTGTCTCTTGACCTCCTCTCTCGTAATTTCGAACTCCTCCAAGGCCGCCTGGTTTACCTCCCTTTCTTCTAGCACAGTGACCTCACCCTGTTCTATTGTGAAGACCTCCTGGAACCTCTTGTTGACTTCCTCACACACCTCTCTGTCATTCTCTGTATACCTGTCCTCGCCTGTTCTAAGTTTCAATACCTGTTCTTTCACTGTTGTTTTCCTTCTGATGTGACTGTGGAGTAGCTTTGGTTCGGTCTTGGCTTTGTTTGCTATATCATTTTCAAAATTTTTCTCTGCTTCTCTTCTCACCCTGACGTGTGTGTGTGTGTGTGTGTGTATGTGTGTGTGTGTGTTTGTGTGTGTGTGTGTGTGTGTGTGTGTGTGTGTGTGTGTGTGTGTGTGTGTGTGTGTGTGTGTGTGTGTGTGTGTGTGTGTGTGTGTGTGTGTTTGTGTACTCACCTAGTTGTGCTTGCGGGAGTTGAACTTTGGCTCTTTGGTCCCGCCTCTCAACTGTCAATCAGCTGGTGTACAGGTTCCTGAGCCTATTGGGCTCTATCATATCTACACTTGAAACTGTGTATGGAGTCAGCCTCCACCACATCACTTCCTAATGCATTCCATCTGTTAACTACTCTGACACTAAAAGAGTTCTTTCTAATATCTCTGTGGCTCATTTGGGCACTCAGTTTCCATCTGTGTCGTCTAGTACATGTGCCCCTTGTGTTAAATAGCCTGTCCTTATCTACCCTATCAATTCCTTTGAGAATCTTGAATGTGGTGATCATGTCCCCACTAACTCTTCAGTCTTCCAGCAACGTGAGGTTTAATTCCCGTAATCTCTCCTCGTAGCTCATACCTCTCAGTTCGGGTACTAGTCTGGTGGCAAACCTTGGAACCTTTTCCAGTTTAGTCTTATCCTTGACTAGATATGGACTCCATGCTGGGGCTGCATACTCCAGGATTGGCCTGACATATGTGGTATACAAAGTTCTGAATGATTCCTTACAAAAGTTTCTAAATGACGTTTTTATGTTGGCCAACCTAGCATATGCCGCCGATGTTATCCTCTTGATATGGGCTGCAAGGGACAGGTCTGGCGTGATATCAACCCCTAGGTCTTTTTCTCTCACTGACTCTTGAAGAATTTCATCTCCCAAATGATACCTTGTATCTGGTCTCCTGCACCCTACACCTATCTTCAATACATTACATTTGCTTGGGTTAAACTCTAACAACCATTAGAGAATTGTCTATTCGACAATTCCTTCAGCTTGTCTAGGTCTTCTTGAAGCCTCAAGCAGTCCTCCTCTGTCTTAATCCTTCTTACAATTTTGGCATCGTCAGCAAACATTGAGAGAAATGAGTCTATACCCTCCAGAAGATCATTTACGTATATCAGAAACAGGATAGGACCGAGTACAGAGCCCTGTGGGACTTCACTGGTGACTTCACGCCAATCTGAGGTCTCACTCCTCACTGCAAATCTCTGCTTCCTATTGCTTAAGTACTCCCTTATCCACTGAAGCACCTTACCAGTTACTCCTGCCTGTCTCTCCAGTTTATGTACCAGCCTCTTATGCGGTACTGTGTGAAAGTCTTTTCGACAATCCAAGAAAATCCAGTCCGCCCAGCCTTCTCTTTCTTGCTTAATCTTCGCCATTTGGTCGTAGAATTCTATTAAGCAAGTAAGGCAAGCTTTACCCTCCCTGAACCCATGTTGGCGATTTGTCACGAAGTCCCTTCTTTCCAGATGTGTTACTAGGTTTTTTCTCACGATCTTCTCCGTCACCTTGTATGGCATACAAGTTAAGGACACTGGCCTGTAGTTCAGTGCCTCTTGTCTGTCGCCCTTTTTGTATATTGGGACCACATTCGTCGTCTTCCATATTTCTGGTAGGTCTCCCGTCTCCATTGACCTACTATATACTATGGAGAGTGGCGAGCATAGTGCCTCTGCACACTCTTTCAATACCCACGGTGAGATCCCGTCTGGACCAACAGCCTTTCTTACATCCAGACCCAATAGGTGTCTCTTGACCTCATCTCTCGTAATTTCGAACCCTACCAAGGCTGCCTGGTTTACTTCCCCCTCTCCTAGCCAGTGACCTCACCGTGTTCTATTGTGAAGACCTCCTGGAACCTCTTATTGAGTTCTTCGCACACCTCTTTGTCATTCTCTGTATACCTGTCCTCGTCTGATCTAAGTTTCATTACCTGTTCTATCACTGTGGTTTTCCTCCTGATGTGACTGTGGAGTAGCTTTGATACGGTCTTGGTTTTGTTTGCTATATAATTTTTATAATTTTTCTCTGCTTCTCTTCTCACACTAACGTACTCATTCCTGGTTCTCTGGTATTTCTCTCTACTTTCTGGTGTTCTGTTATTTCGGAAGCTCCTCCACGCCCTTTTGTTCAGCTCCTTTGCTTCCATACATGCTCTATTAAACCATGGATTCTTCTCTTGCTTCTCGGATTTTTCCCTTTGGTTCAGGATTAACCTGTTTACTGCCTCCTGACACTTTTGGGTGACATAGACCATCATGTCTTGTACAGACTTAGCTCTGAGGTCTGTGTCCCATGGTATATCCCTTAGGAAACTTCTCATCTCGTCATTCTCCTTTCGGTATGCCAGCCTTTTGTTTCCTAGTTCTTTTTTGGGGGGAGATAAATCCTAGCTCTACCAGGTACTCAAAGATCAATACACCGTGATCACTCATTCCCAAGGGTGCTTGGAGAGTGTGTGTGTACTCACCTATTTGTGCTTGTGGGGGTTGAGCTTTGGCTCTTTGGTCCCGCCTCTCAACTGCCAATCAACTGGTGTACAGATTCCCGAACCTGCTGGGCTCTATCATTTCTACATTTGAAACTGTGTATGGAGTCAGCCTCCACCACATCACTACCAAATGCATTCCACCTGTTAACTACTCTGACACTGAAAAATTTCTTTCTAACGTCCCTGTGGCTCATATGGGTACTCAGTTTCCACCTGTGTCCCCTTGTTCGTGTTCGTCCCCCACCAGTGTTGAATAGTTTATCCTTGTCTACCCTGTCGATTCCCCTGAGGATTTTGTAGGTAGTGATCATGCTTCCCTTACTCTTCTGCCTTCCAGTGTCGTAAGGTGCATTTCCCGCAGCCTTTCCTCATAACTCATGCCTCTTATCTCTGGAACTAGTCTAGTAGCATACCTCTGAACTTTTTCCAGCTTCGTCTTGAGCTTGACAAGGTACGGGCTCCATGCTGGGGCCACATACTCCAGGATTGGTCTTACATATGTGGTATACAAGATTCTGAATGATTCCTTACACAGGTTGCTGAAGGCTGTTCTGATGTTAGCCAGCCTCGCATATGCCGCAGACGTTATTCTTTTTATTTGGGCTTCAGGATACAGGTTTGGTGTGATATCAATTCTTAGATCTTTCTCTCTGTCCGTTTCATTAAGTGCTTCATCTCCTATTCTGTATCCTGTGTCTGGCCTCCTGTTTCCACCTGCCTAGATTTCATTACTTTGCATTTACTCGGTTTGAACTTTAGCAGGCATTTGTTGGACCATTCATTCAGTCTGTCTAGGTCATCTTGTAGCCTCCTACTATCATCCTCTGTTTCAATCTTCCTCATAATCTTTGCATCATCAGCAAACATTGAGAAAAACGAGTCTATATCCTCTGGGAGATCATTTACATATATCAGAAACAGTTTAGGTCCAAGAAATGACCTCTGCGGGACTCCACTTGTAATGTCTCGATAATCTGAGATCTCACCCCTCACAGTGAATCGTTGTCTTCTGTTGCGTAGGTACTCCTTTATGCAATAGAGTACCTTACCCTTTCACTCCAGTCTGCATCTCCAGCTTTTTCATTAGCTTCTTGTGTGGTACAGTATCAAAGGCTTTCTGGCAATCCAAAAATATGCAGTCTGCCCACCCCTCTCTTTCTTGCCTGATTTTTGTTGCCTGGTCATAGAATTCAAGTAACCCTGTGAGGAAGGACTTGCCATCCCTGAACCCATGTTGATGCTGTGTTTCAAAGTTCTTTCGCTTCAGATGTTCCACTAGCTTTCTTCGCACAATCTTCTCCATCAGCTTGCATGGTATGCAGGTTAGGGACACTGGCCTATAGTTCAGTGCCTCCTGTCTATCCCCGTTCTTGTAAATCGGGACTACATTATCTGCTTTCCAAATTTCTGGCAGTTCCCCTGTTGCCAGTGATTTGTTATACACTATGGAGAGTGGCAGGCACAGTTCTTCTGCTCCTTCCTTTAGTATCCAAGGGGAGATTCCATCTGGGCCTTTGCCTCCTCACTGATCAATTAGCGTTCTCCCAGGAAAATATTGACCCTTACTTCTGAGACGTTGGCCTGGAGTAGTGGTTGATGGCAGGACCCCGGACTGGTACAATAATTGATGCGTGGGTGGCAGGATGGCGGCTGATGGCGGTGGCGGTGGCGGCTGGAACACAAGGCGATGTTGGGTACTTGAATTTTCGTTTCCAGAAAAATAATTCTGTATCCCACTGCTGCTATCAGTATTCGTCGCCTTGCGGGGTTGAATGTAGACACAGTAGGCGCTTCTGTATTTTTATTGAGTGAGGCAAACAGGTGTATAACTGGCCAGCCGTCCACTTACTCTGGGTCTGTCGAGAGAACTGAGGCTGCTGCTGAGAGCATGGCTGGTGACTGTCTGTCTGGCATGACGTCAGAGGCCTACTTGCCTGTGATTGGTCATGTCTCAATGGACATACAAATTGAGTATAACACCGCTCGGACACGCTACCAAGTCGACGTCCCTTGTCGACAAGCTCTGGCTAGCTATATAGTTACAATGATACTGAAAGGACCTCGGTGGCATTACAATAATGGCTTACATGTGAAATTTGCATAATAAAACATTGAAAGAAGATCAGGTGTGAAAAATCATGGTAATAATGCTTTAATTAAACCAGAGTATTAAGAACATGTGTATGTCTACTTATCAGATATGAACAATACAACTCAAGGTATTGCCTAAACAAATTAGTAACATGTGTCAATGGCATGTGCTTGAAAACCATACAAAATTAAACAATTATTACATTAATGGAACAAAGTTCTGACCTAACAACCACAAAGGAATTTTAAGATTAGATAATGATTTTTTTCTTTCTTTTTTTCTCCTGAAATATACAATATATTTACAAGACCAATGTACAATATATTTAATGTTCAATATATTTACAAGCTATATACAAGACCTGGCAGGTACACCTTCCCTAGTGTCAGCCAGGGCAGGTACACTCTCGCTAGTGTCAGCCAGGGCAGGTACACTCTCGCTAGTGTCAGTCAGGGCAGGTACACCTTCGCTAGTGTCAGCCAGGGCAGGTACACCCTCGCTAGTGTCAGCCAGGGCAGGTACACCCTCGCTAGTGTCAGCCAGGGCAGGTACACCCTCGCTAGTGTCACCCAAGGCAGGTACACCCTCGCTAGTGTCAGCCAGGGCAGGTACACCCTCGCTAGTGTCAGCCAGGGCAGGTACACCCTCGCTAGTGTCACCCAAGGCAGGTACACCCTCGCTAGTGTCACCCAAGGCAGGTGATGTTGATTTTATTTTCTTGTAGGGATATTCCTGCGCGGGCCCTAAGCCTCTGGCTGGCCCACTAAGTGTTGCTTGTTTCTGTTTTACTTGGGCGGAGTATGAGTATTTGTCTCGTATGGTCGCTTCAAGGTGATGTTGATGATGCAGACACTTTAGGTGATGTTCTCGTCTTACTATAGAGTATAAACATATGCATACTGTACTGCAGATGTTTTGTGTAATATGTTTGCCTGTCAAGGAAAGTCCAAGGTAGATATATTTAGAGTAAACAGAAGTGTGTAGTTTCTAATTATTTTTAATGAGTGGCACAGGAAATCTCAAGAAAATTTTGTGAATGATAACATCGAGTTGTAAGTTTAATTTACGTAAGTTACACAAGTAAGAGGAGTGGGAGCAGTTTAACGGTCAGACCTTGTTACCCCAGTCAGCTGTTGTGGAGCTAATTAGTGCTGCCTGAACCTTTCCGCCTCGACAAATTTTCATCTGTATTCTAACTGGGCGAGTGACGAGGCTACATGTCGAGACTTACTAAGTATTGTTGGAGTGTGTTCCTCTAGGTTAGTGATCAAGAAAAATAGGGGAACGTTGGTGACTAACAAGTGGAATTAATTGATAGTGTATTTAAAAAGAGACAACTTGTCCGTAAAGGGCGGTTAGAGAAGACGTGGCAACAAGGCGGCAACTGCCAGCTTGTGACTCCCTATTTTTTGAAATCAGTGTATGTAAAGACTTCATGAGAGGAGGGTGTGCTGCTCCTGGCTCTTGCTGATGAACCAGTGATGGTGAGTAGGAAATTAAGAAGCCCCCCCCCCTCCAGTTAACAAACGCAGTGTGGAGACATTCTTAATGTGTGTTTAAGACACACATTGTCTATTATCTGTTCATTAGTATGTTATCTAGTCTATTATGTGATCATTAGTAAGTTATCTAGTATATTATCCGTTCATTAGTATATTATCTGTTCATTAATATGTTATCTAGTCTTATCTGTTCATTAGTATGTTATCTAGTCTATTATCTATTCATTAGTATGTTATCAAGTCTATTATCTGTTCATTAGTATGTTATCTAGTCTATTATCTGTTCATTAGTATGTTATCTAGTCTATTATCTTTTCATTAGTATGTTATCTAGTCTATTATTTATTCATTAGCATGTTATCTAGTCTATTATCTGTTCATTAGTATGTTATCTAGTCTATTATCTTTTCATTACTATGTTATCTAGTCTATTATCTATTCATTAGTATGTTATCTAGTCTATTATCTGTTCATTAGTATGTTATCTAGTCTATTATCTTTTCATTAGTATGTTATCTAGTCTATTATTTATTCATTAGTATTTGAAGCCAAGGCCCGTTGCATATTATGGCCTAACGACTCATTAAACCAAGCTATATTAGGCTACCCAGGACATGTATAACTCATGTCCACTGCCATAGTGTAAATAATTGTATCCAACTAAACCTTGGGCATATTTATGAGATAACTTTAAGATAACTTAAACGTTCATTAATTATTTACTCTATACCCATCTTGTGAGTGGTAGTGGACCCCATACCTATGGTGTGAGTGGTAGAGGGAGAGGTTACACGCACATAATGTCAAGAACTGACCCCTAAAAGACGTTTACCTAACGAAATTATATTAATGACGAGCTAGTTATACATTGTATAGTATAAATAAATATATATATATATATATATATATATATATATATATATATATATATATATATATATATATATAACTGAAAACTCACACCCCAGAAGTGACTCGAACCCATACTCCCAGAAGCAACGCAACTGGTATGTACAAGACGCCTTAATCCACTTGACCATCACGACCGGACATAATGAGGTGATAGCCGAGGCTATTTGAACCACCCCACCGCCGGCACTCGGATAGTAATCTTGGGCATAGCATTTTACCAAATCACCTCATTCTTTGGGGCACACGTGAGGAACACAAATGCGAACAAGCCTGAATGGTCCCCAGGACAATATGCAACTGAAAACTCACACCTGAGTTTTCTGAGTTTTCAGTTGCATATTGTCCTGGGGACCATTCAGGCTTGTTCGCATTTGTGTTCCTCACGTGTGCCCCAAAGAATGAGGTGATTTGGTAAAATGCTATGCCCAAGATTACTATCCGAGTGCCGGCGGTGGGGTGGTTCAAATAGCCTCGGCTATCACCTCATTTTGTCCGGTCGTGATGGTCAAGTGGATTAAGGCGTCTTGTACATACCAGTTGCGTTGCTTCTGGGAGTATGGGTTCGAGTCACTTCTGGGGTGTGAGTTTTCAGTTGCATATTGTCCTGGGGACCATTCAGGCTTGTTCGCATTTGTGTTCCTCACGTGTGCCCCAAAGAATGAGGTGATTTGGTAAAATGCTATGCCCAAGATTACTATCCGAGTGCCGGCGGTGGGGTGGTTCAAATAGCCTCGGCTATCACCTCATTTTGTCCGGTCGTGATGGTCAAGTGGATTAAGGCGTCTTGTACATACCAGTTGCGTTGCTTCTGGGAGTATGGGTTCGAGTCACTTCTGGGGTGTGAGTTTTCAGTTGCATATTGTCCTGGGGACCATTCAGGCTTGTTCGCATTTGTGTTCCTCACGTGTGCCCCAAAGAATGAGGTGATTTGGTAAAATGCTATGCCCAAGATTACTATCCGAGTGCCGGCGGTGGGGTGGTTCAAATAGCCTCGGCTATCACCTCATTTTGTCCGGTCGTGATGGTCAAGTGGATTAAGGCGTCTTGTACATACCAGTTGCGTTGCTTCTGGGAGTATGGGTTCGAGTCACTTCTGGGGTGTGAGTTTTCAGTTGCATATTGTCCTGGGGACCATTCAGGCTTGTTCGCATTTGTGTTCCTCACGTGTGCCCCAAAGAATGAGGTGATTTGGTAAAATGCTATGCCCAAGATTACTATCCGAGTGCCGGCGGTGGGGTGGTTCAAATAGCCTCGGCTATCACCTCATTTTGTCCGGTCGTGATGGTCAAGTGGATTAAGGCGTCTTGTACATACCAGTTGCGTTGCTTCTGGGAGTATGGGTTCGAGTCACTTCTGGGGTGTGAGTTTTCAGTTGCATATTGTCCTGGGGACCATTCAGGCTTGTTCGCATTTGTGTTCCTCACGTGTGCCCCAAAGAATGAGGTGATTTGGTAAAATGCTATGCCCAAGATTACTATCCGAGTGCCGGCGGTGGGGTGGTTCAAATAGCCTCGGCTATCACCTCATTTTGTCCGGTCGTGATGGTCAAGTGGATTAAGGCGTCTTGTACATACCAGTTGCGTTGCTTCTGGGAGTATGGGTTCGAGTCACTTCTGGGGTGTGAGTTTTCAGTTGCATATTGTCCTGGGGACCATTCAGGCTTGTTCGCATATATATATATATATATATATATATATATATATATATATATATATATATATATATATATATATATATATATATATATATATAGAAGGGGGTACCACCTCTGGTGCAAGTGTAGGGACCCATAGCCTCGGAGAAGAAAATAAAGAGTACTCAGAGAAGACCTTGTGGATCCTCACTGAACACTTTGATATTTTCTTCTCCTACCACCCCTATTCTTTTGGTATGTGTGTATATTTATCTAACTTTATTTAAAAATGTCATTACACAAAAAAATGAATTCCAGGGCAGGTATATATAATTTTCTCAATATTTCTTATGTTTCTTTTCACTGTCGATGGTAATTGAAAAATCAATTCTTCAAAATTCATTTTTATTTCTAGTCTGACGCAACGCCTGAACGCATTTCAAAATAACTTATTACATCTTCAAAGACTTTAGCTTTACTCACACAACTGTAACCTGTAAACAGACATCCATACTTATACTCGCCTTTGGGTTATCTTGAGGTTATCTTGAGATGATTTCGGGGGTTTAGTGTCCCCGCGGCCCGGTCCTCGAACAGGCCTCCACCCCCAGGAAGCAGCTCGTGACAGCTGATTAACACCCAGGTACCTATTTTACTGCTAGGTAACAGGGGCATAGGGTGAGAGAAACTTTGCCCGTTGTTTCTCGCCGGCGCCTGGGATCGAACCCAGAACCACAGGATCATAAGTCCAGTGTGCTGTCCGCTCGGCCGACCAGCTCCCCCTGGGTGGTGAGTGAGGTGATATGGGTGAGGTGATATGGTAGAAAAGTTTTGGGTGAGGTGATTGACATTTACACAAGACAGAACACGAACCAAAGGGTATAAAAACATAAGAATGGAAGTAACTGCAGAAGGCCTGTTGGCCCATAGCGCCACCACTTCCTCTTGATGCTTCTATATTGGTTCGGAGTCTTGAAGTGGGTAGAATATAGTTGTGCATTAATTGGCTGTTGATTGCTGGTGTTGACTTTTTGATATGTAATGCCTCGCAGATGCTATCGCTATATCTATCGATGATTTCTGTGTTGTTTGTTAAGATTTCTCTGGTGATGGTCTGGTTGTGAGAAGAGATTATATGTTCCTTGATGGAGCCCTGTTGTTTATGCATTGTTAATCGCCTGGAAAGAGACGTTGTTGTCTTGCCTATATTCTGAGTTCTTTGGGGCTTACAGTTCCCAAGTGGGCATTTGAAGGCATAGACGACGTTGGTTTCCTTCAAGGCGTTATTCGTGGTGTCTGGGGAGTTTTTCATGAGTAGGTTGGTCGTTTTTTTGGTTTTATAGTAAATTGTCAATTGTATTTTCTGATTTTTGTCTGTAGGGATAATGTTCCTATCAACAATATCTTTCAGGACCCTTTCCTCCGTTTTATCAGCCGTCGAAAAGAAGTTCCTGTAAAATAGTCTAATAGGGTGTTGTGTTAGTTGACTCTTCAGAAGTTGCAGAGCCGGTCGGCCGAGCGGACAGCACGCTGGACTTGTAATCCTGTGGTCCTGGGTTCGATCCCAGGCGCCGGCGAGAAACAATGGGCAGAGTTTCTTTCACCCTATGCCCCTGTTACCTAGCAGTAAAATAGGTACCTGGGTGTTAGTCAGCTGTCACGGGCTGCTTCCTGGTCGAGGACCGGGTCGCGGGGACACTAAAAAAAAAAAAAAGCCCCAAAATCATCTCAAGATCTCAAGATAAGATTGCATGGCGTTTCACTTTTCTTTTTATGATGTCTTCAACAAAACCATTAGAGAAGCCGTTGTTGACTAGAACCTACCTTACCCTGCAGAGTTCTTCATCGACTTGCTTCCATCCTGAGCTGTGGCTGAGAGCACGGTCGACGTAAGCATTGACAACACTCCTCTTGTACCTGTCTGGACAGTCACTATTGGCATTGAGGCACATTCCTATGTTTCCTTAGTATAGACTGCAGTATGGGAGCCTCCGCTCCTTTCCGTGACTGTTAGTCTAGGAAGGGCAGCTTCCCATCTTTCTCCATCTCGTAAGCGCTCACTCAACACAGAATTCCGCTCAATATTCTGCAACATATATATATATATATATATATATATATATATATATATATATATATATATATATATATATATATATATATATATATATAACTGAAAACTCACACCCCAGAAGTGACTCGAACCCATACTCCCAGAAGCAACGCAACTGGTATGTACAAGACGCCTTAATCCACTTGATCATCACGACCGGACATAATGAGGTGATAGCCGAGGCTATATGAACCACCCCACCGCCGGTACTCGGATAGTTATCTTGGGCATAGCATTTTACCAAATCACCTCATTCTTTGGGGCACACGTGAGGAACACAAATGCGAACAAGCCTGAATGGTCCCCAGGACATATGCAACTGAAAACTCACACCCCAGAAGTGACTCGAACCCATACTCCCAGAAGCAACGCAACTGGTATGTACAAGACGCCTTAATCCACTTGACCATCACGACCGGACATAATGAGGTGATAGCCGAGGCTATATGAACCACCCCACCGCCGGCACTCGGATAGTTATCTTGGGCATAGCATTTTACCAAATCACCTCATTCTTTGGGGCACACGTGAGGAACACAAATGCGAACAAGCCTGAATGGTCCCCAGGACATATGCAACTGAAAACTCACACCCCAGAAGTGACTCGAACCCATACTCCCAGAAGCAACGCAACTGGTATGTACAAGACGCCTTAATCCACTTGACCATCACGACCGGACATAATGAGGTGATAGCCGAGGCTATATGAACCACCCCACCGCCGGCACTCGGATAGTTATCTTGGGCATAGCATTTTACCAAATCACCTCATTCTTTGGGGCACACTTGAGGAACACAAATGCGAACAAGCCTGAATGGTCCCCAGGACATATGCAACTGAAAACTCACACCCCAGAAGTGACTCGAACCCATACTCCCAGAAGCAACGCAACTGGTATGTACAAGACGCCTTAATCCACTTGACCATCACGACCGGACATAATGAGGTGATAGCCGAGGCTATATGAACCACCCCACCGCCGGCACTCGGATAGTTATCTTGGGCATAGCATTTTACCAAATCACCTCATTCTTTGGGGCACACGTGAGGAACACAAATGCGAACAAGCCTGAATGGTCCCCAGGACATATGCAACTGAAAACTCACACCCCAGAAGTGACTCGAACCCATACTCCCAGAAGCAACGCAACTGGTATGTACAAGACGCCTTAATCCACTTGACCATCACGACCGGACATAATGAGGTGATAGCCGAGGCTATATGAACCACCCCACCGCCGGCACTCGGATAGTTATCTTGGGCATAGCATTTTACCAAATCACCTCATTCTCTCAATCACCTCACCTCATCCCCAAATCACCTTGGGGACCATTCAGGCTTGTTCGCATTTGTGTTCCTCACGTGTGCCCCAAAGAATGAGGTGATTTGGTAAAATGCTATGCCCAAGATAACTATCCGAGTGCCGGCGGTGGGGTGGTTCATATAGCCTCGGCTATCACCTCATTATGTCCGGTCGTGATGGTCAAGTGGATTAAGGCGTCTTGTACATACCAGTTGCGTTGCTTCTAGGAGTATGGGTTCGAGTCACTTCTGGGGTGTGAGTTTTCAGTTGCATATGTCCTGGGGACCATTCAGGCTTGTTCGCATTTGTGTTCCTCACGTGTGCCCCAAAGAATGAGGTGATTTGGTAAAATGCTATGCCCAAGATAACTATCCGAGTGCCGGCGGTGGGGTGGTTCATATAGCCTCGGCTATCACCTCATTATGTCCGGTCGTGATGGTCAAGTGGATTAAGGCGTCTTGTACATACCAGTTGCGTTGCTTCTGGGAGTATGGGTTCGAGTCACTTCTGGGGTGTGAGTTTTCAGTTGCATATGTCCTGGGGACCATTCAGGCTTGTTCGCATATATATATATATATATATATATATATATATATATATATATATATATATATATATATATATATATGTCGTACCTACTAGCCAGAACGCACTTCTCAGCCTACTATGCAAGGCCCATTTGCCTAATAAGCCAAGTTTTCATGAATTAATTGTTTTTCGGCTACCTAACCTACCTAACCTAACCTAACCTAACTTTTTCGGCTACCTAACCTAAGGTAGGTTAGGTAGGCTACCTAGGTTAGGTAGGGTTGGACACCTCACACTGGCCCACACTCACACCTTGGACACATCACACTGGCCCACACTCACACCCTGGACACCTCACACTGGCCCACACTCACACCTTGGACACCTCACACTGGCCCACACTCACTCCCTGTACACCTCACACTGGCCCACACCCTGGACACCTCACACTGGCCCACACTCACACCCTGGACACCTCACACTGGCCCACACTCACACCCTGGACACCTCACACTGGCCCACACTCACACTCTGGACACCTCACACTGGCCCACACTCACACCCTGGACACCTCACACTGGCCCACACCCTGGACACCTCACACTGGCCCACACCCTGGACACCTCACACTGGCCCACACCCTGGACACCTCACACTGGCCCACACTCACACCCTGGACACCTCACACTGGCCCACACTCACACCCTGGACACCTCACACTGGCCCACACTCACACCCTGGACACCTCACACTGGCCCACACTCACACCCTGGACACCTCACACTGGCCCACACCCTGGACACCTCACACTGGCCCACACTCACACCCTGGACACCTCACACTGGCCCACACTCACACCCTGGACACCTCACACTGGCCCACACTCACACCCTGGACACCTCACACTGGCCCACACCCTGGACACCTCACACTGGCCCACACTCACACCCTGGACACCTCACACTGGCCCACACTCACACCCTGGACACCTCACACTGGCCCACACTCACACCCTGGACACCTCACACTGGCCCACACTCACACCCTGGACACCTCACACTGGCCCACACCCTGGACACCTCACACTGGCCCACACTCCCGTGCAGTACGGACAGGTTAGCCTCGCTCTGAACCTGCGGGCACCAGGCTTCCTCTTTAATTAATTTTGTCTCACTCTCCCTTCCCCACCTGCACCTGGCTCCCCCCTCCCCACCTGCACCTGGCTCTCCCCTCCCCACCTGCACCTGGCTCCCCCCTCCCCACCTGCACCTGGCTCTCCCCTCCCCACCTGCACCTGGCTCCCCCCTCCCCACCTGCACCTGGCTCTCCCCTCCCAACCTGCACCTGGCTCCCCCCTCCCCACCTGCACCTGGCTCTCCTCCCCACCTGCACCTGGCTCTCCCCTCCCCACCTGCACCTGGCTCCCCCCTCCCCACCTGCACCTGGCTCTCCCCTCCCCACCTGCACCTGGCTCTCCCCTCCCCACCTGCACCTGGCTCCCCCCTCCGCACCTGCACCTGGCTCCCCCCTCCCCACCTGCACCTGGCTCCTCCCTCCCCACCTGCACCTGGCTCCCCCTCCCGACCTACACCTGGCTCCCCCCTCCCCACCTACACCTGGCTCTCCCCTCCCCACCTGCACCTGGCTCTCCCCTCCCCACCTGCACCTGGCTCCCCCCTCCCGAGACTACACCTGGCTCCCCCCTCCCCACCTACACCTGGCTCTCCCCGCCCCACCTGCACCTGGCTCCCCCCTCCCCACCTGCACCTGGCTCCCCCCTCCCCACCTGCACCTGGCTCCCCCTTCCCCACCTACACCTGGCTCTCCCCTCCCCACCTGCACCTGGCTCCCCCCTCCCCACCTGCACCTGGCTCCCCCCTCCCGACCTACACCTGGCTCTCCCCTCCCCACCTGCACCTGGCTCCCCCCTCCCCACCTGCACCTGGCTCTCCCCTCCCCACCTGCACCTGGCTCCCCCCTCCCCACCTGCACCTGGCTCCCCCCTCCCCACCTGCACCTGGCTCCCCCTTCCCCACCTACACCTGGCTCTCCCCTCCCCACCTGCACCTGGCTCCCCCCTCCCCACCTGCACCTGGCTCCCCCCTCCCCACCTGCACCTGGCTCCCCCCTCCCCACCTGCACCTGGCTCCCCCCTCCCCACCTGCACCTGGCTCCCCCCTACCCACCTGCACCTGGCTCCCCCCCCTACCCACCTGCACCTGGCTCCCCCCTCCCCATCTGCACCTGGTTCCCCCTCCCCACCTGCACCTGGCTCCCCCCTCCCCACCTGCACCTGGCTCCCCCTCCCCACCTGCACCTGGCTCCCCTCTCCCGACCTACACCTGGCTCTCCCCTCCCCACCTGCACCTGGCTCCCCCCTCCCCACCTGCACCTGGCTTCCCCCTCCCCACCTGCACCTGGCTCCCCCTCCCCACCTGCACCTGGCTCCCCTCTCCCGACCTACACCTGGCTCTCCCCTCCCCACCTGCACCTGGCTCCCCCCTCCCCACCTGCACCTGGCTCCCCCCTCACCACCTGCACCTGGCTCCCCCCTACCCACCTGCACCTGGCTCCCCCTCCCCACCTGCACCTGGCTCCCCCTCCCCACCTGCACCTGGCTCCCCTCTCCCGACCTACACCTGGCTCTCCCCTCCCCACCTGCACCTGGCTCCCCCCTCCCCACCTGCACCTGGCTCCCCCCTCACCACCTGCACCTGGCTCCCCCCTCCCCACCTGCACCTGGCTCCCCCTCCCCACCTGCACCTGGCTCCCCTCTCCCGACCTACACCTGGCTCTCCCCTCCCCACCTGCACCTGGCTCCCCCCTCCCCACCTGCACCTGGCTCCCCCCTCACCACCTGCACCTGGCTCCCCCCTACCCACCTGCACCTGGCTCCCCCCTCCCCACCTGCACCTGGCTCCCCCCTCCCCATTTACACCTGGCTCTCCCCTCCCCACCTGCACCTGGCTCCCCCTCCCCACCTGCACCTGGCTCCCCCCTCCCCACCTGCACCTGGCTCCCCCTCCCCACCTGCACCTGGCTCCCCCTCCCCACCTGCACCTGGCTCCCCCTCCCCACCTGCACCTGGCTCCCCTCTCCCGACCTACACCTGGCTCTCCCCTCCCCACCTGCACCTGGCTCCCCCCTCCCCACCTGCACCTGGCTCCCCCCTCACCACCTGCACCTGGCTCCCCCCTCCCCACCTGCACCTGGCTCCCCCTCCCCACCTGCACCTGGCTCCCCTCTCCCGACCTACACCTGGCTCTCCCCTCCCCACCTGCACCTGGCTCCCCCCTCCCCACCTGCACCTGGCTCTCCCCTCCCCACCTGCACCTGGCTCCCCCCTCCCGACGTACACCTGGCTCCCCCCTCCCCACCTACACCTGGCTCTCCCCTCCCCACCTGCACCTGGCTTCCCCCTCCCCACCTACACCTGGCTCTCCCCTCCCCACCTGCACCTGGCTCTCCCCTCCCCACCTGCACCTGGCTCTCCCCTCCCCACCTGCACCTGGCTCCCCCCCTCCCGAGACTACACCTGGCTCCCCCCTCCCCACCTACACCTGGCTCTCCCCTCCCCACCTGCACCTGGCTCTCCCCTCCCCACCTGCACCTGGCTCCCCCCTCCCCACCTGCACCTGGCTCCCCCCTCCCGACCTACACCTGGCTCCCCCCTCCCCACCTACACCTGGCTCTCCCCTCCCCACCTGCACCTGGCTCCCCCCTCCCCACCTGCACCTGGCTCCCCCTCCCCACCTGCACCTGGCTCCCCCCTCCCCACCTACACCTGGCTCTCCCCTCCCCACCTGCACCTGGCTCCCCCCTCCCCACCTACACCTGGCTCCCCCCTCCCCACCTACACCTGGCTCCCCCTCCCCACCTGCACCTGGCTCCCCCCTCCCCACCTACACCTGGCTCCCCCTCCCCACCTGCACCTGGCTCCCCCTCCCCACCTGCACCTGGCTCCCCCTCCCCACCTACACCTGGCTCCCCCTCCCCACCTGCACCTGGCTCCCCCTCCCCACCTGCACCTGGCTCCCCCTCCCCACCTACACCTGGCTCCCCCTCCCCACCTGCACCTGGCTCCCCCTCCCCACCTGCACCTGGCTCCCCCCTCCCCACCTACACCTGGCTCCCCCTCCCCACCTACACCTGGCTCTCCCTCCCCACCTACACCTGGCTCTCCCTCCCCACCGGCACCTGGCTCCCCCCTCCCCACCTACACCTGGCTCCCCCTCCCCACCTGCACCTGGCTCCCCCCTCCCCACCTACACCTGGCTCCCCCTCCCCACCTGCACCTGGCTCCCCCCTCCCCACCTACACCTGGCTCCCCCTCCCCACCGGCACCTGGCTCCCCCTCCCCACCTGTCGTTGGTCAGGGTGTCGTATGTGCAAACGGAAATATATTTGGGCTATAGAATAAATTACTATATATGAAATTATTAATGGGAAAAGTAGTTGCCTATTCTGTTTTTTGACGATATTTTGTACGTCGTGGCAATAGTGGGTATACGATTATCTGTCAACCAGAGCTGGGGAGATGGACCCCAGTGATTTCTCTTGTTGCCTAGCAACCAGCCTTGGTTTCTCTTGTTGCCTAGCAACCAGCCTTGGTTTCTCTTGTTGCCTAGCAACCAGCCTTGGTTTCTCTTGTTGCCTAGCAACCAACCTCGGTTTCTCTTGTTGCATAGCAACCAGCCTTGGTCTCAGTGCTTCCTTTGTAACACTAGTAACTAGTGTTACACAGTGGTGACAAACGTCACCACTGTGACGTTTGTCACAAACACTGCCGCTACCACCGTAACAGTCATGACAGTCCAGTACTGCTGTTATTGTAACAACTATGGTAACACTGTAGTGGTTGCTATAACTTGTAACCCTGTATGCTGTAATAATTGCCTTAATATAACCCAAAAAAACTGGGAAGTGTCCGCCCTCGCAGCAGAGAAAGCTCAAACCAGTTATCAGGGGGAGTTGGGGAGAAATGACCAAGGTGTTAAAAATATCTTTACAATTCTTACAGACCAGATGGAAGTTAAGGTTACTCATAAACAAATAATTCCACCTCTACTCCTCCTGGAACTTTGATAATTAGGCTAATTAACTCTGGCGGAGACTAGTCAACTAATACCAAGTGTTAGGGAACTTGGATCTTTTAATACTTTCCGGTTGAATGGCATTCCTTCTGCATTTACTGCATGAATTACAAAGGGAATATGTTTACTTATAAAAATACTCATCAGATCACAGGTGATGTCCAAAGCAATTCAGGATCCATGATTCAGAATTAATTAAGGAAACAATATATCAAGTCGATTTTGATAATTGACTAACTTCATTTAATAAAATGCAAATTAGTTAACCCTAAGCAATTATGACATCCTGTTCCTTAGAGGCATGGTATATGGAATATAAATTGTACAGGGAAGTCAAACAGACGATTACCGATATCACCTGCTTCCTCAGTCCATGGTCTGGCCTGGTGGCTGAGCGACCCCCGCCCCTGTAACACTTCACACTAAAAATAGTTTTGTCTGTCTCTTTCAAGGAAGTAAAGGCTCCACCTCTCAGGCTCCTCCGGTCTAGAAGAAATCCCCCTCCTCTCTAGGCCTCCACCAATCAAGTTGAACTAGGCATAGGTCCTGGCTCTCCCAGCCAATGAGGAAGTTCTCAATTCCAAGAGGCTGGGTCTTCCCAGGCGACTAGCTGTACTGACCTATATGTCCCAAGCTGAGAACATGACCCCAAAGTGTTATGATACCAAGGTGGGTGTAACTAATCTGCCTTCAGCAGTCAGAAGGGGGGAGAGAAGAGAGGGAGAGGGGAGGAAGGAAGGAAAAGAGAGAGAGGAGGAAGAAGGGATCATAAGAAGGGGGAGAAAGGAAAAAGATGGAGAAAGCTACTTATACTCATTTAGTTGTGCATGTTGGGGTTGAGCTTTGGCTCTTTGGTCCCGCCTCTCAACTGTCAATCAACTGGTGTACAGATTCCTGAGCCTACTGGGCTCTATCATATCTACATTTGAAACTGTGTATGGAGTCAGCCTCCACCACATCACTGCCTAATGCATTCCTTCTACTAACTTGTCTACTTGCTTGTTTAGGCTGACCGTTACACCTTTGCATATACGATGATAGATACTATTAGTTCAGCAAAGTATATAACCAAAATATATGCTATATAAATAATATGCTATATTGCTATATAATATAGACAAAATATGCTGTATAAAGTATGGCAAAGTATATATATATATATATATATATATATATATATATATATATATATATATATATATATATATATATATATGTCGTACCTAGTAGCCAGAACGCACTTCTCAGCCTACTATGCAAGGCCCGATTTGCCTAATAAGCCAAGTTTTCCTGAATTAATATATTTTCTCTAATTTTTTTCTTATGAAATGATAAAGCTACCCATTTCAATATAGTATGAGGATCAATTTTTTTTATTTGAGTTAAAATTAACGTAGATATATGACCGAACCTAACCAACCCTACCTAACCTAACCTAACCTATCTTTATAGGTTAGGTTAGGTTAGGTAGCAGAAAAAGTTAGGTTAGGTTAGGTTAGGTAGGTTAGGTAGTCGAAAAACAATTAATTCATGAAAACTTGGCCTATTAGGCAAATCTGGCCTTGCATAGTAGGCCGAGAAGTGCGTTCTGGCTACTAGGTACGACATATATATATATATATATATATATATATATATATATATATATATATATATATATATATATATATAGTTTATTAATTAATCGCAGTGTATCCAGCTTTCTTGTTGCTAATGAATTAGTGTCGAATACATTTACAGTGAGTAGTTCTAATTATAACACAAGGTTATATATTATTGAGGAACATTCCTCAAGATAGCTGTGCATTGTAACAAAAGGCAGCCGATCATTCAATGCCAGGTAACTGTGAGAAGCTCGTGCTGCACCGTAATGAGAGCCGGGCCCATGGAAGTACCGACAGAAGAGAGACAGAGAAGCAATGTGGCAGGAGGAGACCAATGTCTCGAGCGCAGATGTGAGGACAGATGATCTGGATCGCACGAATAATTGTGGTGGCTGGGCGGCTTCCCAGATATGTGAGCAATACTCCAGGTGAGGTCGAATACGACTTTTGACAACCCGTCCTCTTAAAAATAACGTCACTTTTGGCTGGTATGCGCGATATGGATAAATTTGAACGTAATTTGAAATGAAATCGACTCACAAAAGTGACGTTCTGTTCCGTTTTCTGTTTGAGTCGTCCGGCTTACGCGCAGAGGTTATAAGAGGACACTTTAAATTAACGTTTTTCATAACGTTTTGAAACTTTATAAGAATTTCCTGCCCACCTAACCTATCAGAGGACCCTTAACTTACTGTTGTTGAAAAAAAAAATCCCAAATTTATTTTCATTTTTGTTTTCATTTTCAAATTACGTCCAAATTCGGCCATACGGACAAACGGCCAAAAGTGACGTTCTTTTTAAGAGGACAGGTTGTGAAGAGTAGAAATAACAAAGGAAAATATATAGAAGTAAATGCAGATAATGCAGTTCTTCAATGCGTCTTATGGATGAAAGACTTATAGACATTACTCATCAATCCACTCATCAATAAAATTAGCCCCTAATTAAGCATAGAATGGCACTATTTAAAATTTGACATTTATTTAAAGTTAAATGTACTACTTTATGTAATGCCAAAAAAAATATTAGCTCGTCCTCTAAAAATTAGTACTTACAGCGACCATTTGGTCAAACGTACACAAATGTACTATTAAACCCAAGACGTTCACGTTCTGCACTATTGAATATCCCAAATATCATGCTAAGTGGAACAGTGACGAAAGAAAACCTTTCCGAGGCCTAAATAAGTAATTCTAGGCCTAATATATACTACCCCTAGGACAAGTTTAGTACATATATATGTTCTACTAGGCCTAGGAATATATATATATATATATATATATATATATATATATATATATATATATATATATATATATAATGGGTTTTAGCTTTTTTTTCTTGCTTTCCGTAAAATTAATAGTACGTAACGTGGACTGTCTTGACTGAAACGAGGCTGTTCCCTCGTCCAAGTAGTTGTTAGTTGTAATATCATTTTGGAGCATTGGTTAAAATAGGATATTAAAGTGAGATTTTTCCCATTTAGCACGTATCAGGGATCAGACTTCTGGGATCGTAATTTTTTTGTAAGCGAATTGCCTCCATTGTAGTTACGACGACAACAGGGCAGATACGACGGCCTATCAAAGCTGGTTACGACAGCCGCTTCATGCTACCACGTCCTCGTCCCTCTACGTCGCGTGCCCGTGTGTTCTGTGCGTGCGCGTGTTCTGTGCTTCACGCCGCAACGTTTCCGCAAGTCTATACACTCTTGCGCATCCCTTCACTCTGCTTTCTCTACCAAAAAATTACAAACTCGCGTATGTTTAGCCATTGACGTCCGTGTCGTCATGGCATACACCAGTGAGCACAGACAGCAGTGCAGCAGACACGGGCCTGGACGCATTCCTGCACGAGAGGCAGAGCCGGACAGCGGCTGCTGGACGATCAATATCCCTCCCCCCCCCCCTTCCCCCCCTCTGCTTGTTAATGTCTGGGGCTGACCTGAGTCGACCCGCCACAGTGCTGGTGTGAACAACCCCCCACCTGTACCACCGCGGGCCGCCCACTCTCACACTTGCAAGGGTTGAAATACCAGCGTTAGTTATGATACCTGAGCAGCTACACTGTACCAGTGTTGCTGGTACTAGTGTTGCTGCTGGTACTGTTCCAGCTTTTACTGCTGTTGCTGTTGTTTTTATTGCTTTGTCGCCGTTGACTGCTGCTTCTGCAGCTACCAACAAACCAATCTGCCGTTTTTGGCCCATGTTTATGTCTTCGTTGGTCGTTCTAGAGTTCAGAAGCTGCATTATTTGTAACCACCCCCCTATTATCTCATCTTTAATTGCTTCTTCATTAGTCGAATATTCGTTTAAACGAAGGAACGACGACCAGCAACCCGTCTGATCTCTATGTCAAAACAAATTATAATTATTTCCAGGCTACATAATCAGAATAGATTAAAATATTTTATCTCATCATTATGCTCTCGGGAATGTTTCCGTAAGAGTAGCCCTTATGTTGTCAAGTTGGAGAGGGAGATACACATGGGAGGGGAGAGGAAGAGGGGACACATGGGAGGGGAGAGGAACAGGGACACATGGGAGGGGAGAGGAAGAAGGGACACATGGGAGGGGAGAGGAAGAAGGGACACATGGGAGGGGAGAGGAAGCGGGGACACATGGGAGGGGAGAGGAAGAAGGGACACATGGGAGGGGAGAAGAAGAGGGGACACATGGGAGGGGAGAGGAAGAAGGGACACATGGGAGGGGAGAGGAAGAGGGGACACATGGGAGGGGAGAGGAACAGGGACACATGGGAGGGGAGAGGAAGAAGGGACACATGGGAGGGGAGAGGAAGAAGGGACACATGGGAGGGGAGCAGAAGAGGGGACACATGGGAGGGGAGCAGAAGAAGGGACACATGGGAGGGGAGAGGAAGAAGGGACACATGGGAGGGGAGAGGAAGAAGGGACACATGGGAGGGGAGAGGAAGAAGGGACACATGAGAGGGGAGAGGAAGAGGGGACACATGGGAGGGGAGAGGAAGAGGGGACACATGGGAGGGGAGAGGAAGAGGGGACACATGGGAGGGGAGAGGAAGAGGGGACACATGGGAGGGGAGAGGAAGAGGGGACACATGGGAGGGGAGAGGGGACACAAAATAAACTATATGTAGCATATATATTTATATATATAAACAGTGTTTTGTATTTTTTTATTATAATTTTACCCTTCTTGCTGGCTGTAAAACTTAATATAGACACCCAGTAAAAAAATAATGTTCGTACGCTCCGTTTTCTTTTACACAGGAGCATGACGCTGAGGCCAGCTGCTGCACCTCCATCACACTCTAATTCACCCGGGGACAGGAAGACTGTACTTTGGATTTATCGAGGTCCCCCCTTGACCAACTACTGACCAGGACGCAACCCACAACAACTGTCTGACTCCTGGATATCTACTTTCTGCTTGGTGAATAGGAGCACCAGGTGAAAAAACGTGCCCAATCGTCTCCGTCCCCCCCAGACCCTGTGTTGCGTGCTGACACGTAGACCACGGTATACTTATAGACCCCCTGTACTGTATACTCTATGTTCATGAACGTTAGTTTACACGTAACGAGGATATCAATTAAGATGTTGATTGATAATTATGAGATTCCGAGAATTCGAGCGGAATTCAACACCAAACATTATGTTGATATTGTCAGTGGTTATATACTTGTATTTATTATGCATCCCATACCCATCCTGTGACTGGCAGTGTCCAATACCCATCCTGTGACTGGCAGTGTCCAATACCCATCCTGTGACTGGCAGTGTCCAATACCCATCCTGTGACTGGCAGTGTCCCATACCCATCCTGTGACTGGTATTGTCCAATACCCATCCTGTGTCTGGCAGTGTCCAATACCCATCTTGTGACTGGCAGTGTCCCATACCCATCCTGTGACTGGCAGTGTCCCATACCCATCTTGTGACTGGCAGTGTCCCATACCCATCTTGTGACTGGCAATATCCAATACCCATCCTGTGACTGGCAGTGTCCCATACCCATCCTGTGACTGGCAGTGTCCCATACCCATCCTGTGACTGGTAGTGTCTAATACCCATCCTGTGACTGGTAGTGTCTCATACCCATCCTGTGACTGGTAGTGTCTAATACCCATCCTGTGACTGGCAGTGTCCCATACCCATCCTGTGACTGGCAGTGTCCAATACCCATCCTGTGACTGGCAGTGTCCCATACCCATCCTGTGACTGGTATTGTCCAATACCCATCCTGTGACTGGCAGTGTCCAATACCCATCCTGTGACTGGCAGTGTCCCATACCCATCCTGTGACTGGCAGTGTCCAATCTCATCTCTCTCTCTCTCTCTCTCTCTCTCTCGTTCCTTCTGCCTCTGTTCCTGTATTCGCTCTGTCTCTCACTCTCCCTCCCGTTCCCTTTGCCCCTAACTCTCCCACAACGTTTCGACCATCATAGGCTACTGTGTGCTCGATAATAATTTAGTGCTAGAACAGGTCGTTTTGTTGTGTTGAAGATCAGCTGCGTTGTTGCACTGGACACTGCAGGTGCCACTAATTAGGTTTGGCACTCTGAATTACCAGCAAATCTTCAGACACTATAGAAGTATATCACTCACCTGGGCTCTAGGAGTCTCGAACCCTGGACCCCACGCGTGTGAGGCCGAAGCTCTATCGACTGGACTATGAGTAGTCTTAATAGGGAAAATTTCCAGCAGCAGCATACTGCTGCTTCTGGAATTTTCGACTTTTCCTGACTACTACTGAAGCCCAGAAGAATTATTGATCCACTCTCACGTCATATAAATTGTCACCTACACATCTACACTGAAATATACATTTCGTTTTTTTTTTAGGTATATCGTGCTCCGTTTCACAGCCAGTAAGAGACGTCCTCGATGGAGTAGATTTCAAAAGCCAGTCAACTGGTGCCAGCGTACTACAGAGTAGTATGCTTGGCACTTGGAATGTCTATGGCTACAAACTGCTACATCTCATTCATGAAACTCAAAGCTATGCTGATGACTGTACTCTAGCCATTACAGATGCAAAAGAGAAGAAATGCCAACTACTAGAAGGGCCATTAATTACAAAATTTTAGCAATTTCTACCTGAGGAAGGCGATGGCAGGTCACATTTGCGGCAGAGAAAAACACCAGCGATGATGCCAACAAGACGCCATATTGTATATCGCACAGGCATACAAATGAACAAAAAGAACCTTGTGTTCAGTGATGAAGTTGACATATTGGGAATAAAGTTTAACTCTTCAATGGCCATAAAAAGCCACATGTTAAGCCTAGCGAGCAAGTCACTCAAGGAACTTGGAGCCGCACCACACATCTCACTCCTCCACAACAAGGATGCAAAACCTTGCATGGAGCACATGTTCGCTCCCTCGTGCTCACGAGGAGTCACAATAACGTGGCTGAAATAGTTGACCAAACAGCACACTAGAAAGTGAAGGGACGACGACGCTTCGGTCCGTCCTGGACCATTCTCGAGTCGATTGTGTTCGCTCCCTCCTTGTATATCCACCGCTTTCCTTCACTTCACGTCTCCCTACATTTAACAACATTTTGGACAAGTTGGAGAACTATACGATAAGGCTCATCTCTATTCTTAACCTGTTTTGGCTGGGTACAGGGAGGGGGGGGAGGGAGAAAGGGAAGGGCAGGAGGAGGGAAGTAATAAGGGGGAGGAGAGGGAAGACAAGTTAAGAGGCGAGGAGATAGGTGAGGAGGAGAGGAGAGGATGATAGAAGAGAGGTAAGAATGGGGGTGAGAGAGTTTTTGTTGTTGTTGTTTTAGATTCAGCAATTCGGAACAAAACTTCATGTAGCACGGGCTATAGTGAGCCCGTAATTGAGTTCGGTTATTTACAATAACCTTGTTACTGTGATATTTGGGTCAAAGTTTAAAATGAAGGTAGAGTTTCCTTCTTTTCGCACTGGGTTTAGTCTTTTGTTTTAATTAATAACATTATCTTGGTAGCGGATACAGATGCACAGTGTCCACGGGTGTGTCCCATTCTTCAACTGCTTTTTTAACAATTGAAGTCGCTGTGGAATTTGCATTTAATATAACTGATCTTGTTCTATTAATGTTGAGTTTGATCCGCAGGGCTTGATCCGCAGGGCTTGATCCGCAGGGCTTGATCCGCAGGGCTTGATCCGCAAGGCTTGATCCGCAGGGCTTGATCCGCAGGGCTTGATCCGCAGGGCTTGATCCGCAGGGCTTGATCCGCAAGGCTTGATCCGCAGGGCTTGATCCGCAAGGCTTGATCCGCAGGGCTTGATCCGCAAGGCTTGATCCGCAGGGCTTGATCCGCAGGGCTTGATCCGCAGGGCTTGATCCGCAAGGCTTGATCCGCAGGGCTTGATCCGCAGGGCTTGATCCGCAGGGCTTGATCCGCAGGGCTTGATCCGCAAGGCTTGATCCGCAGGGCTTGATCCGCAAGGCTTGATCCGCAGGGCTTGATCCGCAAGGCTTGATCCGCAGGGCTTGATCCGCAGGGCTTGATCCGCAGGGCTTGATCCGCAGGGCTTGATCCGCAGGGCTTGATCCGCAAGGCTTGATCCGCAAGGCTTGATCCGCAGGGCTTGATCCGCAGGGCTTGATCCGCAGGGCTTGATCCGCAGGGCTTGATCCGCAGGGCTTGATCCGCAGGGCTTGATCCGCAAGGCTTGATCCGCAGGGCTTGATCCGCAGGGCTTGATCCGCAAGGCTTGATCCGCAAGGCTTGATCCGCAGGGCTTGATCCGCAGGGCTTGATCCGCAAGGCTTGATCCGCAAGGCTTGATCCGCAGGGCTTGATCCGCAGGGCTTGATCCACAGGGCTTCAGTTGCTTTACATTCTAGTAAGTAGTGCAATAATGGCGCCTCTGCTTCTGTTCCACAGATGACACACTTTAACTATTGGGTTTATTACCTCCCAGTAGCACTTGTAGCCATGTCTTAATCTGTGTATGGCTACTGCAATATCTCTGGATATCCTTTTGTCTGGCTTGAAAGAGTAGTACCCAGTGGCTTGTTCGTACCATACCGCAGTGGATCTTCCTTCCGCTACTTTGGCTCTGTGGCGACTTTTGATAGTTGAGAGTATTTTCTTCTTGATTTGCTCCTTAATCTATGAAAATATCTTTCTTTATTATGCATCCCATACCCATCCCGTGGGCGGTGGGGGAAAGGGTTACAGAGGCACATAATGGGTTCAGGAACTGAACCCCATAGTTCGTTTAGCTAATCAAGTGACAATCTTTTGAAGCTAGTTACACCATTGTTAATTTTACATACATAAATATATATATATATATATATATATATATATATATATATATATATATATATATATATATATATATATATATATATATGCGAACAAGCCTGAATGGTCCCCAGGACAATATGCAACTGAAAACTCACACCCCAGAAGTGACTCGAACCCATACTCCCAGAAGCAACGCAACTGGTATGTACAAGACGCCTTAATCCACTTGACCATCACGACCGGACAAAATGAGGTGATAGCCGAGGCTATTTGAACCACCCCACCGCCGGCACTCGGATAGTAATCTTGGGCATAGCATTTTACCAAATCACCTCATTCTTTGGGGCACACGTGAGGAACACAAATGCGAACAAGCCTGAATGGTCCCCAGGACAATATGCAACTGAAAACTCACACCCCAGAAGTGACTCGAACCCATACTCCCAGAAGCAACGCAACTGGTATGTACAAGACGCCTTAATCCACTTGACCATCACGACCGGACAAAATGAGGTGATAGCCGAGGCTATTTGAACCACCCCACCGCCGGCACTCGGATAGTAATCTTGGGCATAGCATTTTACCAAATCACCTCATTCTTTGGGGCACACGTGAGGAACACAAATGCGAACAAGCCTGAATGGTCCCCAGGACAATATGCAACTGAAAACTCACACCCCAGAAGTGACTCGAACCCATACTCCCAGAAGCAACGCAACTGGTATGTACAAGACGCCTTAATCCACTTGACCATCACGACCGGACAAAATGAGGTGATAGCCGAGGCTATTTGAACCACCCCACCGCCGGCACTCGGATAGTAATCTTGGGCATAGCATTTTACCAAATCACCTCATTCTTTGGGGCACACGTGAGGAACACAAATGCGAACAAGCCTGAATGGTCCCCAGGACAATATGCAACTGAAAACTCACACCCCAGAAGTGACTCGAACCCATACTCTCAGAAGCAATACATTCTTTCGTACATTACCTCATTTTGTCCGGTCGTGATGGTCAAGTGGATTAAGGCGTCTTGTACATACCAGTTGCGTTGCTTCTGGGAGTATGGGTTCGAGTCACTTCTGGGGTGTGAGTTTTCAGTTGCATATTGTCCTGGGGACCATTCAGGCTTGTTCGCATTTGTGTTCCTCACGTGTGCCCCAAAGAATGAGGTGATTTGGTAAAATGCTATGCCCAAGATTACTATCCGAGTGCCGGCGGTGGGGTAATTCAAATAGCCTCGGCTATCACCTCATTTTGTCCGGTCGTGATGGTCAAGTGGATTAAGGCGTCTTGTACATACCAATTGCGTTGCTTCTGGGAGTATGGGTTCGAGTCACTTCTGGGGTGTGAGTTTTCAGTTGCATATTGTCCTGGGGACCATTCAGGCTTGTTCGCATTTGTGTTCCTCACGTGTGCCCCAAAGAATGAGGTGATTTGGTAAAATGCTATGCCCAAGATTACTATCCGAGTGCCGGCGGTGGGGTGGTTCAAATAGCCTCGGCTATCACCTCATTTTGTCCGGTCGTGATGGTCAAGTGGATTAAGGCGTCTTGTACATACCAGTTGCGTTGCTTCTGGGAGTATGGGTTCGAGTCACTTCTGGGGTGTGAGTTTTCAGTTGCATATTGTCCTGGGGACCATTCAGGCTTGTTCGCATTTGTGTTCCTCACGTGTGCCCCAAAGAATGAGGTGATTTGGTAAAATGCTATGCCCAAGATTACTATCCGAATGCCGGCGGTGGGGTGGTTCAAATAGCCTCGGCTATCACCTCATTTTGTCCGGTCGTGATGGTCAAGTGGATTAAGGCGTCTTGTACATACCAGTTGCGTTGCTTCTGGGAGTATGGGTTCGAGTCACTTCTGGGGTGTGAGTTTTCAGTTGCATATTGTCCTGGGGACCATTCAGGCTTGTTCGCATTTGTGTTCCTCACGTGTGCCCCAAAGAATGAGGTGATTTGGTAAAATGCTATGCCCAAGATTACTATCCGAGTGCCGGCGGTGGGGTGGTTCAAATAGCCTCGGCTATCACCTCATTTTGTCCGGTCGTGATGGTCAAGTGGATTAAGGCGTCTTGTACATACCAGTTGCGTTGCTTCTGGGAGTATGGGTTCGAGTCACTTCTGGGGTGTGAGTTTTCAGTTATATATATATATATATATATATATATATATATATATATATATATATATATATATATATATATATATATATATATATTAGTATATTTTGGTAGCAGTCTTTCCTGTAGACATATATTATTAAATATGACCGAAAAAGTAAGATTAATAATTCTAACACGAATTTTCTCAATCTTTCGTACATTACGCTTCACTGTTGGAGGTAAATCAAAAATCACTTCTCCAAAATTCATTTTTATTTCTAGTCTGACGCGACACGGGCGCGTTTCGTAAAACTTATTACATTTTCAAAGACTTCACAAATACACAACTGATTAGAACTTACGTATCTCTGATTTTATATCTACATTTGAGTGAGGTGGGAGGGGTGATGTGGCATTAACACAAGACAGAACAAGAGGGGATATTAATAGGGTATTAAAAGTATCAACACAAGACAGAACAGAAACAATGGGTATTGAATAGAAGTGTTTGTAGAAAGCCTATTGGTCCATATTTCTTGATGCTTCTATATTGGAGCGGAGTCTTGAGGTGGGTAGAATATAGTTGTGCAATAATTGGCTGTTGATTGCTGGTGTTGACTTCTTGATGTGTAGTGCCTCGCAAACGTCAAGCCGCCTGCTATCGCTGTATCTATCGATGATTTCTGTGTTGTTTACTAGGATTTCTCTGGCGATGGTTTGGTTATGGGAAGAGATTATATGTTCCTTAATGGAGCCCTGTTGCTTATGCATCGTTAAACGCCTAGAAAGAGATGTTGTTGTCTTGCCTATATACTGGGTTTTTTGGAGCTTACAGTCCCCAAGTGGGCATTTGAAGGCATAGACGACGTTAGTCTCTTTTAAAGCGTTCTGTTTTGTGTCTGGAGAGTTTCTCATGAGTAGGCTGGCCGTATAAAACCAGAAAAACGGCCAGCCTACTCATGAGAAACTCTCCAGACACAAAACAGAACGCTTTAAAAGAGACTAACGTCGTCTATGCCTTCAAATGCCCACTTGGGGACTGTAAGCTCCAAAAAAACCAGTATATAGGCAAGACAACAACATCTCTTTCTAGGCGTTTAACGATGCATAAGCAACAGGGCTCCATTAAGGAACATATAATCTCTTCCCATAACCAAACCATCGCCAGAGAAATCCTAGTAAACAACACAGAAATCATCGATAGATACAGCGATAGCAGGCGGCTTGACGTTTGCGAGGCACTACACATCAAGAAGTCAACACCAGCAATCAACAGCCAATTATTGCACAACTATATTCTACCCACCTCAAGACTCCGCTCCAATATAGAAGCATCAAGAAATATGGACCAATAGGCTTTCTACAAACACTTCTATTCAATACCCATTGTTTCTGTTCTGTCTTGTGTTGATACTTTTAATACCCTATTAATATCCCCTCTTGTTCTGTCTTGTGTTAATGCCACATCACCCCTCCCACCTCACTCAAATGTAGATATAAAATCAGAGATACGTAAGTTCTAATCAGTTGTGTATTTGTGAAGTCTTTGAAAATGTAATAAGTTTTACGAAACGCGCCCGTGTCGCGTCAGACTAGAAATAAAAATGAATTTTGGAGAAGTGATTTTTTATTTACCTCCAACAGTGAAGCGTAATGTACGAAAGATTGAGAAAATTCGTGTTAGAATTATTAATCTTACTTTTTCGGTCATATTTAATAATATATATATATATATATATATATATATATATATATATATATATATATATATATATATATATATATATATATATATATATATATGTCGTACCTAATAGCCAGAACGCACTTCTCAGCCAACTATGCATGGCCCAATTTGCCTAATAAGCCAAGTTTTCATGAATTAATGTTTTTTCGACTACCTAACCTACCTAACCTAACCGATAGAGATAGGTTAGGTTAGGTTAGGTAGGGTTGGTTAGGTTTGGTCATATATCTACGTTAATTTTAACTCCAATAAAAAAAAATTGACCTCATACATAATGAAATGGGTAGCTTTATCATTTCATAAGAAAAAAATTAGGAAAAATATATTAATTCAGGAAAACTTGGCTTATTAGGCAAATCGGGCCTTGCATAGTAGGCTGAGAAGTGCGTTCTGGCTATTAGGTACGACATATATATATATATATATATATATATATATATATATATATATATATATATATATATATATATGTAATATATGTTTCATTGAATATGACCGCATATTCTGTATTTATTATTTTCTGGTTTAGGGCTTCTATCCCTCTATTTTCTTAGCATCAGGGCTTAATTGAAATAGGAGTTCTCCAAAACTCATTTTCGTACTTTTAAGGTGAAGAAAAGAAGTGATTTACTATAGAGTGTATTACTCTTATTTGTATAATTTGCACAACGTTTCGAACCTCCATGGTTCATTCTCAAGTGAACAGATCTTACAATACTAGTTGATTTTATACCCGCACTGGGTCAGGTGATAATACAATAAAGGTGAAAACATGGGGGGATACATAAGGGATAAATGTGAGGTGAAACATAGGGGTAACTGCAGAAGGCTTATTGGCCCATACGAGGCAGCTCCTATCTAAACACAAAGATTAATCCAGTGTAATTGGCAATTTGTAATTTGCCAATTACACTGGATTAATCTTTGTGTTTAGATAGGAGCTTATTATACAAATAAGTGTAATACACTCTATAGTAAATCACTTCTTTTCTTCACCTTAAAAGTACGAAAATGAGTTTTGGAGAACTCCTATTTCAATTAAGCCCTGATGCTAAGAAAATAGTTAGAGGGATAGAAGCCCTAAACCAGAAAATAATAAATACAGAATATGCGGTCATATTCAATGAAACATGTTTGAAAGAAAACCTGCTGCCAATATACACCAATATATATATATATATATATATATATATATATATATATATATATATATATATATATTAATATATAGAAGGGAGTACCACCTCTAGCTGGAAGAAGGGGGACCCATAGCCTCGAAGGAAACCACGCATAACGCATTAGAGGGAATGTTTAGATCCCCTCCAATACAGTTTCTGTGTGCTTTTCTCCTACCACCCCATTCCTTTTTTATTTTTTGTGCTTTATATATATATATATATATATATATATATATATATATATATAATATATATATATATATATATATATATATATATATATATATATATATATATATATATATATATATATATATATATATATATACAAAACCCGGATTTCCCAGCACTTCGCCCTGATGGCATCACCATATACTCATGGAAGGAGGGTAGACAGTTGGTGTGGGACTACACATGTGTATCCACCCTGGCTGACACCTATGTACACTTCGGAGCTGATCAAGCAGGTGGGGCGGCCAACCACAGGGAAACAGCAAAATCACTCAAGTACAGGCGACTGGAAGGTCAATACCTCTTTGTTCCCATAGCGTCTGAGACGCATGGCCCCTGGGGCAAGAGTGCCTTGGGATTTCTCAAGGAATTGGGGTCCAAGCTCATTGACGTCACCAGAGACCCAAGGGCTTCCAGTTTTTTATTTCAGCGTCTCAGTGTGGCGATCCAGAGGGGAAATGCTTGCTGCGTCCTCGGTTCCTGTCCAGAAGCGGAGGAGCTTCAAGAGATCCATAACCTTTAGGCATTTGTCTTGTATGTTTTGTAACCTTTAAATATATATATATATATATATATATATATATATATATATATATATATATATATATATATATATATATATATATATATATATATATATATATATATATATATATATATATCACTTACACAAATACATATACAAATCAATAATCTCTTTTTATATTACAAGTGATTCAACAAGAGGCACACAACAGTCACTTCACAAGACAATTTGCATCTATGGTGAGTCACACAGTTACTAGGCTTGCTCCACACCCACCCAACTTGACGACTGCTTTACAGTCAAGTGCAGGCTGCACTTACAATAAGCAAATTTTGGATACTTCGCTAAGTTTCCTGGCAGTACATCATTGTGAATGAAGTACTTACACATTTCTTGGACTCCATTGATGGTGTTATCTCTGAATTCCGTGATTTCTCACATTTCATTATATAATTACGCAAAGTATGCGAATAGTTCTGCTGACAGAGTTTACATTTAGTCAAATCTACATCAGCAGATATTACAAACTCCCAGAGGTACTTGTAGCCGAGCCTAAGCCTAACAGTGGTAACATCTAGAAATCTGCTAACCTTTTTGGATGACCCATAGACGTGCGGTACTTCCTGCATAATAGAATGATTTTTTTTTTTTTTATTTTTTTTTTTATTAAAAAAAATAGAATGATGATAGATAGAGTAACTGGTGTGAATTTCACTTTGCCTCAAGTGTACGAGATTTTATTGATGTTCCCGGAACATTACTGCCCTCAGGCTGCTCAAAGGCAGTCCAAGATGGTAATCAATTCCCTCTTTATGAGCAAATGTTTTGGCTAACTCATCAGTTCTATCATGCATTCGGAGACCAATATGGGCAGGAATCCACAGGAGACAGACTCTGACTCCACCATTGATTATTTCATTATATCTGTGTCTAGCTTCAGACACAAGCACGTCACAGTTATGCCTTTGGAAGCTGAGGGCAGTCAAGGATGACAAGGAGTCATTTACAATTTAATCTTGTCAACTTTGGATTCATATACGCTTAAGTGCAAGGATTTTGGCAACCAATTCTGTTTGAAGAGTGGAGGCCCAGTTATTATTACTCGCTCCACACTCATGGGAGAAGAAGCCATCTCTCCCTGTTACAACAACCACTTCCAGCTGCACCATGGGACTGATACAAGGATCCATCAGTGTAAATAATCTGGGAAATGAAGCGCTCTCTAACCAAAGCATCATTTTGGCTTAAGGCAATGTACTTTGCTTCTTGGCGATACAAAAGTTGTTCTTTAATTAGCTCCTTGGGTAGGGAAAGGAGTGATCTCCCATGGGGCAGGAAAGTGTCGGTGTTGTCTCTCTTGGAAGAGATGATGAATATTATACATTCTGAGCACAGCGACGGTTTTGGTAATCCATTTGAAGGGATGCTGATCTTCAAGAAAGAAGACTTGGAGGGCTTCAGTGCAGGGGTTAGGGTGGGTTAACATAAGCATAATATCATAATTGGTTAGGTACCAATTAAAACATTAATGTCAGTGATACGATCACTTGCACATGGAATATTCAGTTCCTTCCTCATGTTTAGTAATTTAGTTGTACGGGGGCATCCGAGGATAATCCTCATGGATGCGTTTTGCATCTTTTCCAGCCTTCCAAGCATTCTCTCAGGCACCAGAGCAAGCATGGGTGTAGCATAATCAATCAGAGATCTAATATATGAGACAGATATCATTTTGCCAATTCTCACATTTGCGCCAGAGCTTGGATGGTAGCCTGCTGCCTCTCTCTACATTGGCGACCAAGTCTGGCTACAACATTGCGGTACAGTGGAACCTCATGACCAAGGTATTTGTATCTGGTTACATAGTAGAGTAGAGAGCCATCATACAGCTGCATCTTGCGAACTCCGTCTGGGTGGGCGTCGGTTCACGATCTTTGTTTTCTCTACTGACATGACTAAGCCTTGTTCCTGACATGTGTGCAATAGAGAGTTCAGAACATTTTGGGTGTTGGTATACCCATTGGTGTGGATCAGTTTGTCATCCGCATAGCTAATGATGTGTTCGCTGGGCCTCCTAGTTACTGAGTTTAGGAGTGCATTGATCAACACATTGAACATGGCAGGACTGAGAACACCTCCGTGTGGAGTGCCAAGTTCAAAATCTCTCTTTTTCACTCCAATGCCCTCAGAACAGCACAGATGACTCCCTGTTAGATAGATAGCCTCTTATCCACCGTAGTAGCCATCCTCTAACATTCATTTTAGCAAGTTCGCTCAGAATGACGTGTTGGTTAGCAATGTGAAAGGCTGACTTAAGATCTAGGAAAGTGGTATATGACCTATCAGTATGCAGGGTGAGGAAGGCGGAAATACAGTGATGTACACTCTTTCCATGCGTGAAGCCATATATCTGGGGAGACAACATGTTACTAATTCTGTAAAGGTGACGGTTTAGAACCAGTCTCTCAGGACACTCATAGAGACAACTAGTGAAGGATATTGGGCGAAAAGCACTCTGCTGGTTAGGTTTAGGAATGGAATAAGTCTGTTGGTCTATGTCTTTGGACGCTCCCCAGTTACATAGCTCATATTATACAATTCAAGCAAAGGATTCCCTGGCACTAACAGATGCATACGCCGTGTGCCGTAATAAAGTAGCCATCACCACAGCAAGAAAAATTACAGGTTCGATAACAAGAACCTTTCACACTAGAGATGCTATACCGATTATTATAGTTTTCAAGATGCTAGTGCTCTCTAGAGTGGAGTACTGCTGCACAATGACGGCCCCTTTCAAAGCTGGAGAAATTTCTGACCTGGAGAGCGTGCAGAGATTCTTTACTGCTAGAATCCACTTAGTAAAACACCTAAACTATTGGGACCGACTAAAGAGCCTAAATATATATTCTCTTCAGCCCGGGGGGAGAGGTACATGATAATTTACACGTGGAAAACAGTAGAGGGACTGGTCCCAAACCTGCACACAGAAATAACAGCACATGAGACCAGGAGGCATGGCAGGATGTGCAGAATACCCCGTAGAAGAGCAGAGGTGCAATAGGTACTCTGAGAGAGAACTCTGTCAACATCAGAGGCCCGACACTGTTCAACACGCTTCCACTACACGTAAGGGGCATAACTGGCCGACCCCTCACAGTGTTCAAGAGAGAACTGGATAAGGACCTTCAAGTGATACCTGATCAACCAGGCTGTGATTCATATGTCAGGCTGCGAGCAGCCGCGTCCAACAGCCTGGTTGACCAGTTCAGCAACGAGAAGGCCTGGTCGACGACTGGGCCGCGGGGTCGCTAAGCCCCGAAATCGCCTCAAGGTAAGGACCCCAGGTGATGTAGCTCTGCTTTTATGTAGAGCAGAGTTCTCCTTAATCTGTGAGAAACTTGGAGGTATTTTTAACTGTACAACAGGTAGAGCAGTGGCAGTTTTTGCTAGTGAGTCTGCCTTACCTTTACCCTCTTTGCCAATGTGACTTGGTATCCAATTTAGGATGATTGACAGCCCTAGATTGTGTGCTTCTTTTCCTATATGTAGAATTTCAGTGCTGAGTTTTATAATATCTCTATGCTGGCTGGATAACAATGCCTGAAGCGAAGATTTAGAGTTGGTATGAATGATGACATCTTGTAAATTGTTCTCAGTTGCATAATTTATCGTTTTTTTCAGGGCATATAACTCTGTTTACAATGTTGAACACCCAAAATAGAGAGGTAAGATGGGGGGAGAGGGGAAGGGAAATAGCAAGACCCGGGCACAGCCGGGTTCACCATCTAGTGTTATTATATATTATGGGTTTATGTATAGTTAAGTCTAGGTAAGGTTAGGTAAGATGGTTTGTTGTTGATTTAGGAGCCACGACGACACTAGTACCGGATGTGCTCCAGCGTTCCCGTGATGGGAAAAACCAAAGTCTTGCGACTAACTGTCGCCTGTCGGCGGAAGATTACCGTGTCTTACGGCAGATAAACACGTTGTGAGGCAGATACCTGGTGACCCTCGACGGTCCCTGGGGAGGTGGTCGACGGTCCCACACCACACAGAGACCAGCTGGGACACTATCAACACCCACAGAGACCAGCTGGGACACTATCAACACCCACTGATCCCAGACGATAAGGCATCAGGCGTCCTATAACTAGGTGTTCAAGTGAATCTCTGCCTAACGGTAGGATAGGGATGGCCCCTCTTAAACTAAAGCGCAGTCGGGCAAAAATACCAGAACGTCTTTCAGCGACCTCCTGAAGAGTAAGAACCATACGCCAACCATGCCACGAAGGCACACCAGGATTACATCAGGGCCACGAAGGCACACCAGGATTACATCAGGGCCACGAAGGCACACCAGGATTACATCAGGGCCACGAAGGCACACCAGGATTACATCAGGGCCACGAAGGCACACCAGGATTACATCAGGGCCACGAAGGCACACCAGGATTACATCAGGGCCACGAAGGCACACCAGGATTACATCAGGGCCACGAAGGCACACCAGGATTACATCAAGACTCAGTTGCCGTCGGCCAACTGTACACCATCTCCTCGCTCGAAGAAACAAACTAAAAACTTAAAAAAAAAAAAATCGACTTTCCTGTGACCCCAGGCGATAGGTGCGCCAGACGTCGTTTAAGAGACTTGCCTAACAGCAGTATGGAGACGCAGTGGTCAAATCGAATGGCGTTATGTCCCTTCACAGGGTGAGTGGCGCTGCCCAATAAACTCGCCCCCTCGGGACAAAATTTAAATCGTATGACGGTGTCCGGCGGTCCCCAGTCAGAGCTGATGTCCAGACGTCCGCTCACTGTCAAGGTTAAACTAGGAATCGTAAAGTGTTTTGGTTATGTTCATTTAGGTTGTGTTTACACAATCTTTATCAAAACAAAGGGGGCTGCGAGGTCTCATAGTATACCTCAAATACTGACTACAAAAACTCTACATAAGTCACTATTTAGACTTACCAACCCGTCCACGACTCAAGTCCATTCCATCCAGCGGTTGACCCCACAGACGCATTCATAAATTTTAACATGCTGTTCATTCAAAACAGGAGTTTTCTCAAATATAAATTAATATTATACTATTAGCATATTGTGCATATATAAACATAGGTTAGGTTAGGTGTTTAGGTTCTGTTGGCGATTATTTGTATTTGTAGTATGTGGGTGAAGTGTTTATAGCGTTGTGGCTGCTTGAAGTCAAATGCTTAGCTTGAAGTCTTTTATGGTCCAGTTATTGAACTAATTGTTGATACATGCTTTAAACTGTGTCAATAGTGTATCCAAACTGTAACTTGCTTAGCTAAATAATTTTGGATGTTCAATTCAAGAACCCATTATAAGCCTCTGTAACATTTTCCTCTATCACCCATGGGATGGTAATGAGGAGCATAATAAATGAAGTAAACTAAACTTCAATCGTGTTAACACACAGTCTGTTCCAGTCTTGTTAACACTTTGCTCCAATCTTGCTAACACTGGAGCTCTATCGACCTGGCTATGAATACCCAAAATAAGAGAGGGTCTCAGAGGCACACATCTCGTATCCTGCCAAATATTCAAGGACCTCAACTCATCTTCAAACATTTAAGGACCACTACATGTGCTGAGAATTTTTTGGGACCTCGACGCCTCCTGGAGTCATTCCGAACCCCGATGCCACTTGTAAACATTGAAGGACCACGACCCCTTGGAACATTAAAGGACCACGACCCCTGGGAACATTATAGGACCACGACCCCTTGGAACATTGAAGGACCACGACCCCTGGGAACATTATAGGACCACGACCCCTGGGAACATTATAGGACCACGACCCCTGGGAACATTATAGGACCACGACCTCTGGGAACATTATAGGACCACGACCCCTTGGAACATTGAAGGACCACGACCTCTGGGAACATTATAGGACCACGACCCCTTGGAACATTGAAGGACCGCGACCTCTGGGAACATTATAGGACCACGACCTCTGGGAACATTATAGGACCACGACCCCTGGGAACATTATAGGACCACGACCCCTGGGAACATTATAGGACCACGACCTCTGGGAACATTATAGGACCACGACCCCTGGGAACATTATAGGACCACGACCCCTGGGAACATTATAGGACCATGACCCCTGGGAACATTATAGGACCACGACCTCTGGGAACATTATAGGACCACGACCCCTGGGAACATTATAGGACCACGACCCCTGGGAACATTATAGGACCACGACCCCTGGGAACATTATAGGACCACGACCCCTGGGAACATTATAGGACCACGACCCCTGGGAACATTATAGGACCACGACCTCTGGGAACATTATAGGACCACGACCCCTTGGAACATTGAAGGACCACGACCTCTGGGAACATTATAGGACCACGACCCCTTGGAACATTGAAGGACCGCGACCTCTGGGAACATTATAGGACCACGACCCCTTGGAACATTGAAGGACCACGACCTCTGGGAACATTATAGGACCACGACCTCTGGGAACATTATAGGACCACGACGCTTAGGAACATTGAAGAAACGCAACACAACTATCAGGAGAAAGCGCCAAGCCATCACGACTATATAGAACTTGGAAGGGGTCAGGATAAGGATTTAAGATGGGATGGGGAAAATGAATGGTCCCCAACCACTTGGACGGTCGGGGATTGAACGCCGAACTGCATGAAGCGAGACCGTCGCTTTACTGTCCATCCCAAGTGGGAAAAGGATGTCTCCTGAAATAAGTTTCTCGCATATATACATTAAAGATTTATCAAAGATAAAACAGGAGTCCAATTATTTTAACATAGGAAGAATAATATAATATCTAATATAAATCACGGGAACCCTGTGTTGGAGCGACCCGTCCTCGACTCAAGTCCACTACATCCAGCGGCCGACCCCACAGACGCATTCATAAATTTTAACATGCTGTTCATTCAAAACGGGAAATTTCTCAAGTATAAATTAATATTATAATATATTAGCATATTGTGTATATATAGGCATAGGATAGGTTAGGTCAGGTGTTTAGGTTAGGTTAGGTTAGGTCAGGTGTTTAGGTTCTGTTGGCGATTATTTGTATTTGTAGTACGTGGGTGAAGCATTTATAGCGTTGTGATTCGAACAAAATTCGTCAGTGAAGCACTTGTTCCGGATATGTTCGAACGTCAGCAGTTGTGAGTCGTGTGTAAACCGCTTTTCATTCATAAACAGCTGGGGTTTGGCGGGTGCATGGAATCACTTTTGGATCTTTGTTTGGAGGACGGGCTGGTTGGAGTTAGCACATTCGCCATGCAAGCCAGGGAAACCTGGGTTCGAATCATGACAGGGTAACAACTGGGATTCACTTCGATTTCCTTTGTTCATCCAGCCCCTCCTTCAAACAAAGACCCAAAAGTGATTCCATGCACCCGCCAAACCCCCTGTTTATGAATGAAAAGCGGTTTACACACGACTCACAACTGCTGACGTTCGAACATATCCGGAACAAGTGCTTCATTGACGAATTTTGTTCGAACCACAACGCTGTAAATGCTTCACCCACGTACTACAAATGCAAATAATCGCTAACAGAACCTAAACACCTAACCTAACCTAACCTATGCCTATATATGCACAATATGCTAATATATTATAATATTAATTTATATTTGAGAAAATTCTTGTTTTGAATGAACAGCATGTTAAAATTTATGAATGCGTCTTTGGGGGCGACCGCTGGATGTAATGGACTTGAGTCGAGGACAGGTTGAATGCTTCGCCCACGCACTACAAATACAAATAATCGCCAACAGAACCTAAACACCTAACCTAACCTATGCCTATTTATACACAATATGCTAATATATTATAATATTAATTTATACTTGAGAAAATTCACGTTTTGAATGAACAGCATGTTAAAATTTATGAATGCGTCTGTGGGGTTGACCGCTGGGTGTAATGGACTTGAGTCGAGGACGGGTTGGTTCACCCAGCACTACGGGTATATGTTAAGTAATAATTGTAATTACGAAGCAATAAGATGCTTATCTTAAGATACTAACAAGGTTAGGTAAGATCGGTGTTTTCTATGAATCTTTTTAAGGGTATCTATTATGTTAAGTATGTCACCTATGCACATATTTAATAAGTCAATATTGACTTATTAAATTTGCGAGAACGGGTTGCAATATATACACGGGGACCTGGGTGAAAAGCAAATCACGATCCATGTTCCGGGGAAAACATGGCACTCAGTGTAAAAATAAGTTCAACACGTGCATGAAATTGGCAAAATCTCCAACCCCTTGGACCTAAACTCTCGCCTCATAACTACATTATCTACGACAGTAAGTCTGCTCCATAAGGTCTTCAGAAGCAGACGCTCTAAGGCAGTCAGGATCTACATGACGCAGAACTGCTGCGCCGGCAACGCAATTAGCTTTCCTAGATACGTGCTCGAGCTTTATGTTGCCAATGATTACTTATTCTGTTTAGAGACCACTAACAGACACAACGAAGACAAGGGGCTTCCCACAAGGGACTTTCCCTGGCCAGCCCAGCCTGGCAGCCGACCTTGATGAAAGAACAACTTGATAGTAACCATTGGCCAAACACCACAACCCCTGTTGATGGGAGTCCCTCCGCATCCCGTCCTCATGCTAAGTCCATTCCATCCAGCGGTCGACCCCAAAGACGCATTCACAAATTTTAACATGCTGTTCATTCAAAACAGGAATTTTTTCAAATATAAATTAACATTATTTTATATTAACATATTGTACATATTTAGGCATTAATTAGGTTAGGTGATTGGGTTCTGTTGGCGATTATTTGTAGTACGTGGGTGAAGCATTTACAGCGTTGTGGTTCGAACAAAATTCGTCAGTGAAGCACTTGTTCCGGAAGTGTTCGGACGAAATCAGTTGTGAGTCGTGTGTAAACCGTTTTTCATTCATAAACAGCTGGGGTTTGGCGGGTGCATGGAATGGGCTTTGGGTCTTTGTTTAAAGGACGGGCTTCTCTCCACGTACTTCTTCCATCTTACACTTGTCAAATACTCAAACGATAGCATCCATTACCTAGCAGTGAACCTAGACACCAGCAGCCCGTCCTCTAAATATAAACCCGTTCCCGAACCCGTTCAGGTTCACCAGCAATGAACCTGAACACCAACAGTGAACCTGGACACCAACAGTGAACCTGGACACCAACAGTGAACCTGGACACCAACAGTGAACCTGGACACCAACAGTGAGTGGCAACACAGGGCACAAAAGTACCACTGGAGTGATGACAGTGTCAACATGGCGGAGGTGTGAAGCGCTCTTGTTGGTCTGCGCCGTCTGTGGGTGACGCTACATAACAGCCAGTAGGTGCTTGTGGAAGGCACACACACACACACACACACACACACACACACACACACACACACACACACACACTCACACTCACACTCACACTCACACTCACACTCACACACACACACAAGGGGGCCGGTGGCTGAGCGGACAGCACGCTGGACGCGTGATCCTGTGGTCCCGAGTTCGATACCTGGACGCCGGCGAGAAGCAATGGGCAGAGTTTCTTTCACCCCTAATGTTCATCCAGTTCTTTTAACAACCTGTTATGACCCAGAGTAACCAGTCCTGACTGGTATACTCTGTGACGTAACTACACTCAATAATTGTACTTATGACACCCTTTGCATATATATGGTTTACAGTAATCTTCTATAGTATTATACACTTGCACGTGTATAAGTGTATTGTATTTATATTTCATATTTCACCGGTATTATTTCAAGCGGTTGAAGTGTTGGTTTGAATGACCTGTGAGCTGGCCAGTCTCTGGTGTGTGTGTGTTCACCTAGTTCACCTAGTTCACCTATGTTGTTGTTGTTGTTAGAGATTCATCTACTCGGAACAAGTTCCAAGTAGCACTGGGCTATGGTGAGCCCGTAACTTACCTGGCACAGGAGCGGGGCAAGAAGCACGGGCTATGGTTAGCCTCGTGGACGGGAGATGTCTCCCATCATGTCTAGTTCACCTAGTTCACCTACTATTTTATACCTGGTAAGGTAAGATGTTGATTATTCGCGGATGATTGTTTTTTTAAATTATTAGTGTTTGCTAATGTTTTCGATTTGTAAGTCTCGTGGCTAAGCGACGTGTTGTATATATTCCCTTTGTGGGGACTTCTTCATGTTTTCAGGTAATTTTGAACTCTAACTTTTGAAATGAGTTTTGACTTTGCCAGTTTGTCAGTCCAGTTGGGACTTGCTTTTTTTTAGGGCAATGTGTTTTAGTGATTTGTTGCTTGTTGATGTTAGTGAAAATAGTTATCTCACACTGGTTATTTGATTGTCGTGAGTCTCTTGAGACTTCAATTTTTATTAGTCCTTTGTGACTTTGCTTTTGAATAACATCACCATTTATCCACTTTGTCCACAACTTAGATGCACTACACTTGTTGTCTAGTGTACCCATGTTGTTAAGTTTTGGTTACCTGATTAACTTAGTACTATCTAGCTGCAGGGACTAGTGCCTTGAGATAAACTTCATTACATGATTATAACTTTGTGGTGTAAATCTTCTAAATAGCTGTGTCATGTAGATTATGTTCACCCCAGCAAACTGGTGGCTTTTATTTAGACTTTCACTCAATCCCTAGAGTATTAGTGCTGGGATTTGCTCGAGGTCAGGAGTGCCAATCATTGAATTGTGGGAGAGGAAGTCTACACCACGAGCCTTGCTTGGGGATCACGATTAACACAGTCGTCGTCTTCACTGTCGCTGCTGCATTTGACCCTTGTAACGAGGGAAGCGCCAATTGAAACGCTCGCATGTCTACCCTGACTACCGCAGGTCACCAATCAGGGAGCCTGTCCGGGGGTGCCGTGGAAACGTTAAATTACCTGAAGATAATCTCTCGTGCAAGACTGAGAATTAGGATCAATGCATTCTTATCCGGGACTCGTCCTTCATGCCAGATGACATTTGGTTTCTTGATACAGTATGTAAACAAGTTCAGAATTTGTATCCGTCGGAATAAAAGGAAATTAGAGCAAGAGCTACATTCGCTGGACAGGTGTGTTATTGGTTGGTTGTGTTGGTTTAGTTACAATGGAAGAGGAGGCAGTAGGCACACTGCTCCAAGGCTGCGCCCAGTGCGCTGTGTTCACACCAAACAATATCCACATTGCTCTCTTGCGACACTGATGGATTGATGCTCTCATTCTGTCGCCAGATGACTGTTCTGCTTGGGATGGAAAAATGAGAAGCGAGGTACTATATATTTATGGTAGCCCATCAGGTGAAGCTAGAAATATGACTGCAGCTAAAACAGACGTCCAGAATAACATGTCGGCATATATACAGCACTACGCGGGAGGCGGGACCAAAGAGCCAAAGGTCAACCCCCACAAGCACAACTAGGTGAGTACGCCCCTTGTCCCGGTGTGGTAGTGCCCATTGCAAGAAAGACAAGTTTAACACACAATATATATTTAAATTGTGCTACACGTAGTTACACGTATTATTTTTTTTAGTTCATTTATTATATAGCTTATACCCATCCTGTGGGCGGTAGTGAAGGAGCCAGAGGCACATAGTGAGTTCAGGAACTGAGCCCCAAAATTCATTTACCTCGGCAGGTTATAGTCCTGATAAGTTAGTGTATCGTGATGACCAAACCACACATCAGAATGGGAAGAAATGACATTTTGGTCCGTTCTGGACCATTATCAAGCCGTGTAAGGCTTACACGGCTTGATAATGGTCCTGGACGGACCGAAACTTGCTGATGTGTCGCGTGGTCATCACATCTTCAGCCACGTTATTGTGACTCATCGTCTGCAGCTAATGTATCAACAATGGGTTCGAGAACGACCACAAGAACTAGTCTCTAGGCTAAGCAGCTTACAAATGCGGTGAGCTGTTTTCATAACTTAATTTGCTTATCATGTAGATCACTTCTGCTCCCCCCCCCCTCCTCCTCCTCCTCCCCACCCAGTGGGCAGCGGTGAATGCGTTACACTTACTCACACTTACACCTACACTCACCCACACTTACTCACACTTACACCTACACTCACCCACACTTACTCACACTTACACCTACACTCACCCACACTTACTTCTTACACTTAGCAAACTGGGGATAGTTGGCTAAAATTTCTTGTGGAAGATTATTTTGAATTAAATCTTTACACATTTCTTGAACATTTGTTATAGAGTTGTATATAATTCACGTATATTTTCCCACGCCGTCACATAGTGACGAAGGGTGTAAGATTAATTGTGCTGACACAGTTTACATTTGGTCAGGTCTACATCAGCAGGTAATGCAATCTCCCAGAGATACTTAGTCTAAGCCGAGCAGTAGTCACAAATCTAGGAGTCTGCTGATTTTACTGGATGATTCATAGATACCAGTATATGGCTCTTATGACATGATAGTCTGGTGATAGACGGTGTAGAGTCCACGTCTTGAAGCTTTTAGTGTATTATTGCTTTCAGACAATAATGTTCTCATAGGCAATCTAAGGTTATAATTAACACCTTCTTTGAAGGCAGATTCTTTGGCAAACTCATCAGCTCTTATCATGCATTCGGAGACCAATTTGAGATGGAGTCCACAAGAAATGGACTGTTACCATCATTAATAATTTTATTTTATTAATGTCTAACTTTAGACTTGAACATGATACAATTGTGTTTTAAAGACTTAAGCTTCGTTAAGGATGATAAAGAATCAATTACAATTAACGTGTTATGTTTCGAGACTCGTACACATTTGAATGCAAGAAGCAAGGCAAATAGTTCGGTCTCAAGGGTAGAAGCCCAGTTGTTTATACGGACTTCCCACTCAAAATATAAGTCATCGCCCATTGTCAGGACAACTGCACTTCCAGCTGCACCCGTGGGGCGGTGTAGGGAACCATCAGTGTATATGGTTTGAGAGAGAGAATCCTCTGTGGTCAGAATATCAGTATGGCTAATGGCGTTGAGCTTTGCCTCAAGACGAAGCTTGGGCTGATCTTTAATTTGCTTCTTGGATGGAAAGGAAGGGATTAAAATTTGAAAGGGGGTAATCTCCCACACTGCAGGAAAGTGACGTTTGTCTCTCTTGGTACAAATTGCGAATCTGATGCATTATGAAATCAGTTGCAGTTTTAGTAATACATTTTGAAGAATGTTGCCCTCCATTAAAGATGATCTGGAAGGCTTTTGTACAAGGGTTTGAGTGGGGCTGCCCTAAGTATTTTTATCCCTATTAGACAATTAATTTTAATAACACGACCAATGGCGCTCGGAATATTTTATTGTTCATGTTAAGTATATTTGTGTACTTAAACATTAAAACCTTTGCGTACTTGTACGCAAAAGTAATCTTCGTTCTGCATTTCTTCAAGTCCTTTAAGATTTCTTTCAGGCACCAAAGTAAGCAGAGTGCAGGGTAATCAACTAAATGTCTGATGTATACAAAGTATACATCAGACATTTAGTTAGTATTATCAATATAATAATACTAACATTTGCACCATAGCCCGAGTCATCCCCTGTCACAGCATTGAGGACCCCGAGCATATCTATATTCTGACCACAGTCTGATTACAACAGGACCATACAATGGGACTTCAAGGCCAAGGTATTTAAATCTGTTTACGTAGTCAAGCAGATTGCCATCATAGTTGCACCTTGTGAACAACATCTCCCTGCCTGGGTGGACGCCGATTGAGAATCTTTATTTTCTCCGTGGAGATGACTAAACCTCATAACTCGATATTAGACATGAGTCTAATATCGAGTTATGAGTGTCTTGCGTGTTAGCATACCCCGTGGTATGTATCATTATATAATTAGCATAGCTAATTATAGGTTCGTTGGGTTTACTAGGTACAGGGTTTAGCAGCCTGCACCTTGTAAAGGTTTAGCAGCCTGAACTAGGCATCCTGTAGGATGCCTAGTTCACTCTTGTTACACTCCTATGCTCCTGCAACAATACAAATGATTTCCTGTTGGATAAGAAACCTCTGATCCATCAAAGAACCCAACCACCAATATCCATTTTGGTTAGCTCACTCAGAACGACATGTCTGTCTGTAATAACAAAGGCAGACTTGAGATCCAGGGAAGAATTTTCAGTGTGGAGGGTAAGAAAGGTGGTGATGCAATGATGCACATTTCTTTCATGCATGAAGTCATGTACCTGGGGGATAAACATGGTTCTTGCTGTATGAAGGAGACGGAATTGGACCATTCTCTCGAATGATTTGCAAAGAACTGATAAGGGACATGGGCGTAAAGCATTATCTTGATTAGGCTTGAAAATGATTCTGTTGATTCACGAGATAGAAATTTCCCAGAAATACAGTTCATATTATAGAGCTCAAGTAGGGAATTTTCTGGTACTAGAGGAAGCAAACACAATATGTGATCAGTGATACCATCCTCACCGGGGGAGGTGGCTTTACTCTCGGTACAAGCCAGCGAGTGTCCAACCCGTCCTCCTGTTTAGACAGTACCTATTGTGACAGTCGTGAACAGTCACGAATTCCTACGTACTAAGCTTTTAGATAATAGTATACTGTCTAGTTAGGAATTCTTTTAAAATAAATGAAGCTAAAAAATATACTTAAATATTCCAGTACACACATATGTACTGTTTTAGGCCTCAGATATAGTGTATTAGGTCAAGTTAGTTTAGTTTGTCAAAGCAACACAAGTAAAAAATAGTTTTCCGTTTTGTCCAACTCAGTAGTTCAGATTTTTACTTTCTAATTTTGTTGTACGTCGGTATATATACTATTGTCCTCATCGTTACTATAAGTACTACCACAACAGGAGGCTGGGCTGAGGTATCACAGTAAATGGCATCCTGCATTCATTATCCTTGTTGAGCGTGAAGTCAACGAGTTTTTCTCTACCGTGTATTCCACATTTAATCTTAATTGTATGTCTTAGGGAAGATTATTGAAGCTAGCGGTGGTTGCCTAAGCATTGACTAACTCGTTTGCTGTGTAGAGGGCAAGGCTGATGCTCGGCCTATCTTATCACTTTTTATTTCTTTTATATCCTTCCATGCCAGGCTTAGGTGGTTGCGAGAGTTGAGATTCTCAACAAAAGTTTCCCACTTTCTCTGTTAAAAACAACGAGCATGCAAATACACACAAGAAAGTTAAACAAGGCATTTCTCTCCTGATGTTGAGAGGTTGAGCGGACCACCTGCGAGCTGCATGACTCTACCCGCCACACCTGACCTCAAACCCAACTCTCACAGCGTGAATATTTTGTAAGGTTTTGCCCTTTTAAACTTCTGACGTGATTTCTCTCGTGAAAGTGAGGTTACTTTCAGCTTCACTTGCTGCTAATGATACTCGCAGAGTTTACTGTATTCTTTACCACTATTCTAAAGCGGACTTCAAACGGACCATTTTAAAAACAAAGGAGAAGATACACCATATCAACACCACTGTAAGAATCGAGTCTAAAGATAATCATAGAAGGATTAGCAGTTTAAAAATCAGCATGTGACTCGATGAGGCTCAAAGCAGTCATAGAACAGCAAATGGAAACCATCTAAAGATCAACAACCACTCACATAGTCACAGACGGATCAGTTGATCAAGAAAGAGGTCTGCTGGGGGCAGCAGTTTATACTAACAACCATGAAGCTTACTAAAGCATGAATAATGGGTGTTCAATATTTCAAAAAGAATTATATGCCCTGAAGGAGGCCATAAATTATGCAATTGAGAGTAATTTACATGATGTCATCATTCAGACCGACTCTAAATCTTCGCTGCAACATTGTTATCCTGCCAGCACAGAGATAATATACAACTCACCACAGAAATCCTACATATAGGAAAAGAAGCACACTAGAAGAAGAATTTAGAGGCTGTCTATCACCCTAAATTGGATACCAAGTCACATTGGCATAGATGGTAATGAAAAGGCAGACTCACTAGCAAAAACTGCCACTGCTCTACCTGTTGTACAGGTAGATATATACCGATATATATATACAGGTAGATATACCTCCAAGTTTTTCACAGATTAAGAAGCAAAACAAGAAGAAAATACTCACACCTATCAAAAGTCGCCACACAGCCAAAGTAGCGGAAGGAAGATAAACTGCGATGTGGTAGGAACAAGCAATTGGGAACTACTCTTTCAAGCCTGGCAAAAAGATATCCAGAGACATTGCAGTAGTCATATACAGACTCAGACTTAGCTACAAGTGCTGACGGGAGGTAATAAACCCAATAGTTAAAGAACGTCATTTGTGGAACAGAAGCAGAGGCGCCATTATTGCATTACTTACTAGAATGTGAAGCTACTGAAGCCCTGCACATCAAACTCAACATTAATCCAACGACAGCAGCTGCATTAGATGCAAATTCCACAGCGACTACAATGATTAGAAAAGCAGTTGAAGAATGGGATACACTAATGAACATTGTGCATCTATATCCGCCACCAATATAATGTTATTAAGAGAGGACTAAAAGCAGCGCGCTAAAACAGAAGCGAAAAAGAAACCGGGGAAAAGGAGAAAACCCCACCTCCATTTAAAACTTTGACCCAAATATCACAGTAACAAAGTTATCGCGAATAGCCGAACTCAATTACGGGTTCACCATAGCCCGTGCTACATGCACATTTCGTTCTGAGTAGCTAAATCTAAAACAACAACAACAACAACGTTAACTGTATTCTATTTCGTTATTCATTAACAAACTTAACTCGCACTCATCCCAGGAACCAGACCAGCATCCAACCTGCTGAAAGTTGTGTACCCCTGGCAGTGTTAGTGTACCACTGGCAGTGTTAGTGTACCACTGGCAGAGTTAGTGTACCACTGGCAGAGTTAGTGTACCACTGGCAGTGTTAGTGTACCACTGGCAGTGTTAGTGTAACACTGGCAGAGTTAGTGTACCACTGGCAGAGTTAGTGTACCACTGGCAGTGTTAGTGTACCACTGGCAGTGTTAGTGTAACACTGGCAGAGTTAGTGTACCACTGGCAGTGTTAGTGTACCACTGGCAGTTAGTGTAACACTGGCAGTGTTAGTGTACCACTGGCAGTTAGTGTACCACTGGCAGTGTTAGTGTACCACTGGCAGAGTTAGTGTACCACTGGCAGAGTTAGTGTACCACTGGCAGAGTTAGTGTACCACTGGCAGAGTTAGTGTACCACTGGCAGTGTTAGTGTACCACTGGCAGAGTTAGTGTACCACTGGCAGTGTTAGTGTACCACTGACAGTGTTAGTGTACCACTGGCAGAGTTAGTGTACCACTGGCAGTGTTAGTGTACCACTGGCAGAGTTAGTGTACCACTGGCAGTGTTAGTGTACCACTGGCAGAGTTAGTGTACCACTGGCAGTGTTAGTGTACCACTGGCAGTGTTAGTGTACCACTGGCAGAGTTAGTGTACCACTGGCAGTGTTAGTGTACCACTGGCAGAGTTAGTGTACCACTGACAGTGTTAGTGTACCACTGGCAGTGTTAGTGTACCACTGGCAGTTAGTGTACCACTGGCAGTGTTAGTGTACCACTGGCAGTGTTAGTGTACCACTGGCAGTGTTAGTGTACCACTGGCAGAGTTAGTGTACCACTGGCAGTGTTAGTGTACCACTGGCAGTGTTAGTGTACCACTGGCAGAGTTAGTGTACCACTGGCAGTGTTAGTGTACCACTGGCAGAGTTAGTGTACCACTGACAGTGTTAGTGTACCACTGGCAGTGTTAGTGTACCACTGGCAGTTAGTGTACCACTGGCAGTGTTAGTGTACCACTGGCAGTGTTAGTGTACCACTGGCAGTGTTAGTGTACCACTGGCAGAGTTAGTGTACCACTGACAGTGTTAGTGTACCACTGGCAGTTAGTGTACCACTGACAGTGTTAGTGTACCACTGGCAGTGTTAGTGTACCACTGGCAGTTAGTGTACCACTGGCAGTGTAAGTGTACCACAGTTCAGAGAACTTTAGCATAGCACATAAAGGGGATGAACGACACGAGATACAAGATTAACATCAGGAAAACCAGAGGGCGTTAATATTCCATTGTTAAGACACTGGGCGCTAGTGTGTAACTGGAGATCCGAGCTGCTGATGCACTGCAAAAAGAGCCAAGATTGTGATCAACTTGCCTCAAACACTCTCCGTTAACACCGCAGACGAGGATGTTGAAACCTTTCAACGTCAGGTGTTCCGCTCGTAAATAACAGCTGTTTCAACCACAGCTGCTCAGGTAAGGGGAGCAGTGCGGCCTGCCATCGCTGCCACCTTCAGAACTGCATATATGCACCGAAGTATGTATCCCGCTTCTACTGGTATGTACATTGAGACTTTACTTTCGTCCTGCACCGTGTTCGAGGATTACTTACTAACCAACTTTGCTGGTTGGTTAGTAAGGGAGCGGCACGGCCTCGACGACAACACTCCAGAGGTTGGTCGAACCCAACGTTAAACCAAATTGCCTTTAGATAGAAATAATCTATCAGAAATGCAACTATTTTCTTAAAGTTATCTAGAGTTGAATCCTGTGTTTTTAACATGATTTAAATACGCGAACAATAATCATGATCCTCAGGCTGAATCTGGAGTTTGATTGGTTATTAAGTAGCTTCATAGCCGAGTTATCAAGGGCAAATTAGCTTAATCAATTTAACGATAGACGATTTCAGAAAATTAAGATATGTTGAATTATAAAAATTGGATTTTTTTAACTAAAATTTTAATTTCTTACAGTTACAATCACAAAAATATAGTTGCTGTCTGTTGGCAATAAAGGGAGTGAGCGAACAATCATTTCCATGCGACTGCGGGAATAGTGCTTGGGAATATTAGAGTAGATTTTGGCCAAGATCATGTTTGGCTCCATCCCTGCTTTACCTGTTGAGGAGCTCTGGCCTATCACGGCCTGAACACAGTCATATTACACACTAGAGGACCGTGTCGTATGCTTCCAGGTAATACTTTACGTCAACACTCCAGCTGACGGAATGACCCCAATAAAAACTGTCAGGACAACTGTCACGAAAACCATGCTGTCGGAACATACTATAGTCCATACAATTATTTAATTCTGACTCTCGTATAGGACCTTGCGGGAACCTTGGCCCCTGGAACCACAGCAAAGCAAGCGAAGGTAGTATTGGAAATACTACCAATGAGTGGTATTAAGTAGTTATAAATAGGGGTCCCTCGATTGTTTCGAATGTGGGTTGGACATTCTTATGAGTGGGATTGTGTGGCTATAAATAAGAGCTGCCTCGTATGGGTCAATAGGCTTTCTGCAGTTACCTTTGTTCTTATGTTCTTAAATAATTAAATGGATCTTTGTCAGAAACACAGCTGTCAGCTCTATCTAACTTTTAGTCCTAATTAATAATAATAACTCCTTATTATTAATATCTTTATTGACAAAACTAAGTTACAATTTTGCCTAATCTGAGCAATTCAATTAGGTCTTATTAGAGTGAGGATAATGCTGGTATTCACTGTAACACAGGACAGAGGGTCATACACAAGACAATAGGTCTAAACTGTAGGCTGAAGCACATGTGTATAATGGTTACAATCAACTACATTAGACAGTATACATGTTTCAATGTACGAATATGTAAATCCAACTTTCTATTGTGCACTGCCACACAAGGGCAGCGATGGGTTCATAAGAGATGCAGCTAAAAAATAAAATTGTTCTTCATTCTTTAAAATAACAATTTTTTTATAAATTGTTAGGATGTCGTCCAGTACACCAGATTCAATGAAATAGTTACACAGTTGGTGGTACAATAGGCCAGAAGGTCTAAAATCTTTAATGGTTTCACATTCAAAAGTATAGTATTCTATTGAATGCCTTAAAGGTTTGTCAGAGTGTTTACAAGCTGAATATTGTGGTAGTTTAGATAGTCCAAATTCATAATCAATGATTTCTTTCTTGCAAGCCTCATTGGCCAATCGATCTACAAAGTCATGTTTTCCAACTCCAATATGTGATGGGATTACCTTACCTTGAGATGATTTCGGGCCTTAGTGTCCCCACGGCCCAGTCGTCGACCAGGCCTCGTTGCTGAACTGGTCAACCAGGCGGATGTTGGACGCGGCTGCTCGCAGCCTGACGTATGAGTCACAGCCTGGTTGATCAGTTATCCTTTGGAGGTGCTTATCCAGTTCTCTCTTGAACACTGTGAGGGGTCTGCCAGTTATGCCCCTTATGTGTAGTGGAAGCGTGTTGAACAGTCTCGAGCCTCTGATGTTGATAGAGTTCTCTCTCAGAGTACCTGTTGCACCTCTGCTCTTCAACCGGGGTATTCTGCACATCCTGCCATGCCTTCTGGTCTCATGTGATGTTATTTCTGTGTGCAGGTTTGGGACCAGCCCCTCTACTATTTTACACTTGTAGATTATTATGTATCTCTCCCGCTTGCGCTCAAGAGAATACAGATTTAGGCTCTTTAGTCGGTCCCAATAGTTTAGATGTTTTACTAAGTGGATTCTAGAAATAAAGTAACTCTTCACAAATCTAGCAGTAAAGGGATCCACACAAATTTTATACAAAAGTTATTATCATTGGCAAAAATTACATTCCATTTAATATTACAAGTTACTTCAGACATAAATTGTGATGGGTTATTTAAGGACTGCAGAGCACTTTTAGTCACAAAATACTACTCCACCCCATTGAACTTAAGGTTCTCAGTGGCTATATAAATACTCAAGAGTTTGTGTCGTGCTTGTTCAGTCGTTCAATCTCTGTGTATTAGACATGTTTTAGATTCAGCTACTCGGAACAAAAGTTCCAAGTAGCACGGGTTACAGTGAGCCCGTATTGAACTTACCTGGCTCAGGAGCGGGGTTGTAACTGCTGCTGTAACTTGATTGATTGATTGATTGATTGATTGATTGATAAAAATTAAGCCACCCTAAAGGTGACACGGGCATGAATAGCCCCGGCCCGTAATGCTGTAACTTGTTTCATTACCTTTATATACTACTGGGTCCTGGCTAATGTTAATGTGTCGGGAAATAAAAGGGCAGACAAGGAAGACACGCAAGCATGGCGCCCATACCCACCAACCCCTCAGCGACGTGTCCAGGAATAATAATAGCATTCCTCGGCTTCGACAGCACTGTTGTGATAAGACTGCTGGCCCCAGCGAGCTACATGGGATAGCGTAGCTTTGTAATGATACTAGTTATTGTAACGCTGTTAATTTAGAATTTAGATGCAATGTAATATGAACTCAAATATGGTGTACCACGGATGGTACACCCGGTACCTTTCCAAGGAAATGCTACACAGAGAAAACTTACTAACTAGACGCCACCATCTTGCCTGGATAGTAAGTTATATCAAGCAATGAGGCAAGAAGCATTGCTTGGCTTTAAGAGTTCTCTAGATCTTCTCTTCTACTTACTGATCGCTTGTTAATAAACTGAACACAGAGGATTGGGGGTTCAATGTCCTTGATGACAAACACGGGAGATGACAAAGGGGAAACCAAGTGACAAATACAGATGGAAAGTTAACACGTTTATTAAATCACGATTTATGATATTCTCTACAAATACTAGGTCTCGATAACCTGGCAATTCCTAAGTCATTACACTGGCAACTGTTAAGTAATTTAGACATGGAAGAAATACAGCCAGAGATCACACATTATCTTAAGACCCCTGCTACTCGATTCACTCTGTCTCTCCCAGACTGTGTGATGTTCTTACTGACCAGCCCTCGACTCTGATACCCAGCACTCTCCCCTCATAACTGTCATACAGGGGTATATACACACACCCCAAAAGCTGCCACACCTCATATAAGCTGGAAAAAGGGGGAGGCGGAAGATTTGCTGTTGCTAACCTACACTGAGGCTTGTAAGTGGTCCGCCCCCTACATGTACAAACACTCAAGAATTTACCATTAAGTTGTTTGATAACTACCACACACCTCTTCAGGCAGTGGAAGATTAATTACGTTTACCTCCCGAATGTTTGCACACTCAATCTGCAGGTGGCTGACCTCTGACCTGGCCGGAAGGGAAGAAAGGCAGACCTCTGGGTGTTCACACGTAGGTCTCTGGGAGTTATAATTCCGTTAATATGTTTGACAAGATTATCATGATAATTATCACCTCCATGAAACTAGCTGACTAAGGCTAGCCAGGAATACTGTATTTTAATTAACTTTGCAAGACGATCCAGAGGTCATCTGGGCTGAACTCTTGAAGAAGGCTTCCCTGGGTTGGGGGGGGGGGAGGTCGTGGGTGTTACACAATACTTCCTCACCGTCACCAGTGGACAATACTTCCTCACCGTCACCAGTGGACAATACTTCCTCACCGTCACCAGTGGACAATACTTCCTCACCGTCACCAGTGGACAATACTTCCTCACCGTCACCAGTGGACAATACTTCCTCACCGTCACCAGTGGACAATACTTCCTCATCGTCACCAGTGGACACTACTTCCTCACCGTCACCAGTGGGCAATACTTCCTCACCGTCACCAGTGGACAATACTTCCTCACCGTCACCAGTGGACAATACTTCCTCACCGTCACCAGTGGACAATACTTCCTCACCGTCACCAGTGGGCAATACTTCCTCACCGTCACCAGTGGGCAATACTTCCTCACCGTCACCAGTGGACAATACTTCCTCACCGTCACCAGTGGACAATACTTCCTCACCGTCACCAGTGGGCAATACTTCCTCACCGTCACCAGTGGACAATACTTCCTCACCGTCACCAGTGGACAATACTTCTACACCCGTCACCAGTGGAATATGTAACACCAGCTTGGCATCCGTACCTTGTAAAGCACAAAACAAAATTGAAAATATGCGGAGGACAGGTTAAGGGAACTTCGTCATACAACCCCAGAGGAGGGAAGAAGCAGAGGACATATGATCACAACATACAAAATAATGTAGGAAAAAGATAAGGTGGATAAGGAAAGTCTTTGTACACTAAGAGGAAGTATTACATGGTACTTTAACCACTCGAACATCAAGTTATACAATCACGGTGGTCGAGTGGACCCTGTACGGGTGGTCAACAAGTGGAATGCCTCGAAAAGATTAAATTCTCTAAACCACCTCCATGCACAACTTTAACACCGAATTCAACAAGGATTTCGAAATAAATCATCTCATCTCAAGATAACCAGGTACAACAAGGCTGGGAATAAAGAGCTAGAACTGAAGCTTCCCACAGTCAGTGTCAGGTCAGTGGACAACAGTCCCTCACCAGCTGGAGGGAGATAACCCAGGTTAGTGTCACCACCACCCTGACACCTGTCCCACGGTGGAGTCACACGTGGGAGGGACACTAGGCGTCCTGCGCCTCTACAAGGTCCGAGTCGCCTTCCACCCAGCATCCAGCTGCCTCTCAGCCTTCTATTTATCTCGTAATGTAATGCAAGATCACGAGGTCTCGAGACATGTGACTGCTCAGTGATATAAGAGAATAATTGAAGCAAATAATGACTTGCGTGAACCTCGAACAACTTTATTTCAGTAAATATTAGCGTCATGATGTGAAGGTTGCGTCATCTGGTCTTGTGTTCTGAGTTTCCTGTTTTATTCTGTATTTGTTGTGTTGCGAATTAAAACGCCTCAATAATCATAAAAGTAAAAATTATACATGAAGCATAATATATTATATATTTTATAAGATCATAAAAATCTTGGAATAAGAGAGATAATGTTTTTGCATTATCACTTTTTTTTTGTTTGAAGATGATTTTATGTCCGTCCAAAAATGGCATTATTTTATGTGTATGTATGTATGTATGTATGTGTATATATATATATATATATATATATATATATATATATATATATATATATATATATATATATATATATATATATATGCGAACAAGCCTGAATGGTCCCCAGGACAATATGCAACTGAAAACTCACACCCCAGAAGTGACTCGAACCCATACTCCCAGGAGCAACGCAACTGGTATGTACAAGACGCCTTAATCCACTTGACCATCACGACCGGACAAAATGAGGTGATAGCCGAGGCTATTTGAACCACCCCACCGCCGGCACTCGGATAGTAATCTTGGGCATAGCATTTTACCAAATCACCTCATTCTTTGGGGCACACGTGAGGAACACAAATGCGAACAAGCCTGAATGGTCCCCAGGACAATATGCAACTGAAAACTCACACCCCAGAAGTGACTCGAACCCATACTCCCAGGAGCAACGCAACTGGTATGTACAAGACGCCTTAATCCACTTGACCATCACGACCGGACAAAATGAGGTGATAGCCGAGGCTATTTGAACCACCCCACCGCCGGCACTCGGATAGTAATCTTGGGCATAGCATTTTACCAAATCACCTCATTCTTTGGGGCACACGTGAGGAACACAAATGCGAACAAGCGTGAATGGTCCCCAGGACAATATGCAACTGAAAACTCACACCCCAGAAGTGACTCGAACCCATACTCCCAGGAGCAACGCAACTGGTATGTACAAGACGCCTTAATCCACTTGACCATCACGACCGGACAAAATGAGGTGATAGCCGAGGCTATTTGAACCACCCCACCGCCGGCACTCGGATAGTAATCTTGGGCATAGCATTTTACCAAATCACCTCATTCGGTGGGGTGGTTCAAATAGCCTCGGCTATCACCTCATTTTGTCCGGTCGTGATGGTCAAGTGGATTAAGGCGTCTTGTACATACCAGTTGCGTTGCTCCTGGGAGTATGGGTTCGAGTCACTTCTGGGGTGTGAGTTTTCAGTTGCATATTGTCCTGGGGACCATTCACGCTTGTTCGCATTTGTGTTCCTCACGTGTGCCCCAAAGAATGAGGTGATTTGGTAAAATGCTATGCCCAAGATTACTATCCGAGTGCCGGCGGTGGGGTGGTTCAAATAGCCTCGGCTATCACCTCATTTTGTCCGGTCGTGATGGTCAAGTGGATTAAGGCGTCTTGTACATACCAGTTGCGTTGCTCCTGGGAGTATGGGTTCGAGTCACTTCTGGGGTGTGAGTTTTCAGTTGCATATTGTCCTGGGGACCATTCACGCTTGTTCGCATTTGTGTTCCTCACGTGTGCCCCAAAGAATAAGGTGATTTGGTAAAATGCTATGCCCAAGATTACTATCCGAGTGCCGGCGGTGGGGTGGTTCAAATAGCCTCGGCTATCACCTCATTTTGTCCGGTCGTGATGGTCAAGTGGATTAAGGCGTCTTGTACATACCAGTTGCGTTGCTCCTGGGAGTATGGGTTCGAGTCACTTCTGGGGTGTGAGTTTTCAGTTATATATATATATATATATATATATATATATATATATATATATATATATATATATATATGTTGTACCTAGTAGCCAGAACTCACTTCTCAGCCTACTATGCAAGGCCCGATTTGCCTAATAAGCCAAGTTTTCATGAATTAATTGTTTTTCGACTACCTAACCTACCTAACCTTACCTAACCTAACTTTTTCGGCTACCTAACCTAACCTAACCTATGAAGATAGGTTAGGTAGGGTTGGTTAGGTTCGGTCATATATCTACGTTAATTTTAACTCCAATAAAAAAAAATTGACCTCATACATAATGAAATGGGTAGCTTTATCATTTCATAAGAAACAAATTAGAGAAAATATATTAATTCAGGAAAACTTGGCATATTAGGCAAATCGGGCCTTGCATAGTAGGCTGAGAAGTGCGTTCTGGCTACTAGGTACGACATATATATATATATATATATATATATATATGTCGTACCTAGTAGCCAGAACTCACTTCTCAGCCTACTATTCAAGGCCCGATTTGCCTAATAAGCCAAGTTTTCCTGAATTAATATATTTACTATAATTTTTTTCTTATGAAATGATAAAGCTACCCTTTTCTCTATGTATGAGGTCAATTTTTTTTTATTGGAGTTAAAATTAACGTAGATATATGACCGAACCTAACCAACCCTACCTAACCTAACCTAACCTATATTTATAGGTAAGGTTAGGTTAGGTAGCCAAAAAAAGCTAGGTTAGGTTAGGTTAGGTAGGTTAGGTAGACGAAAAAACATTAATTCATGAAAACTTGGCTTATTAGGCAAATTGGGCCTTGAATAGTAGGCTGAGAAGTGCGTTCTGGCTATTAGGTACGACATATATATATATATATATATATATATATATATATATATGTCGTACCTAGTAGCCAGAACTCACTTCTCAGCCTACTATTCAAGGCCCGATTTGCCTAATAAGCCAAGTTTTCCTGAATTAATATATTTACTATAATTTTTTTCTTATGAAATGATAAAGCAACCCTTTTCTCTATGCATGAGGTCAATTTTTTTTTATTGGAGTTAAAATTAACGTAGATATATGACCGAACCTAACCAACCCTACCTAACCTAACCTAACTTATATTTATAGGTAAGGTTAGGTTAGGTAGCCAAAAAAAGCTAGGTTAGGTTAGGTTAGGTAGGTTAGGTAGACGAAAAAACATTAATTCATGAAAACTTGGCTTATTAGGCAAATCGGGCCTTGAATAGTAGGCTGAGAAGTGCGTTCTGGCTATTAGGTACCACATATATATATATATATATATATATATATATATATATATATATATATATATATATATATATATATATATATATATATATATATATATATATGTCGTACCTAGTAGCCAGAACGCACTTCTCAGCCTACTATGCAAGGCCCGATTTGCCTAATATGCCAAGTTTTCCTGAATTAATATATTTTCTCTAATTTGTTTCTTATGAAATGATAAAGCTACCCATTTCATTATGTATGAGGTCAATTTTTTTTTATTGGAGTTAAAATTAACGTAGATATATGACCGAACCTAACCAACCCTACCTAACCTATCTTCATAGGTTAGGTTAGGTTAGGTAGCCGAAAAAGTTAGGTTAGGTAAGGTTAGGTAGGTTAGGTAGTCGAAAAACAATTAATTCATGAAAACTTGGCTTATTAGGCAAATCGGGCCTTGCATAGTAGGCTGAGAAGTGAGTTCTGGCTACTAGGTACAACATATATATATATATATATATATATATATATATATATATATATATATATATATATATATATATATATATATATATATATATATATATATATGTCGTACCTAGTAGCCAGAACACACTTCTCGGCCTACTATGCAAGGCCCGATTTGCCTAATAAGCCGAGTGATTTTCTTTATTTTCAATAAATTGCTTCAAATTAGTTTATTTGAATTATTATTATTATATTATATTAAGAACATAATTTATTGAATTAATTGTGTTAGTTTAGGTTAGGTTGGGGTATGTTAGATTAGGTTAGGTAGGGTTGGTTAGGTTCGGATATATATCTATGTTAGTTTTAACTCAATTTTTTTTTTAAATTAACTCATACATAATGAAATGGATAGCTTTATCATTTCATAAGAAAAAAATATTGAAAAATATATAAATTCAGGAAAACTCGGCTTATTAGGCAAATCGGGCCTTGCATAGTAGGCCGAGTACGACGTTCTGGCTACTAGGTACAACATATATATGTATATATATATATATATATATATATATATATATATATATATATATATATATATATATATATAGCCAGACAATGGGACACCATTGCACACCCAATACCCAGACCACAAGCCCCAAAAGACCACAAGCAGGCCCACTGGGATAGCCCCATAATAGAAAAGACTGTCACAGCAATGATTGACAACGCAGATGCTGAAAACAAAGCCCGCCTCCTAGCGGTAACAGCACCCCACGCCGGGGATTTTTTATTTGCTGTGTCCAATGCAGCCCTGGGAACTCGCCTCAATCATGACGCTCTCCGCATTGGAGTTGCCCTTCGCCTTGCCGCCCCCATCCTCACCGAACACATGTGCATCTGCGGAACTGCGATGGCAGACCAATATGGTCGTCATGGTCTGGTATGTCGTAAATCACAGGGTAAGATTGCAAGACATGAAGAAGTCAACGACATCATCAAGAGGAGCCTCGCCACAGCCCGTTGCCCGGCACAAAAAGAACCACACTTATTAGGACCTAACGACTCTCAGAATCGCCCAAATGGGGTCACCTTATTATTATTAACATCTTTATTGACAAAATTAATTACAATTTTGCCTAATCTGAGGATTTTGATAAAGTCTTATTAAAGTGAGGATAATGCTAGTATTCACTGTCACGCAGGACAGAGGGTCATACATAAGACAATAGGTCTAAACTGTAGGCGGACGTACATATATATCATGGTTACAATCAATGTTTGAATGTACGGATATGTGAAAATATCTTTCTATTGTGCACTGCAACACAAGGGCAGGGATGGGTTCATAAGTGATGCAGCTTAGAAGTAATATAAATAAAAATTGTTCTTCATTCTTTAAAATGGACAAGCAAATTTTGGATAAATTGTTAGGGTGTCGTCCAGAACACCTGAGTCAATAAAATAGTTACACAGTTAGTGGTACAAGAGGCCAGGAGGTCTAAAGTCCTGTACGGTTTCACATTCAACAATATAGTGTTCTAGTGAATGCATTAAAAGTTTGTCACAGAGTTTACAATCTGAGTATTCTGGTAGTGGCTAAGCCTCACCAACCTGCCAGATGTGTCTATAGCCAAGGCGAATTCGCGCAATGACTACATCACATTGCCTGGTTCGGTTACTGTGCTGACCATACAAATACCTATTATTACAAAACTTGTCATAACTTTTAATACTGCAGCTTTCAGGTCTCTGGGCATTTCTTAGTTCTTCTAAATCTGAATTAATTTCTTTAATTTGTATGTTTCTAATAACTGCATTAGATAGTCCAAAGTCATAATCAATGTTTTATGATTTATAAATATAATCAACATATATATACTATTATGATACGTATACAATACGTATATTTGGATACGTATATGTTGATTCGATATCGTATTCATCCTACGTGCAGTACGTCAGTTTACAAGTGTATGATATATCCATTATTGTGCAGTGATATACGGGGATATTATACCAGTGTTAGTGTCACCCTGACCCCCCCCCCCCCCCCCCCCCACCCAACCCACAGGCCGGGCAGTTCCCGCTCACCCCCCACTTCGCCTCCCCACCCACGAGGCCACCTTGCCACCCACTACCTGGCCACCCACTACCGCGCCACACACCCATTGCTTGGTGGGTGTATACCCACCCATTGTATTGGCAAGTAACAGAACTTCAACCTGTTCCTCCAGGCATCCAGGCATGGCGCATGTCATAGCAGATACCCAGACTCCATTCATCTGAGTGGTAATTGCCATGTCCAGCTGACCATCCCTCCAGCCTCCGCCCGTCGTCCATCGTCCACCCTCCCACCCAGCGCCCGCCCATGTCGCACACTCTCAACAGACAGCCAGGCTGTTGATGAGCCAAGATAAGCCATCAAGCTGGAGGTAGACAAGGCCGATGTCAGACATGTGACTAGTGTGACAACGTTCGCTGTATCCGGTCGAGTGACGGTCACATACGCAATCATTTCCACAACGGAACCAGATGTTTGGGTTCTGGGCGCCCTCCCAGGGAGAACACCAATCAACAGCCTACACCGTCCGTCAGGCAAAACACCTCCCAGAGCTTCATTCCCACAGATAATTTATTAGAAGCTATCAAAACGACATCGGCCACAACCTTGCAACACATCCCTAAAGCAGCCCGCCCCCATGCAGCAGCCAAATTATCCGCCCTCCTGAGAAAGGTCAACAACTCTCCTGGAGCGACCCAAGCATGGCACAACCTCCTACTGTTTGGCAACATATGTCTGGCCACCCCGGCAAGGAAAGACAAAACCTTAGCTGCCTCAGTTATCAAAGCCATAAATGACTTTCCCACCCGCCAAACACACACCGAAACTACGACGTTGGTACAACATTCGAACAAGTTTTAACACCTCCTAACCAGTTATAACAACCAATATAGCAAGTTGTAACAACGTTCTAATACGTCATAAACACGTTAAGCCAAGATGTAATAACTTTATTACAAATTGTAACAAGCGGAAAATAGAGACAGTTTCGGTTTGTGTTTCCAGGGCAGGGAGGACAACCAGGTGCCCCTTCCGACTTGCGTGAGAAATACCCACGGCAGGAAAAGCCACAGTGGCGTATCTGAGACATCAAAAATCAGACCATCAGTCACCAAGAAAACAGAAGAGGGAAACACTATAGGCACAATAAGAGTCGTCACCAGTGAGGACTCAATTGCTGACAGAGATGCTACAACAGCTCAAGCCATAAGGGGCAAACACCCACCCAGGGCTCGGCGTAAGGACGACATTCTACAAGTTGGGGCTACTGGAGCAGAACCTCTCTGGGTGGCCGAATCTGTGGTCCATAAAGCAGCCTTGTCCTTCCCAACAGGATCAGCAGGTGGGACCACAGAACTAAAACCCAACCACATCAAACAAAGGCTCAGCCCTGCACTGGGTGACACTGCACAGGGCCTCTTGGTGGAACTAACCAGATTCACCAACATGTCTAGCTAGCAACATACCAGGGACCATAAGACCTACTTTGTTAATCAGGGGCTTTTCATATGTGATATTAGCAACGAAAGCTCGAGCTGTGTGAGCTGCCGCCTCACACCCTTGTAGAATGCCGAACCCGAGCTGTTTAGGCTTTAGCGTGTTGGCCACTGTCTCCTTAACTGTTCTCGCAGCAGTATGGGTTCGAGTCACTTCTGGGGTGTGAGTTTTCAGTTGCATATAGTCCTGGGGACCATTCAGGCTTGTTCGCATTTGTGTTTCTCACGTGTGCCCCAAAGAATGAGGTGATTTGATAAAATGCTATGCCCAAGATTACTATCCGAGTGCCGGCCGGGAAGTGGTTCATATAGCTTCGGCTATCACTTCCTTTTATCCGGTCGTGATGGTCTAGCGGATTAAGGCGTCCTGTATATACCAGTTGCGTTGCTCCTGGCAGTATGGGTTTGAGTCACTTCTGTGATGTGAGTTTTCAGTTGCATATAGTCCTGGGGACCATTCAGGCTTGTTCGCATATATATATATATATATATATATATATATATATATATATATATATATATATATATATATATATATAGCCTTCGATGTCGGCTCGAATATATAAATATATATATATATATATATATATATATATATATATATATATATATATATATATATATATATATATATATATATATATATATATATTTATATATAATTAGTTTTATTTAAAATTTGTATTCAAAAAAGGAGTTACATATAAGGTACAAAGATGATTATCATAAGTTGTCGAGTTCCTCCAGCTCCTCAGATGGCGGGCAGGAACCCTGAATGCAGTGTGCATTTCCCCTCTGTATCACACCGCTGAGGCGCTGGAAAAGCAAGCTGGAAGCTCTAGGGGTATCTTGTTGTTTCAATTAGCTTAGATCCCAATTCTTTCGAAAAACTTGTGGTACTCTTACCCCAGGCGCCGAGTGTGTCAGAAGCAATGGGGACAAAACTGTAGTGGTGATCCAGTTCTCTGTACTTATGGGACTTGGCTGATTACCTGTGAGTAGCAGCGTCGGTTGTGCAACACTGAAGTCAATGTAGGTGTTTGCCAGGGTTGTTACACCCATATAATCACATATAAACTGCTTGCCATTCTTCCAGGGGTTCACTGTGATACCATCTGGGCGACCAATAAGAGCAGCAGAGTTATGGGGCGTTAGGTAACGGGGCTCTCTCTCAGCTGGGCATCCAGCTGTTGTGAGGCTCCTCTTTTATATATATATATATATATATATATATATATATATATATATATATATATATATATATATATATATATATATATATATATGTCGTACCTAATAGCCAGAACGCACTTCTCAGTCTACTATGCAAGGCCAGATTTGCCTAATAAGCCAAGTTTTCATGAATTAATATATTTTTTCTAATTTTTTGCTTATGAAATGATAAAGCTACCCATTTCATTATGTTTGAGGTCAATTTTTTTTTATTGGAGTTAAAATTGACGAAGATATTTGACCGAACCTAACCAACCCTACCTAACCTAACCTAACCTATCTTTATAGGTTAGGTTAGGTTAGGTAGCCGAAAAAGTTAGGTTAGGTTAGGTTAGGTAGGTTAGGTAGTTGAAAAATAATTAATTCCTGAAAACTTGGCTTATTAGGCAAATTGGGCCTTGCATAGTAGGCTGAGAAGTGCGTTCTGGCTACTAGGTACGACATATATATATATATATATATATATTTAATGTTGTCTTTGCTAGATTATTAAATTTATAATATATATATATTATATATATATATATATATATATATATATATATATATATATATATATATATATATATATATATATATATATTTATATATATATATATATATATATATGTCGTACCTAGTAGCCAGAACGCACTTCTCAGCCTACTATGCAAGGCCCGATTTGCCTAATAAGCCAAGTTTTCATGAATTTATTGTTTTTCGACTACCTAACCTACCTAACCTAACCTAACTTTTTCGGCTACCTAACCTAACCTAACCTATAAAGATAGGTTAGGTAGGGTTGGTTAGGTTCGGTCATATATCTACGTTAATTTTAACACCAATAAAAAAAATTGACCTCATACATAAAGAAATTGGTAGCTTTATTATTTCATAAGAAAAAAATTAGAGAAAATATATTAATTCAGGAAAACTTGGCTTATTAGGCAAATCGGGCCTTGCATAGTAGGCCGAGTACGACGTTCTGGCTACTAGGTACAACATATATATATATATATATATATATATATATATATATATATATATATATATATATATATATATATATATATATATATATATATATATATATATATATATAATATATATATTATAAATTTAATAATCTAGCAAAGACAACATTAAATATTTCGAGTAGAAAATGCAGTAGCAATGCGACCATCAAGGTGGCGGAAGATACAGTGCTGTAAATATTGCTTAATAAGTTGAGATCTCGTTTGTGTTGTAGAGATATCTCTTATCAAGAGAACATATATCTTGAGTGGACAAATGGTTCTTATTGAGATGATAACATGTAATGAATTAAGATATTTGACGTATAAATATACTGTGTCTTATATAATGGGGAAGATGAAATACGACACGTTGCAGAAGAGATGCTTAACAGGGAGAAGGAGTCAGGGATCTCTTCTTTTATTCTAGAGATGCTTCATGGGGTCCCTCCCTCCTGATTATCCTCAGGTAGTCCCTGTGACTACCCAGTCCCTCCTGATTATCCTCAGGTAGTCCCTGTGACTACCCAGTCCCTCCTGACTATCTTCAGGTGGTCCCTGTGACCACCCAATCCCTCCTGACTATCTTCAGGTGGTCCCTGTGACCACCCAATCCCTCCTGACTATCTTAAGGTGGTCCCTGTGACCATCCAGTCCCTCCTGACTATCTTCAGGTGGTCCCTGTGACCACCCAATCCCTCCTGACTATCTTCAGGTGGTCCCTGTGACCACCCAATCCCTCCTGACTATCTTAAGGTGGTCCCTGTGACCATCCAGTCCCTCCTGACTATCTTCAGGTGGTCCCTGTGACCACCCAGTCCCTCCTGATTATCTTCAGGTGGTCCCTGTGACCACCCAGTCCCTCCTGATTATCTTCAGGTGGTCCCTGTGACCACCCAGTCCCTCCTGATTATCTTCAGGTGGTCCCTGTGACCACCCAGTCCCTCCTGACTATCTTGAGCTGGTCCCTGTGGTCACCCTTCTACCCAACATTGGAGGAGAATGGACTTGATATGCATATGTATTGCTCTCCTGAGCTACACACAGTTGCTTATTTGGATATCCCCAAGGAATATACATGCAAGTCCATTATGTATTCTGATCTCCGTGTTAGTGAACATGGCTTGCTGAATATAGATTAGAAAGAATTAACTATCTCATTGTGTCTTTTTGTGGTACGTTTGATAATAGTAATGGATATATATATTGACATGTTTCTTTCCTCTTGATGAGCTTCTTTCATATGAAATTTGCATGGCAGAATCTGGTTCACGTTTGCTTTGATGTCATACAAATCCTTGATACGTTCAAAGTATTTTAGATCATTATTTTTATTTTATAATTTAGTTTAAATTAATAATGTTCTCGTATTTAAAATTCCCTGAATATTCAGATATGCAAAGGATTCCGTGTAGTTCTCTCTCACAGTATTGTTTAGTTATACAGTACTTATCTTTATTCTTCTTTATAATCCCCTTTAAATATATTGTATTGACTGGCAGCATTAACACTAATGGGAAACGTCCCCAGTCGGGGAATGACGTGTCTATTAAATGGAATTTCTACTTTACTTGTATCTTTATATATTGTATGTTTGGCAAATTTATTATTTATGAATATTAATCAGTGGAACTGAAGCTGCAAGCCTACACACTGGAAAATCTAGACCAATGTATAGAGCAAGTGGCTCAAGAAGGTGGAGTCTCACGAAAGACTCGTGCATACTTACTTGCTCATAGAAAATGGGATCTACCAGGGAAACAGAACAGGTCCACTGAGTAAAATTAGCATTAGCCATAATTCAGATTACTTTACGACAAGTTTTAAGCTGTACCTTCCGTTGCTAAATTAAATTGTACAATAAATCATTAAATTATCATCACAATATAAAAGTAACAATGCGTTTGATGGAACTGTATCACCCAATGAAAGTAAAACCGGTGTGGCAACAAGTACATGTGTAGTCGGCGGCGTAGGGTCTCCTCGAACGCTCACGAACCCCACCGGGATAAACAAGTGACTTATTTCTTTATGTTTCAACTATTTTTATTTTGTTACGATCTCTCCAATCCAAAAATATATATACATTACTCCTATTTTACTCAATAGTATGTAGACATTTTTTCCTTATTTGTATTTGTAATTTGCTATAATTAAGTCTTTTAAAGATATTTCTACAAGCAAATATATAATAGTGTGGTTTTAGTGACAAGAGTTGATGGTGATAGAAGCGAGCGAAATACTAATTTCATCGGACACATGGTCGAATAGTTGGATTTCGCTGTAAAGTTCTCTGCTCACCAGTGTCTGACGAACGATGTGAGGAGGTGGTCGGTGGGCTTACTGGTGATAAAATGTGCTGCTTTTGCCCTCAATTGGGTGAATTCATTGGTGATAATGTGCGGATGTGATAGCACAGTGTCTACTGTAGTCCTTATAGGCGGTATTAAGTGCAATATATTCGAAATGGTAGTGAGCAGAGTGTGAGAAAGGCAGGCGATGGTGCCAAGTCACTGAGAGAGGTGGTGGTGGTGTGGACAAGTTGTAACCATCAAACCTTCCTCTATCAGCATTATTCACCAGCTGGATTACAACACCTGGTTGTGGCCTAGACTCTGGGATTATGATATTTATTGAATTATTTATTGCAACTATTTTATATTAATCCTTTGGGCCGAGTGACCATTGCTTGTGAAACGTGTAGAAGCAAGTGTAAAGAGGATTTTAACTAAAAAAAAAAAGTATACTTTTTTAAGTGGTGTTATCGCTGTATGAACCGTGCATTATTCCGTGTGGTCATCAGTTAATGTAGTGCGTTTGTAAACCTCGCCAGACTTTGTGGTGATTGGATTGAGAAAAAAAACTAGATAAGAAAACTTAACTGGCCAGCTGTAGAGGGAAACTAACTTAACCTCTTATGTGATTAAAGGAAAATTACCACGAATCCAAAACGTGTGTATTGAATTTATCCACAAGTTTAGCATACTACTAGTACTACCCTCCAGTGTTAGTAGAGTCGCTACCAGAGTGTGTAGTGTCAACCAAAGTGCACTGAAACTCTTGCTCAACTAAAGATTATTTTGTATCTTAAGTACTTTTGGTTTAAAGGGAAGATATATGCAGTGCTAACTGGAATGATTTTATCCGGGCGAGCGCTAGCGGGCGCCCTTACCATGGTTCCCACTGCAGTCATCCATGACAACCTCTGCTGACTATGTTGGGTGAGTACCTCTCACTATTTCCAGAAGCCTTAAGTTGCATTCTGTAGCGAGTATTGTTTGGAATATTTTATGTAATAGTACATCATCTTTAATCAGTCAACTTGTATGGAATGTTGCTGGCTGGTAGGGTGGCGGAAGAACACGTATGTACTTACCTCATCTGCACTGCGCAATTGGTGTGAAGTAGTGAATTTTTTTTTTTGTAAGTTTAAAGATGTTGCACAACTCTCGCAAAGCTGGAATTCTGAAAAATAGGTTCTGATGTTAAGAGTAGTTGGCCGCGTGACTTGAAAATGTGGCCTCTGCTTATTGGATTTAAATTTGTTTTTATTGAAAGTTGGCATTATGATTATATTTGTATAAATATAAAAACCTTTAGTTGGTTTTATTTGATGTGAGGGTTATGTTCACAACTATTTTGAAAAGGCCAAGACAAGCTGCAACTGTAGTTTGAGAACACAAGGCACATACAAATTTATAATATAGTAATCAAGGTAAAGGGAAATACCTGTTGTAACCTAATTAATTAACTGTGGCGTCTTCCTCTTCAGTTAGTCTACACATTACAATTAAATAGAAGATATTTTGATGACATTCAATGGCAGTAAATTCCAAAATAAAATCATAATTTCCTCATAAAAGCTTTTCCTATAAACATTGTTTCCCTTGTGACTGTAAGGCAACATTCTTAAAGGAGGCATAGGCCTAAGGGTCAATCCTCTTGGTAGTCTCCGTTTGATTACATAACCTTTTTGAATTACACTACAATGAAATGTAAGCTACAGCTGCTGAAATTCATTCCTCCAATAAAATATTACATATAACAACAGTACAGTATACCTTCAAAATATCGATCATTACCTGTCAAGGAATTCAAACAGACCATACTTTGTTCTATTAATAAATGAAATACAGCACTGCAATTGGAATGAAACAGCTTGGGACACTGGGTAAAGCTGCTAATTCAAATAAGGCCCTAGTGTATCAACTAGACAACTCTGATCTCAAATAAGGTAAGCAAATAGGTTGTAAAATGTATTCTTATACAATGGGATGGTAACATTGACAAACCTTCGGCTTCCTGTCCTCGTCGAAGCTACTAGAATGTTAGTGGCCATTAGGTAGTGGAACAAGGTGTGTGGAAACTACTTCCATTTGCAAATTGGGAATCAGGTACAGTAGTATACTATAACATCCAGAGAATTAAAACAGAAAAAGTCACAGGTTTTGAGAGCCTTATCAACCAGAATGTTAGTTCTTGCAGCTTGCACTCCAATATAGACACTGCAGCCTGGTTGATTAGTCATTACAATTATAGGTTTTTACCATATTTCCCCTGTTATGGCCTCACTTAACCAGTAACCATGTTCTTTTCATACAACTTTCTATATGGCCTTAGTGCTGCCGCCTCTTACCAGATCCAACTCCAAGTCAGGGTTAAGTTATTAAGAACGGAGCAGTAATAGACAATCCAACTGGAATGGGGGAATAAATAACACCAAACAAAATCATTACCACATGTATTTCAATCTGATGATCAACTAAATACACCTATTACTTATATATACAGCACAGGTAACACCGTATTGGTCACTGTCACACAGGACACTACAAAAGAACTTCTGGGGTCTTATATCATGGCGAGTTTTCCGTTGTACAACACTCAAGGTTCCTTCCCTAATCCTTTCTTCTAAGGTACTCATGCCGGCGAGTCAAATTTTCTCAGCAATTCACGGGTCAGTCCGTCCACAGAATTATCATTATCACAAACTTTCTCTAAAAGTTTCACCTCTAACAAGCTTTAACTTAGAGGACAGACGTACGCTAATTCCATCTCGTACTACCTAAGTACAGCTTAGGTGAGGATGCACACACACACACACACACACACTAGAAATTTTCAGGAAGACCTTCACTAGTCAATGAGTGGTTATCTTGAGGTTATCTTGAGATGATTTCGGGGCTTTAGTGTCCCCGCGGCCCGGTCCTCGACCAGGCCTCCACCCCCAGGAAGCCAGCTGACTAACTCCCAGGTACCTATTTACTGCTAGGTAACAGGGGCATTCAGGGTGAAAGAAACTTTTACCCATTTGTTTCTGCCTCGTGCGGGAATCGAACCCGCGGCACAGAATTACGAATCCTGCGCGCTATCCACCAGGCTACGAGGCCCCCTAACTAACAGTTGGTGGCTAGAATTCAGTCCCAGCAAGTGTAAGGTGATAAACATAATGAAAGTGAGAAAGGAGATGGTCCACGTCAATTGAAAAATGTTTGCTTATGAGCATATCTAAGGAGATGACGTCTACAGGAATCGCAGAGTGAAAAAATATTGCAATTATATCCTCCCAATCAATCCCATATCTAACACCGAAGGTGCACAAAGAGGATAATACTGGCAGTATCTGGAGTGCTGGCAAATATTTTAACATTGTTTAGAACCCTAAATCAGGACACCTTCAAGGCAGTCTACACAGCCATTGTAAGACGAATACTGGAATATGCAGCACTGGCCTGGAATCCATATACGTATTGTGACGCATAAAACCTAACCGGAAAAAGTACAGATGTTTTAACAAGATTAATGCTAGAACTGTTAAACTTTGGGAACAAGTTCAGGGAACTGGACCTCACAAACCTGGAGAGAACAAGCATGAGCACAACATACAAGATACTGACAGGAATAGACAAGGTGGACAAGGACCTCCTTAAATTGAAAATGAAAGCTGGAGGTACAAATGAAGAAAATACTTGTACCCTGTTTGGGTATTCAACAAGTGGAATACATTGAAAGACGTTATGGAAGTCACCAGCATCCACAACTTTAAGGCCAGATTCGACAAAAAAGTCAAACATCAGATTAGTTAAATTATAAAACCGCCAGTAAAAAAAAAATAAGACTAATAGGCAAGGCATAAAAAGCTAGGCCTCGCTTCCATCTAGTCATTGATAGGTAAGCACAAACACGCCTCTCCCCCCCCCACACACACACCCAGCCTACTTGCTCCTGACCCCCCCCCCCCCCCACACACACACACCCAGCCTACCTGCTCCTGACCCCCCCCCCCCCACACACACCCAGCCTACCTGCTCCTGACCCCCACACACACACCCAGCCTACCTGCTCCTGACCCCCACCCCCCCACCCCTGCAGCCTACTCCCTAAACCAGAACTAAATCTCTTCTCCCCCAATCCCTGCCACTTACAATCCACCCCATGACTAACCAAAATAAGCCTAATACCTCCGCACCTAGGTCTGTGCCCATCAGTTGCTGTTGTTTTAGATTCAGCTACTCGGAACAAAAAGTTCCAAGTAGTACGGGCTATGGTGAACCCGTTGTGGACTTATCTGGCACAGGAGCGGGGCTGTAACCTGTAACCTGTCCACCAGTCCTCTCCCCTACCCTTATACTTTCCCTCTAGCATTCATCTACCACTTCATCATACAATAAACCCCAGCCTTATATAACCCCCAGCCTTGTATAACCCCCAGACTTATATAACCCCCAGCCTTATATAACCCCCAGCCTTATATAACCCCCAGACTTATATAACACCCAGCCTTATATAACCCCCAGCCTTATATAACCCCCAGACTTATATAACCCCCAGCCTTATATAACCCCCAGCCTTATATGACCCCCAGCCTTATATGACCTCCAGCCTTATATGACCCCCAGCCTTATATAACCCCCAGCCTTATATAACCCCCAGCCTTATATAACTCCCAGCCTTATATAACCCCCAGCCTTATATGACCCCCAGCCTTATATGACCCCCAGCCTTATATGACCTCCAGCCTTATATGACCTCCAGCCTTATATGACCCCCAGCCTTATATGACCCCCGGCCTTATATAACCCCCGGCCTTATATAACCCCCAGCCTTATATGACCCCCAGCCTTATATGACCTCCAGCCTTATATGACCTCCAGCCTTATATAACCCCCAGCCTTATATAACCCCCAGCCTTATATGACCCCCGGCCTTATATGACCCCCGGCCTTATATAACCCCCAGCCTTATATGACCACCAGCCTTATATAACCCCCAACCTTATATAATCTCCAGCCTTATATAATCCCCAGCCTTATATAACCCCCAGCCTTATATGACCCCCAGCCTTATATAACCCCCAACCTTATATAACCCCCAACCTTATATAACCCCCAGCGAGACGAGAGATATCAAATAATATACACATTGAAAATACTGGAGGGCCAGGTCCCAAATCTTCACAGTAAAATAACAACATACTGGAATGAACGCTTTGGAACACTATAAACATCAGATGTCCACGGTTGTTCAACACCTTCCCAGTTGAGTATAAGGAATATTGCCGGTACAACCGTGGACATCTTCAAGAGAAAACTAGATAGTTTTCTTCAAGAAATGCCGGACCAACCGGGCTGTGATGGATATGTGGGCCTGCGGGCCCTCTCCAAGCAACAGCCTGGTGGACCAACCTATCACAAGTCAAGCCTGGCCTCAGGCCGGGCTTGGGGAGTAGAAGAATTGCCAGACGTATCAAACTTCAGCCTTATATACCACCCCCTCCCCCACCTCCCTACTCATGGCAACTACTCATAACAGTGGAAAATGTCCGTATTTACTACCAATTCCTACTAACTGGTTCAGGATATTTCAGTTTGTGGCGTGGTAGAATTATTTTATTAAGAAAATTGTATTAAGTTTTTATTAAGGTTATTTAATAATTAAGATTATTAATTAATAAATTAATGTGTTAATAAATGATTAATTTAATTAATGGACTGATTTAGGTCCATTAATTTGATATTTATGTACTAGTAATAGTAGATTCTCCTCAAAGTTACCCTTAGGCCTTCTTTCCGCTGATTTAGTTGATTTTGAAGAAGTTAGCCACAGTGAAGCCTCATTGGTTCCGGTTGCTCACCACTTCCTTCCAGATGAGCCTGAAGTAATACAACTTTGTAAACATGGCATCTCGAGTTAGCTGTTTTAGCGATCTCTCTGACATTTAATTAAGCAATTAAATAATTATCCTTGTTCAGTGTTTTATATTTTATATAAATATAGATAATTAAGGAGGATAATTTATATAATTATCTTCCTTTAAATAATTATCCTTGTTCAGTGTTTTATTTTGTTTTAAAACAATATGCAGGTAATCTTATTAAGTATACGCTTAACTGCATATTATTTTAATAATCTAGTCTTGTACGAACATTCTTAGGTATTGCTATTGAAATTTAAGTGGGGTGGGGACTTTAAAGTTCCTTAACCATGGCATATTCTCAGTCAAGCTAAAATCAAAATTGTCTTCGTATAGTCTTGCAACAAGTTGAAAAGTTTGTGTCCTTGAAGTATTTCAAGTGAGGCGCAATGTTTTTGTTTAGTGATTGTGAGATCGGATCTGGCAGATTTGAAATACCTTTATTTCTAAACTGACACTTTAGTAAACTGTTATTCCTTGGTTTTACATGTGTTTTTATAGGACTTCTACGAACTATTTAGGATACGTGCTAAATTTTAAAATTCCATAAGAGGCTTTGCATTTTGATATATTTCATTGTATGGTATATAAACCGTATTAAACTAGCCTTTGCTTAGTTATTCCTTTCGTTAACATGCACAAAGAAATCACATTAACGTGTTGTATCAATGAGGAAATCAGTAGAACCAAAAAGTAGGAGTCATGGGAAGGATTCAAACCTATGCTCTGGGTTCTCCTCGGTACTTTTTTTTTTATCTTTTTCGTTAATATGTTTTGAGGAAATTTATAGCTGTTTGCCAATGTTTTTATCCACATGTATTTTATTTAACAATAGCACTCAAAGCTGAATATTCGCTTGTGTATGTGGTGACAAATATTGGCTTACTATAGTTCATTTGCGCACTATACTAGGCCTAGAAATGTTAATATTTGGGGTTTAGGTTTATTTTTCCGTTCTCAATAAAATTAAAAGTACAAAGGTAAAATTTTCAGTAGGCCATCACTACATATTATACTTTCAAGTGTGATAGCTTTGAGAAGAGCAAGATTATCATTACCTTTCTTGGTGACGGGTGTGTACTTAATCTACATATTGTACTTATAATAATTATTAAGTACAATATATATAATAAGTACTATCATTTTGGGAGGATGGGTTGGTGCATTCACATTCATGGGGTCTCACAATAATAGGCAGAATTGTATCCTAGAAAGCATGGACCGTTATGTCTAAGCCAGAACGATTTTGAACATTTTCCAATACAGTATATCTTTCACGCTATATTGACTCCGTGAATTACATAAGCCTAGTTTTATTTAGTCTGTAGAAGGCAATATTGAAGAATTATTCAGCCTATTCAACTTGTTTTGACCATTACATTTTCACCGAAAAACCGTTCTTTTGAAAACGTTGAAAGACCAAAATATTCCTTGGGAGTTGAGGACTCATTTATTAAGTTTGCTAAGTTACCGGATCAGCTTGTCTGTTATAACTTCGGGCAGCAAAGACAGTCTCACAGACCAGACAATCACTTGGGAACGCTGGCCATGGGTCAGGCAGCCGGAGGAGAAAAAGAACTCGAAATTGTTGACAGGTAATTGTTGCTCATTTGTGTGCGCAATTTTCCATTAGGCTCCATTTCCATTAGGTATAAATTACTAGTCACTTCTGGAAGCCAGCCTAGCTTATACGTGCATGTAAAGATTTGGCAACTGCGTATGGTAGGCATACTAGCAAATTACAGTGTGGAATCTTTGTGGGTAGTGGCTTCCGCTGGGGGTTCCTGTGCGCCCGTCGTTCCTCTGGCGCGACCCTCCTATCAGAAATGGTAGCGACCTCGCCTCACTACCTGCCCGTCTCAAGTGCTGACTAATAGCTTCAGACCAACCATGTTGTTGAAAACGAAGTTAAACTATTATGCTATTAAGATTTATGGCAGGGCAATACTCATCATATAGAAGGCAACTCCTTGAAACAACTGCAAGTTTAGTAACCAAGTTTAGTGCTGAAAACATTTGTTGCTTCATACTACGCTGGTAAACATAACATGGCATTGTATGATAAACTGAAGAGACAATCCTAAGTTTATTAACCTATTTGTGGAATCCATAAGGTTTTGCATAGCAAATCCAACTTGATTAATAAGAAAGAACGGAAAAGAGATGTAGAGTCTAGACCCTTATGCGACTGAGTTGTAATTGCTTTGCTGGATTGTAAAAGTTGTCACAGTATATAGTAACAAAGATATAAACACTACTATAAGACGACACCTGAACCGGTGGTACAACCCTGAACCAAGAACAGAAATACACAACACTTCCAATAAAATTATATTACAAATCAATCATGCATACGGAACATAAAGAAGAAGAAATAATAATGAAAGAAATAATCCGTAAAGGAGTAAAAAGCACAACTCCTTACCAAAGCATAAACCTAATCATATACTGTACTATAAAACAATGAAGACCAGCGATCTCATCAAAAACAGCCCAAAGCCGACGGAGAACCCATCACAGCAGTCGAACGTGGTATATATGTACACTTTACACACACACACACACACACACACACACACACACACACACACACACACACACACACACACACACACACACACACATATATATATATATATCCCCATGAAGGAAGTAGCCTTCAATCAAAGTACATAGGTATGACGTCGACCACGGTCACGAGGCGTTTGACCTGTCATCTTCAATCGGGTGCCGCAAAAAAATCACAAGAGAAAGCCCATGATATTACCCTAACAAGAGAAATGTTTAAAAATACAAATACTTGCATAATAAACAAACCTCAAAATGTGAGAAGATTGCAAAGTCTTGAAGCCATTCACATGAAAGTCGAACAACCTACAATAAATATCCATATAATGGAACTATTCACTGTACCCATCATGAGAGTAAGAACAACACCGGAACGTGAAGATTGACGACACTGCTCAAAACGCCACGCCCACTACACCTGATTAATCTTTGTAAAAAAAATAGCTTTATTCTTTACCCTTTACGCCATATACTTCACTCCTTTATGGCTTATTCTTCACTATCTTTATCCCTTATTCTTCATGCCTTTAAGCCTTACTCTTCACCATTTGTAGGTACCTGACCCCTTAACGGTATAAACCCAAAACACCCAGAACAGTCCCTTCACTTGAGAATGAACCATGTAGGTTCGAAACGTGCAAATTTATAATAAGTGTAATACATTCTAAAGTGAATTATTCTTTTAGTTTACGTAGAACAAAGTTGACATTTGGAGAAATCCTCTTCCAGTTAAACCAAGACGCAAGAACACTAGTCAGAGGGATAGAAGCCCTAAACAAGGAAATAATCAATACAGAATATGCAGTCATATTCAATGAAACATTTCTAACTGAAAACCTGCTACCAATAAACACACACACGCACACGCACACGCACACACACACACACATACACACACACAATAGCAAGAATAATCATATCGAAAGATTTAATTTTTAATGACACAATAAAGTAGCTGTCATAACTATAAGAAAAATTACAGATTGGGTAACTAGAACCTTTCAAACAAGAGGTGCCATACCATTATATATTTTAAGAGACTAGTGCTTTCTGGGGTGGAATATTCTTGCACACTAACACTCCCGTTCAGCGCTAGAGAACGTACAAAGTTTTTTTACTTCCCGAATCCACTCAATAATGCATATAAATTATTGAGACTGCTTAATCTATTCTTTATAACGCAGGCGAGAGATTCATAATAATTTACACTTGGAAAATATTAGAGGGACCCGCTCTAAATCTGCACACGGAAATAACTCCATATGAGGCCAGGTGGCATGGCAGGATGTCCAAAATAACCCCGCTGAAAAACTGGGGTGCAATAAGTACCTATCTACCTGTTGCGCTGAGAGACAATTATATTAACACTCTCCCTATAAACATAAGGGGCATTACTAGCCGATTACTAGCATATCGGATCAACCGGGCTATGACTCATACTAAGACTGCAAGCAGCTGTGCCTAACAGCCTGGTTGACCAGACCACTAACCAGGAGGTCTGGGACTAAACACCATGGATTTTGGTCCCCGGAACTAACAACAGGGTTCAACATCCTCCCAGCGAGCATAAAAAATATTGCCGGAACAACCGTGGACACCTTCAAGAGAAAACTAGATAGTTTTCTTCAAGGAGTGGTGGACCAAACTCACAAGTCAAGCCTGGCCTCGGGCCGGGCTTGGGATGTAGAAGAACTCCCGGAACCCCATCAAGCAGGTATCAAACAAGCAGGGAAAGGTGAATAACAGATAGGTGGGAGGGTTTGCTGTGAGGGAAGGAGAGCTAGCAGGTAGGGCGGGAGGGAGGGAGAGAGCGAGATGACTTGTGGGTCGGTGGTTGGGCGGGCGTGTTAGTGACGGTGTGAGTGGGCAGGAGAGGGAGGGAGTTATTGTGACACAAAAATACCAGTAAAGCTACTGATTCTTGCCCCATCCCGTGGTTGGTCGTCTGTTAAGAGTAGGAATAATAGATGGCGACTGAGGTTATGTTGTTCTCTCTCCCTGCTGCACACACACTTAGTCGTGGTCCAAAAGGCCCGAGTTCGATTCCCGACAGAAACAAATGGGCAGAAAACTTCCACCGGATACTGCTGTTCACTAGTAGTAAGTAGGTACCTGGGAGATAGCTGCTACAGGCTGCTTCCTGGGGATGTGTATGTGTAGAGTTAGTACATTAGACGACCAATGGTTAAAAAGGCTGAGTCCAAGAGGTAATAGCTGGATCCTGCAGGTACATATAGTAAACACACTCTCTTGATGTGTTATATTATTATATGCCTTAAATACATTAATATTCATATTTGCGTAGTGCAGTCGATATAAACAGCCTTTCAAATAGTTATCACAGCGCAAGTGTGTCCTTGGAAGAAGTGGAACCCTCGGAACCAACTACGAGTAAAATGTAGCATTATATAGTACTGATCACACTGAAATGAATATGCAAGCTAATTCTTGTGGCATCCTATGATCCACCCAGTCAACTTGTCACCTGCTTATCCATCCATCCATCTAATGTACTATCGGCTTTATCCAACCTGTCCTTTGATGAACCATCCATCCAACCCGCCGTCTGCTTTTATGTCCATCCCATCTCCAGCAGCAGATGGCAGAGGCAACAGCATGATAGAGAAGGTTTTTTCAGGCTAGGCAGGCGAAGGAGGGAAATAAATTTTCCAAAGCTTTTCAACTTCTTCTCTTTAGCCGATCTCTTTCGGCTTTCAAGAGACAACTTGATAATCCCCTCCAAGGGGTACCTGACCAGTCGTGCTCTTGGTCGCTACGTCAGGCTGCGTGCATCGGCGTCCAGGAACCTGTTATCCAGACAGCCAACCATGAGGCCTGAAAGGAGGTCGGGCCGCGGAGACATTGATCCTCGGAACCAACTCAAGGTAAGCTCTAGGTAAGTTAGCTTTGCCTTCGGGCTCTCTTGTGAGATATGTGACACATCGTCCGCTTGTTGCACAATTTTTGGCCATTAATCCCCAGGGCGTCCACTTGAGTGTGGAGTCTTTACGGAAGGTTAGTACAGTATTTTATTATTGTTCTTGTCAACTTTGTTCTCATTATTAATGTTCACTACGTGTTATTGGGATGGTAATAATGGGTGTTGTGTAGGGATGAATGGGGAGGGTGATCGCCCTCAGGGAGCCGTGATCGCCCTCAGGGAGCCGTGATCGCCCTCAGGGAGCCAGTGGCCAACCTGAGGACAATGGTTATAGCAAGGATGGTGAACTAGAATGGCTGTATCAGTACTTCCTCTAGTTATTCAAACTCTGCTGGCAACATGTATGCTAATTTTGTCACGGCAAGCAGGCAAGTCTAGTATATCCCCGAGGCAACTGTCAAGTTCCCTTTCCTTTCCAGGTAAAATATTAGAAGGACTGGTGCAAAATGTGCACACGGAAATAACACCACACCAGACCAGGAGGTATGGCAGGTGTAGAAGTAATCTCGTTAAAAGCAAGGATGCAGTAGATATAGACCACTATCAACATTAAGGTCCCAGGACTTTTAATCACTCTCCCTGCACACATACAGGGCATAACAGGCTGACCTCTCCCAGTGTTCAAAAGAGAACTTAACGAATGACCCCCCCCCCCCCACCCAAAAAAAAAGACGTGATCGACCAGGCTGTGATTCATACGTCAGACTACAAGTAGTCTATAATTACACATGAAAAATATTAGAGGGGCAGTGGCTTTGTAATATAATCCGTTTTGAAAACAAAGGGTCCATATCAATTACACGCTGGACAATTTTTTTGCAAGAAGTGCAGAACCAACCGGGCTGTAGTGGATACGTGGGCCTGTAGGCAGCCCCAAGCAACAGCCTGGTAGGACCATGCTCTCACAAGTCAAGTCTGGCCCCAAGCTCGGCTTGGAAAGCAGAACTCACTGAAGAATTCCCAGAAACCTATCCAGGTACACTCCAGGTTATGAAAATAACTTTACATAACTCAATTCTAATGATCAAATTGCAGTCTCGAAATGGTTAAGATGCTAACGATGTTTGGGGCCTTTATTAGGGTGATAATTTTGGTTTGTAGTGATAACGATTGGGAACGGTAGATAGGACAACTATGGCGAGACTAATTACGGTGATTAGTAGTTTGGGAAAAATAGTTATGGCACGATAACAATGGGTGGATGATAAATTAGGATGATGACGATGATTGGGTGGTAATTAGGATGATAACGATAGTTAGGTGGTAGTTAGGGGGATGTAGGTGGTGAGGACTGGGAGCGAGCCCCACCTCCTGTCGTCGGCCAGTAATCAATACAACGGCGCCTCCCTCAAGGTCCCGCTGCTACCAAGACTTACCATCCTGCATGACGCACCCTATGGCCAGCCATCCTGCATGACGCAGCCTATTGCCCAGCCATCCTGCATGACGCACCCTATTGCCTAGTCATCCTGCATGACGCAGCCTATGGCCAGCCATCCTGCATGACGCAGCCTATTGCCTAGCCATCCTGCATGACGCAGCCTATGGCCAGCCATCCTGCATGACGCAGCCTATTGCCTAGCCATCCTGCATGACGCAGCCTATTGCCTAGCCATCCTGCATGACGCAGCCTATTGCCTAGTCATCCTGCATGTCGCAGCCTATTGCCTAGTCATCCTGCATGACGCAGCCAATTGCCTAGCCATCCTGCATGACGCTGCCTATTGCCTAGTCATCCTGCATGACGCAGCCTATGGCCAGCCATCCTGCATGACGCAGCCTATTGCCTAGCCATCCTGCATGACGCAGCCTATGGCCAGCCATCCTGCATGACGCAGCCTATGGCCAGCCATCCTGCATGACGCAGCCTATGGCCAGCCATCCTGCATGACGCAGCCTATGGCCAGCCATCCTGCATGACGCAGCCTATGGCCAGCCATCCTGCATGAAGCAGCCTATGGCCAGCCATCCTGCATGACGCTGCCTATTGCTTGGCCGTCCTGCATATATATTTCCTCTCTACAATGAATGATTGCCTATGGTTAACATAACACACACAACTTATGTAGGTAATTTTCGCGTGGCACATTTCAGCGATCCCCTACGTGCTTGATGGGGTTCTGGGAGTTGTTCTACTCCCCAAGCCCGGCCCGAGGCCAGGCTTGACTTGTGAGAGTTTGGTTCACCAGGCTGTTGCTTGGAGCGGCCCGCAAGCCCACATACCCACCACAGCCCGGTTGGTCCGGCACTCCTTGGGGAAATCTCTTGACGATGTCCATGATTGTTCCGGCAATATTTCTTATGCTCGCTGGGAGGATGTTGAACAACCGCGGACCTCTGATGTTTATACAGTGTTCTCTGATTGTGCCTATGGCACCTCTGCTCTTCACTGGTTCTATTCTGTATTTTCTTCCATATCGTTCACTCCAGTACGTTTTTATTTTACTGTGTAGATTTGGGACCTGGCCCTCCAGTATTTTCCATGTGTATATTATTTGGTATTTCTCCCGTCTCCTTTCTAACGAGTACATTAGGACAGCTTTGAGACGATCCCAATAATTTGGGATCTTTGAGATGATCTTATGTACTGTATACTGCATTATGTTACTCGGTAATTCGCTTTATAACAAACTCCTGTTTCCAAAATATTATTTACTCAGCCTTTCCTGAATCTAGTCTTCATGACCCAGTGTTTCTTGCTCTATTGTGTGTTAATATATTTAGCACCTTATTAATATATCCATTTTGTATACATCAGTCATATGTTCGCTTTCTCTTCGTCTTTTTAGTTAATGTAAATTAAATTTTATTTATCTCTTCGTTAGGGAGATTTATAATACCCGGAATTAGAATTAGTCATCTTCCTCTGTACATTTTCTGAAGAATTTATGTATATTCTATAGTATTATACAGCATAGGCTATTGACAATGAATTCTGCAGGATGCAGCCTGTTGCCGAGGTATCCTGTATGGTGACGCTTGATTTCCAGTCATTAGACATGGCTGGACAATGGAAACTACCTTGAGTTGGTTCCCTTTCTCAAACCATGCCTCATGGTTCGCTGTGTAGTCAACCAGCTTGTTAGACGATACTGCCCGCAGTCTGACATATGAATCGCAGCCTGGTTGATGGTACACATTAGTGTTTATAAAGTTCTCTTGAATTTCGAAAAATGTCTGCAGTAATTAGCCTAGCCTATTGTCTTTTTTGCCCTTGACAACGCTTCTATTTCTCAGCCATACTGAATGAAACTCTCCTATTGCTTTGTCATTTCTGCATTATCAGCCTTATTGACTTAAGGCTGTCTTATTGACTTAACATATGCTTAGCTGCATGTATAAGACATACTCATCGTACTATCCATTTTCTGTTGCAAGTCGTGGTGCATACCTATTTCGTGTTAATAATTTTATAATTTCGTGCACCAACCCTTCCCCCCCCCCCCCCCGACTGATTAATGAATGTCTGAAGGACCCCTCCACCCCAACCATCCTTGATAACGGTCCACTGCTCACTTGTCATGCACGCATTGGATACTATGCCCAGTCCATCCGTTTAGCATCTTAGTGTTTTAGAATTGAAATTTTCACCAAATTGTATTCATCTGGAGGTGATATTCATTTTAAATATGCACATGATTAGATATAGAGAAACATGAAAATATATTGTTGGATGTTTGAAGGAACTCGAGTTTGTTCGGAGAACTTCATGTAAGAAATTATGGAGTTCTTGCTGAATCGTAGTTGCAGAGCACGCAGAGAGAAAACTTGCATGGGGTGATTAAGACTTGGGCCTAGGCTGAACGTTTTCTGCACCTTCTCCAGGTCAGTAACTTTGGTTTCCATCCTTATATGGAGCAATAATATTCCACCCCTAGAGGAAACTAGATCTAGTCTGTTAAATGTGTCATCATTAGTTTTGCATCTCATGTATGAAATTATTCTTAAATATAGCCTATCATTGGCTATTTTGTTTTATTGCGGTTGCGCCTTTTAGTTTATTGTTTTCTTTAAACGTAGGCCTAAAATCTTCTGAAATTATTAAGTTAAGGCCTACTCTGATTTCTTTTACGTTTTATTTTCATCGTATGGTTGGGATATGATTTTAAAGTTTTTCTGTAGCCTGCGGTTAACATTGTTATTACTTCTATGTTTTCATAAGCCTTGATCATATTGTACAGTTGCTTCACTGAATACCATACTGTATACTTAGCATGCCTTATGTCACAAGGTAGGGTTGCAAACTCTTAGAAATGTTAGATAACAGTAGTCTACTATAATTGGTCTTTGTCGAATACGAGCAGTTCTAGAGCAAGTTCAATACCCCTAGAGGACAGCTGTTTAAACGTGTAGTGCCCTGCTTGAGGCTTACATTTATATATAATCGTTTTCTTCCCGGTAAAATATATCGACTGGAGTAGGCCAGTGAACCCCCTAAAAAAAGTGTATCCGTAAATAGTATTTGAATTATTTTTAAGAACAGGAAAACCGGGTTGTAATTCATCAGTGAGACTGAGCAGCGGCGTCGTGGGTTGGTCTGACAGCCTGGCTGACCGCGCCACCAACTAAGAGGCCTGGTCAGAGATCGGGCCGCTGGGATAGTGATTCTCTAAACTAACTCCTATTCCCTCTCCCCGGAGCGAAGGAAACTGGCAGCGGTGCATAATGACTTCAGGAAAAGTTATCTCAATTTGTTAACAAAATAAATGTAAGACATGTGGATTACGAGAAACAATAGAGATATTCGATCATATGATCTGTATTTAGAGATGAGCGCTTGCCGACTAACAACAACAATAGCCTAACTCATCAGGCAGTCACCATCTAATATGCATTGTGGGAGAGTTAAGAAAAAGCAAGGCAGAAGTGGGAACCAGTACGCCGTCACCCTCCTCTATTGTTTGTGATGTGTGTATATGTATGTATTAACACGATGTACTGAACGGGGTGAGAATAGCTTGAGCTACCTCATCCCTTTGTGTGTATTTTACATCAATAAACTTATTTCAATTTCACCTTCCTCAGCTAGGAGATTGAGGGACGCGTGGCCTTGGCCTCCTTGTGTGCTTCAACCTATCTCCATTTTATTATTAATCGGTGATGCTATTTTTCTATAAATTGATCACTGAAATTCGGATTTATTATTTCTTGGATAAATCCTTTAAAGTATCTAGATTTGCCTCAAGCGGGTTGCAGTAGCCATTAATATGCAACATCTATGAACAGTAGTTTTTTGTCAGTCAGAACACCACGCCATTTGAATCTGCTGCTACTGTGAATGGTGTGTTGGGCACCTATGTCTTCCCACTTGATGCTGCCTTGGACAATGCGTTGGCTTTTGTTTCTCAGTACATTTTACTGCAGGTTTTGGTTGACTACCTTGAGGAAATTTACTACTTTGCTTTCTAACATGATTTGATTTGAATTCCTTAATGTGTACAATTCACACGAAGGAATTTCATTCACGTACAGGTACGAGAATTTTATTCTAGAGAATGCAGGTTTAAAATCTTCAAGATATCTAGGAGTAATCATGTTGGAAGCCCTTAGTTTTAAAGAATACAATAAAGTAGCTGGCACGACTAAGAAAAATGACAGGTTGGATAACAAGTACCTTTCAAACAAGGGATGCCATACCATTGATGATACATTTCAAGACACTAGTGTTCTCTATGGTGAAATGTTATTGCGCTTCGATAGCCCCTTTGATAGGTACTCTGAGAGAGAGAACTCTATCAACATCAGAAGCCCGAAAATCTTCAACACGCTTCCACTACACATAAGAGACTGTACTGGCCGACCCCTCACAGTGTTCAAGATAGAATTTGATAAACACCTCTGTAGGATACCTGAACAACCAGGCAGTGATTCATTCGTCATACTGCGAACAGCCGCGTCCAACAGCCTGGTTGACAAGTTCACCAACCAGGAGGCCTGGTCGAGGATCAGGCTACAGGGACGTTGAGCCCCGAAATCATTGCAAGGTAACCGAAAGGTAAGATAAGCCACAAGTTAGGTACAATAATTTAAGTGTTTTATAAGTGGATTCAGGCTGGAAAATACCTTTGCACACTCCGGATCAGTATTATGTTTAGCTTATATAGTTTCTTATTTCTATAGTGTAGTTCGACTGCGTTTTATACGTGGTTGCCGTTTATATATATATTTGTTCATTTCCTAATGCAGTAGCTGGAACTTATCCTCATTAAAAAATCATGTTATTTTCTGTGGCCCATTTAAATACCGGATTAATATGAGAGGTTTGGTGTGTCCTCTGTATTGTGTACTATCTTGAAAATCCTAGTTTCATCTGCAAAGGGTGATACACTACTGTGGTTTGTGTCCAGTCTTATGTTTGAAAGAGGGGAAGAGAGAGGTATCTTGGAGGGGACTTGAGTTTTTCACAATGGCACACTCTTCAATTATGGTCATCCAGACCCGACCATGTTATTCACGTACCCTTCATGATTCAGAGTGCAAAGTAGGGTGAGACTAGCCCCAGGCATCTGGCCTCCAACCTCGGACAGACAGACATATATTTCCATTTACAGATATAATGTAATATATATAATTGTGTGTATGGCCTCTATATATGTGCTTTTGGTGATGGTAGACCGAAGGGTAGCCATCTAGGGCAGAGCCGTGTCACAACGAACAGCTATCGATTTTGTGCTTGTCCTGCTCCCGTTTTCCCGGAATGCGTGAAAACGCCGCCACCACACTTCCGGGAACTTGTTGGGCGGCCTATTAAACTAGATTTCCTAAAAATCTTTTGGCCGAGAATTATAAACTCCCGTTTGTTTTTCCGGGTGGAAAGGAACGAGTCTCTATTGGGAATTCTCTTCAGCTCGTGACTCATGGGGAGCCCTATCAACCTACCCTATCCCCGGGTCTCGCCAGCAGTTGTGAATGTAAAGAATGACAGCATTTACGTTTGCTTGCTTGCTTCTATTCCGTGCAGTTGGCTATTGTATAGGTGTTGGTTTTCATCTATTAGTCATTTAAATCGTTCAGGGATAGTTAGGATAAGCATTGTAAAACAGCCGTACACTCAAAAAGGAGTAACCAAACTTGTCTCAGTCCCGAATTAACTATCATAGGACCGAATTAACAAATATACACCATCTTAGGCATAGGAAAGTTTTTGGTTGTTCAATTTATCTTGTCTGCTTCAAAATTAATAGTTCAAAATGTGAACTTTTTAGACCAATAGATGCAATAAGTTCTGTAATTTTTGGATTTATCATCGCGCTTCTTACCAAATGCATTCAAGGATCTTGAAATTCTCCATAAATAGTGTTGAACCTTTGTTATCGAGTTATTTAGCACATTCTACAAAGTCTGATTTCGTATGGCATTATTTTAGTGCAGATTTAGAGCAAGTCCCTCATAATATCTCCCAAATATAGATTACGATTACTCCCACCTCAAAAATGTATTCCGGCACATTGTCAATATTGTCCTCGGGCGTGAAAAATAAACTTTTGTTTCTTTGTTGTTAACATCGTAGAGTTAGGATACTTGGCTTATCCGTGTCTGTGATCATTATTCTTGTTTTTGTTACTTTGTCCCCTTATCAGAACTATGCTGTTTAGTTGTCCAGGTGGTTGTTAATCTGTGTAGTTTCGAAGCCACTTTACTGCTAAAGTTATTCTCATTAGTTCATCCTAGATCTTTACTACCTTTGGTCCCATATGTCAGGTGTTTTTACGACCCTTGATGCAGGAGATGGGCCCAATCCATGATAACAGTTGTGGAGGGTCACCTATCCTAGTGAGGTGCATACCTGGATATGCTTTGTGGATATAGCATACCCGATAGCCTAGCCTATACTAGACTATCAGTGTTCTGTTTACTGCCGCTGTATTGCTATTAGTCTCCGACCCAGCTATCATGAAGAGTTTAGTAGCCTTTATAATTTAGCATTTTTGTTTATTCTAGTGTTTATGCTAGTGATTTATAATTGCTATATGGGCGTAAGAGACCGAACCGCGAAGGATCCCAGGAACCATTGAGGGATACCCAGTAGGCAGGCAGGTTTCTGGATTGGTTTAGTTTCAGGACATTTCTTGGAAATTCTAGCAACGGAAAGCCTCATTGACTTGCAGATGGAAGCTAAATTTGGGTTATCCATCTACATCTTTTAAATTGTGTGCGTATCTACAGGGTGATCAGACAGTCGTGCATCATTTGAATGACCACTTTTATTCCCTGAAATAAACATAATCTTGGTAAATGTTAATTACTATCGCAAAATATATCATTTAATATATATATTAAATTATATATATATATATATATATATATATATATATAGAGCCCGTAGCAGCGAAACCATTAAATACGAAAGTACTTAAGGAAATTCCTGTTTCAATTCTTCCTCCATGGTCTGACACTCACATTTTTCATCACTTGTTAATTTATGTGATTTACACATACACACATACTTATATATATAATATATATATTATATATAAGTATGGAAAGGAGTACCACCTCTGGCTAGAAGAAGGGGAACCCTTAGTCTCGGAGGAAATCACACACAACGCATTAGAGGGAATGTTTAGGTCCCCTCCAATTCAGTTTGTGTGTGTGTTTTTTTCTACCACCATATATATATATATATATATATATATATATATATATATATATATATATATATATATATATATATATATATATATATATATATATATAACACACAAACTAACACATATTACACTGACACACAAAGGTTCCTGGGGACCATTCAGGCTTGTTCGCATATATATATATATATATATATATATATATATATATATATATATATATATATATATATATATATATATATATATATATATACACAGGTTCTTAGTTAGTATGTATATATAATATATATTCCTGTATGTTGTACCTAGTAGCCAGAACGTCGTACTAGGCCTACTATGCAAGGGCCGATTTGCCTAATAAGCAAATTTACACATAAAGGAACGTGTAAGAAAAACGTAAGTTTACACATAAAGGAAATTTGTGAGTAAAATTTACACACAAATTTCCTGAATTTATATATTTTTCTAAAAAAATTCTTATGAAATGATAAATCTGTCCATTTCATTATGTATAAGTTAATTTGTTTAAATTTGAGTTAAAACTAACGAAGATATATGACCGAACCCAATCAACCCTTCCTAACCTAACCTATCTTAACGTAACCTAAACTAACACAACTAAGTCAATAATTTATGTTCTTATTATAATATAATATAATAATTCAAATCAACTAATTGGAAACAATTTATTGTAAAGAAAATCACTCAGCCTATTAGGCAAATCGAGCTTCGCATAGGAGGCCGAGAAGTGCGTTCTGGCTACTAGGTATATATTAGACATATATATATATTTATATACTAGACATATATATAAACATAATCTTTATATATATTATATAGCGGAGTCATGAGGTGGGTAGAATTCTACCCACCTCAAGACTCCGCTCAAATATAGATAGAAGCATCAAGAAATATGGACCAATAGGCTTTCTACAATCACTTCCATTTCAATACCCATTGTTTCGTGTTCTGTCTTGTGTTGATGAAATTAATACCCTATTAATTACCACCTCACCCCATCCACCTCACTCAAATGTAGATATAAACAAATCGGAGATATGTAAGTTCTATTCAGTTGTGTATGTGTAAAGTCTTTGAAAATGTAATAAGTTTTACGAAACGCGCTCAAGTGTCGCGTCAGACTAGAAATAAAAATGAATTTTGGAGAATTGATCTTTGAATTACCATCAACAGTGAAAAGAAACGTAAGAAAGATCGAGAAAATTCGTGTTAGAATTATTAATCTTACTTTTTCGGTCATATTTAATAATATATGTCTACAGGAAAGACTGCTACCAATATATATATATATATATATATATATATATATATATATACATATATATATATATATATATATATATATATATATATATATATATATTTAAAATGTTCCGCGGCACGGTTTCTGACTAGGCCTCTTGATTGGTGATTATGCCCCTCATGTATAAAGATAATATTAAAGTCTTGGGCCGTTGATATTGATAGTATTGTCTTTTAGGGCACGAAAGAGGGCGGTTGAGAAGTAAGGAGTGATGGGCCAGGATAGCTTGGTAGGTGTGTTAGCAAGGTTAATGGTGTACAGGAACCAGACAGGCCACGATAGCGTGTTGCTCTTTAATTTAAACGTCTTGTTAAATTTGCCTTCTGGGTAAGTTTAAGATGGAATAATACGTTCCTTTATGTGTAAATTACAATGCCCGCTAGTAACCTCTGTGTTTCGGAGCTGGGTGGCAATAATTCATGGTTCTTAGATTGGCATTGTTTATGGCGCTCAGCCCTCCAGAGGAAGTTGGCACATTAAAACGACCCTCTGTAATGCTTTTGCGCTACCGCTCACAGGATGAGTATGGGGTGCACAATAAACTAGCCGCCTTCGGTGGCAACAATAAAAAATTATAAAACGGCTGAATTGTTAAATCCTTAGTCGCCACCGGGTAGGCTGATGCGCAAACACGCATAGACCTTCACGCAACGAGGAGGCCTGAGCACGGACCGGGCCGCGGGGACGATAAGCCCCGAAACCATAACAAGGTAATCACAAGGTAAGGTCCTATACAGTGTGTGTGAATATTGTGTAATACTAGGAGGGGGTACCCAAGGGTGCCCGGGTGACCTTTCCCCTCCCCTTGTCTTTGGGTTAGCAGACACGGATATTGTGTGGAACGCATCTTGCCATCTCAGGCCCCAGGTGGACAGCGCTTCGGATTCGTAGTCCTGAGGTTCCGGGTTCGATCCCCGGTGGAGGCGAAAACAAATGGGCAGTTTCTTTCACCCTGATGTCCCTGTTACCTAGCAGTAAATAGGTAACCTCAAGATATCTCCACCCTTTCCCTTCCGTCCTCCCCTCGTGCTCCACCTTCCCCTTACTTTAGTCATTCTTCCCGTTCATAAAATATATAATTAGGGAGCAATGAAACTACTATATTTCTGATGAAAAATCTCTTCGGACATTTCAGACAAAATTTCACACGACCAGAATCCAAAAAGAGACAGACATCTATAGAGCTTAGACGGTATAATGTTGTAATTGAAAATTGCTCATTATTTCAAGACCTTGATGTTCGTGGTGAAGCAAACTATGGTGATATTAGACCATTTTATTAGGTTCACCTGAATACTTTAAACTGCTTATTGAACACGTTCCTCCAAGGGCAACATGGACTAATCGGAGGGATGTATATGCGCACATTATAGTAAACAGGGTGAGGGTGGTGTGGGTAAGTGAATGGTGGGCGCATGGAGCGCGTCCTTCCCTGGGGCGAGCTAGCCTAGCTTAGTGTGTACCCAGGCTGGTCCGTGGAGCCCCTACACCAGCCGGCCCGGCACCAGCTTGAGGGCTCGCGTGACCACATTCCCTCCGTGCCGCACTGGGCTACCCACTCCTCCCAACACTGTTATTAGCAAGATACCGTGTGGGGCGACATTTAGCGTTACCGCCGCCGTTTACAGCTGTGCTGTCAGGAATTTGGGTTAGCAGACACGGATATTCTGTGGAACGTAGGCAAAGTGTACCAACCTATTCTCACGCATTTCATACCGGCAAATTTGAAGTGGTTTTGTCTAAGCAGAAGCGTGCGAACGTAGGCAACACTCCTAACTTACTCAGGCTGATGCTCATTAGTGTGAAGAGGCGTCGGTATTACGGTGCTTAAATTTCACAACGCCCCGTTATTTTATCGTTGTAGTTTATAGCGTCAAAATTGTAGGGCGAGTATAGAGCTATGTAGGGAACAGGGTACATTGAAAGCCCGTACAGGGTAACAGGGTACGAGTGTTTCCTTGACTCATTTGGGCTTCTAGCTTCCTCTATGTCCTGTCGTCCTACTGTCTCCCACTTTAAGCAGGCTGTCCATGTCCACCATGTCAATTCCCCTCAGTAACTTGTATGTTGTGATCATGTCCGGTTTCTCCTCCAGGGTTGAGAGGTCTATTTCCCTTAACCTATACTTATAGTTTAGCGCTCTTAGTTCTGTCACCAATCTTGCTGCAAACCTTTGTACTTTTTCAATTTTGGTTATATGTTTCACAAGATGTAGGTTCCATGCCGGTGTTGCATAATCCAGTGTTGGTCTAGTTGTGTGTGTGTACTCACCTAGTTGTGCTTGCGGGGGGGTTGAGCTCTGGCTCCTTGGTCCCGCCTCTCAACTGGTGTACAGATTCCTGAGCCTACTGGGCTCTATCATATCTACATTTGAAATTTTGTATAGAGTCAGCCTCCACCACATCACTGCCTAATGCAGTTCACCTGTTAACTACTCTGACACTGAAAAAGTTCTTTCTAACATCCGTGTGGATCATTTGGGTACTCAGTCTCCACCTGTGTGTGTGTGTGTACTATTCCAGCCTGGGTGAAATAGTCACAGCTCTTCAAAACAATTACCAGTGTAGCATCTACTGTGAACGCGTGGGATCACTTTCCCAGCTGGCTTTACGACTGCTTTGATCGTGGCTAAGTGGGATTTACAAACATGTTTGCATTGCCGTTTGGACGCTTGCCAAGCCATCAGGTTACCACACATTACCATAATAAATGTTGCGAGTAATTAGCCGTGGCTAGTAACCAGGGTTTTCAGCTTCTGCAAGAGAAGGCGAGGCCACGCTGTCGTGTGAATTGCTGGAGGGCATCACGTAACGTGACCAGGAAAAAAGGTCAGTGTTGTCAAGATTGTTGCTAGATGACACACAAGTTTGGTTGCGTGAAGGCGACGGGAGGTAGAACAGGTTACACTTTTCATGACATCAGTACCAAAATTATCCCGGGTTCGTGCATGACTCGCGCCCTGTCGAGGAGACCACAGAGGCCCCGGCTGGTTACTTCATGTTGCTGCTGCTGCTGTTGATTTTGCGGCTGGCTCGCCTTTTGCTTATCTTCCTCGACTATTGCTCTTCCTGATGGACTTGCTTCCGTGAATGCCTTGCTCTGTCCTCGTGTTGTTGATGTTAAGCGATTGTTCAGCAGGTGGTTTGCTTCTTTCTGTTGATATTAATAGTATCGCTTTGACTGTTGCCTTGAGTTAAACTGTTATCTCTGCTTCTCTTGGTCCTTTATTTGACGTTGCTTCGTCATATCGCTTATTGATGTTCTTATGTGTATTGTTCAATATTGCTTCTGCGTCTGTTGATGTTACAACATAGCTTATTGATGCTGTTCGTAGCTATATTCCAGGTCAGCTTTAATTTATGTCCGTTTGAAATCTTCGCTCGTAATATAGACTGTTGCTGCTGCTGCTGTTGTGGATGCTGCTACCAGAGCCTCGGAGGGTGTGCCATTGTAATAACAGTATTGATCTCTCAGCGACTACGAGATAAACTGAAGACAAGATTAACCCAGATATGACATGACAACCTGGTGTCATAGCAAGGATGACACCAGGTTGGAAAAGCGGAGAGGGGGGCCACTTGGGTGTCCTCTTGGCTACTGCCAATGTGCCACCCATATATGGCGGCTCCTGCACACGAAGCCACCAGCAGCAGCTGCCTTAGTAGGCTTTGTCAGCTTTTTGCCCAGCTAGCAATAGTGAGACCGGCGGAAGTAACAAGGCTGCATGAATGAGTTTTGTTATTATTTCCTCGTGTAATCCCTAGAGCACACGTATGCATGTGATGGTTTATAATCGTGTTTGGTGAAGTGTATACTTCTTCTAAGTGCCAAGTCCTCACGCAAGTTTTATTTTCCGCTTTACATTGTCGTTTAGTGATGAACTTTGTCGATTTCGAATGTTGTCGCGTCATTGTACAGTACTTCTGTCGTGTCAAGATTCTTGGTGCAAATTATGTATACTTGGTGTATTATAATATATTCATAAGGAAACCTAGCGTTCTGGAGACTTGAGTGTCCGAGTAGTTGCAGATAATCTACACTTGCTCTGGAGGAGACGTTAAAAGAAAAGACTTTGGACTCAAAGGAGTGAGTGGGTGGCGTGACACGCAGTTGGGGCCCGTGGCCCATCCTGCGGTCAACCCTCTAGGACGAGCAACACGGGGGGAGCGAGTGGGCAACACTATCAAGACAGGGGGAGCGAGTGGGCAACACTGCTCACACCTCTGTACCAACAAACGGAATTATTATTATGAAGTGGCGTGGAGTTTCCATGCCCACCGTAGTCCAATATAGTTCCCGAGATATAATGCGGCGGAATTGTCTTGTATATTAGTGCATAACCTATTTATGTATTGCGCTGCTCTCAGTAATGTTATCGCTACAAGGGGACAGATGCCTTGACTCATTACACTCACCCTGCTAAATTCAGTAGAATTTCTGGTTGCAATTCTTATACCATGTCGTAGCTCAGTCGATTAAGGCAGCGTCTGGGATGCTCTCGGACGCAGGTTCGAATCCTCGTCACGGCCCTTGTGGATTTGTTCGCCTTGACTCATATTGTACTCACCTATTTGTGCTTGCGGGGGTTGAGCTTTGGCTCTTTGGTCCCGCCTGGTGAAGGTGCAGTGCCTGTACAGATAGAGTAGAGCGGTTTTGTGTGTGTGTGTGTATTTACTATTTGTGTCTGGTGAATCGAGCTATTAGCTCTTGGACCCCGTCTTTCTAACCAATCTATTTCTCTTCTTATTATATATACTACATATATTTCTCTCTTAACACATGTGTGTACAAATCCTAAGGAAGCAGCCCGTAGCAGCTGTCTAACTCCCAAGTAACTATTTACTGCTAGGTGAGCAGGAGCATCAGGGTGAAAGAAACTGCCCATTTGTTTCTGCCTCCGCCGGGAATCGAACCCGGGCCATTAGGACTATATCTAATAGCTTGGGTTCGAGTGTGTGTGCGTGCGTGTGTGTGCGCGTGCGTGCGCGTGCGTGTGTGTTTACTAGTTGTGTTTTTGCGGGGGTTGAGCTTTGCTCTTTCGGCCCGCCTCTCAACTGTCAATCTTTAGTTAGTTTACTAACTACTAACTTACTACTTTTTTTTTTCCCACACCACACACACACACCCCAGGAAGCAGCCCGTGACAGCTGACTAACTCCCAGGTACCTATTTACTGCTAGGTAACAGGGGCACTTAGGGTGAAAGAAACTTTGCCCATTTGTTTCTGCCTCGTGCGGGAATCGAACCCGCGCCACAGAATTACGAGTCCTGCGCGCTATCCACCAGGCTACGAGGCCCCAATGTGTGCGCATGCGTGTGTGCGTGCGCGCGTGCGTGCGCGTGCGTGCGTGTGCGTGTGTGTGTGTGCGTGTGTGTGTGCGTGTGTGTGTGCGTGTGCGTGTATGTGTGTGTGTGTGTATGTGTGTGTGTGTGTGTGTGTGTGTGTGTGTGTGTGTGTGTGTGTGTGTGCGCGTGTGTGTGTGTGTGTGTGTGTGTGTGTGTGTGTGTGTGTGTGTGTGTGTGTGTGTGTGTGTGTGTATGTGTGTGTATGTGTGTGTGTGTGTGCGTGCGTGTGTGTGCGTGTGTGTGCGTGTGTGTGTGTGTGTGTGTGGCGGGCTATATTTATCCCGGAGAGTTGCGCGCACCGCTCCAGTTGCCAGTAACTTTGGGTGGCAAGTTTTTGAAGAGTTGCCAACTGAGGGAGGGAGGGAGGGTGTGCCAGCGTCCATCTATATAATAATATTATAACAATATATTAATAATAATAATAATATTAGTGATATTTATATACACCACCGCTGTACAGAAATATATTGCTACACAGACTAAATAATACAGTGTGTGCTCACCTAGTTGTGCTTGCGGGGGGAGGGGGGGTTGAACTCTGGCTCTTTGGTCCCGCCTCTCAACTGTCAATCAACTGGTGTACAGGGTCCTGAGCCTACTGGGCTCTGTAGGGCTCTACATATGCGGGCTCTTCTTGTTTGGGTCAATACTAGGAGAGACATAACATGCGTTGGGTTGGGAGAGAAGCGAGGTTCCCTAGTGTGGGTACTACCAACCTTGTGTCTACCTAGTGTAGGCTCCGGGGATCAACGGTCCCGCGGCACGGTCTCCGACCAGGCCTCCTGGTTGATCTGGTCAACCAGGCTGTTGGACGCGGCTTCTCGCAGCTTGACCTATGAATTACAGCCTGGTTGATCAGGTATTCTTTGCAGGTGTTTGTCTAGTTCTCTCTTGAACACTGTGAGAGTGAGGGAGGGAACTATAGAGAGCGGGAGCGTAACATGGGACAGTTTTTATTATTATTAATTAACATCTTTATTGACAAAATTAATTACAATTTTGCCTAAACATGGGACAGTGAGACGCCTAGCATCTTACGTGTTTCTCCCCCCCCCCCCCCCCTCTCTCTCTCCCCCCTCCCTCCCTCCCTCCATCTCTTCTCTCCCTCCCTTCCCTCCCCTCCCCCCTCCCCCCCCCCCCCTCCCCCCCCCCCCTCCCCCCCCTCCCCCCCCCACCTCTCTCTCAGCCTCTCCTTATGCCCATTAACCCTAATCCCCTTTCCCTCTTCCTTTCCGCCCACACCACCCCGAGTAGTAACTGTGTGACTCACCATAGATGTAGTGTCTAGTATAGTGACTGTTGTGAGCCTCTAGTTGAATCACTTACCATACAAAGATTATTGATGTGTGTATTTGTATAGGTGATTGTATATGTGTATATATATGTGCATGTATATATGTACATGTATATATAGGTATATGTGCGAGTATATATAACATTAATAATTGTGGAACTAGCGTCAAAAGATTATTAGCTTAGCTAGGGTATGGGGTGCATAATAAAGAAAGAAATTTAATTGGTGGGTATGTGGCCTGCGGGCCGCTCCAAGCAACAGCCTGGTGGATCAACCTCTCACAAATCAAACCTCGGGTCGGGCTTGGGGAGTAGAACTCCCAGAACCCCATCAAGCAGGTACTCCTCTTCTGTCGCTCAGACTACACCACATGTATTCTACTGGCCACGTCACTCAACCAGTCTCCTGCCGCCCACACCACACCACCCAAGTTATTACTTGGGGATTACCTGGAGAGGGTTTCGGGAGCTTTTCTACTCCTCGAGCCTGGCCTGAGGCCAGGCTCGACTTGTGATAACTTGGTCCAACAGGCTGTTGCTTGGACAATGGACCATTGAAATTTTGAAGCCTCGGCAACGGAAGGATGCCTGAGGAAGTAGAGAATAACTTTTGAGAGCCTGCAAGTTGGGAGGTTGTTAACAGAGCTCTCCATGGGAGGTGTGACGGCTGGGCTTCAGTTCTTATTGGCCCGTTATTATTAATAAGCCATAACGCCACAGGGCGGTAATGAGCTCATCTTATTTTTCCCATGTGAACTCCTTGGCTTTTCTCAGCTGTGTATGTACCTTCTCGTTTGAATTATTTATGGCAAGGGCGAGGTTTTCTCTATTTACTTTAGCTTTGAATGCCCCATTCAAAGCTTTTCAGTGTACAATAATAATCTACCGTAGATATCAATAGTGTCTTACAAAAAGTATCATCATTGGCTCCGCTTATCTGGTTAAAAAAGTTGTTGATATCCAGCCTGCCATTGGTCTTGTTGGGCAGCTATATATAGCGTATATAGCTGCTTTTAAACACTGTGTTGTTTAAAATGAAGGTTGTATGATTACTCCCGGGTCTTGTACCTTGTTTCTGTACTGTGGTTTGACTGCGTTTTGTATGTGGTCCGACCCGTCGCGTGGCCTCCATTGTTCTGTCATGTTTCTCCTGTAAGACCTTGCACCCTTCTCCCTCACTGCCATTGGTCCTGTCCGTCCCCCACTCCCCAACACCTTCACCTCCACTTCACTCCAGTGGCTTGGGAAGGCCTATATAACTAGGTATTTTTTGAATACTTAAGAATGCTCAAGACTGGACTGGGGAGGTAAGGAAAATTAGGTGTGGCTAATATTGAGGTCTGACTTATTCAGTTTATTTCTTCCGTTCCAGTATTGATTAGGGCTGCCCCTGTAACCCTGTAAGACAATCTGCCGTGAGGTTACCCTCAGATGGTTTTCAAGATCAATGTCTCACGTATTAATTACTACCCTGTTAATCAGGTATTGTTTGGAGGTGTTTATTAAGATAAGAATGTCTCTGTCCTAGTTCGTTGTGTAGTACCTGTTTACCTGTAGTTTACTTGTAATAGGTTTCGAGTGTTTTGCAAATATCGCGACTCAGTCTGTGGCCAGGCTTTTCCGGTGATAACTTGATCGATCACGCTTGTAGGACGTGTGCACACACCCAGTAACAGAGAGGCTGACACTGTAGTGTGTAGACAGCCGTGCTGCCTCACCCGTACCGCTTTAAATGCGACTTGTTACTGCACGTACAAAGTTAAGAGTTACTCTCGCAGCTGGATAGGCCTCTTAAAATTTTAATTCTATCTAGGTAAAATTGTTATGGTTATGCTTGTAGTGAAGTTAATGTAGGGTTGAGATAATATCTGGATGTAATCTGAGTGAGTGCAGGTTGTGGTTATAACCGGTTGGTTTATAGCGGGGATATACGGGAGGAAGTAGTGATGTTGTAATACCAGTGAGTGGCGCCCACCTGCCCACCGCCCATTATACCTGCACAGGTTCATGACCACCACATTATCCTGCCCTCAGGCACCTCTACCCACTCTCGCCCACAGGTTCGTCCGCGTCTCGAGAAAGTCTCTGGGGAAACCCACCGCCTCGCCTCCCGTCACCAGAATTGCGTAAGGTTATGTAGCAGGGAATGTTTGCCTCCGCTTGTGGTGGCTAGTGTGGTTATGTTAACTGTTGGTGCTTCCTGGGGGTGGTGTGGCAGACTGTGGGCGCCCGCAGCTAACACTCACACCTAGGAACGTGTCTTGATCAGGTACTTTTTTTGTTTAGTGTATTTTGTAGTAATATAACACACTTGGTTAGCTCTATGTCCTAACCAAGCGACAAGGTCCGTGGCCAAGGTAAGCTGGAGGTCTGCGTGCAGGTCGGAGGTGGAGGGCGTGTCGAGACTAGATGTGATAACCTTGTATGTGTGATCTGGCCGAGGAACATGTGTTGTGAATTAGATCAACAACAGGTAGAAGCCTTTGTGTATGTTATTCGTAGTGTTAGTTACTATGTGTTTAGTGTGTTAGTAACCAGGGAAGGTGGTAAACACCGAAGAGAACCTGATCCACCTGGCGGTAATTAACACGTGAGAGCGAGCAGGTGGGTCTAACAACCAAGGGACACCTGCCAGGATCAACCGTAAACCTGCCTCTGGCCCAGGCGCTAGAGCACGCCCGATTGCCAGGCAGAATGCGAAAAATTTGAATATCCATCGCCCTACATTACCTGTTATTCCTATTAATCTCATTTTATGGGGGCACGTAGAATGGATGACTGAGACTGACAGGGTGGCAGCAGTGTAGTGTATATAGCAAGGGACAACATGCCGGCGGGGTGGGCGGTGCGAAGGTATGTGGTGGGGAGGAATGGGGGTGGGGTGGGGTGGGGGGGATGTTTGTGTGACGTGATCCCGGCTCCTTAAAGGATTATCCCCCCCACCCCAGGCATGGTGCGGGTCGCCCCCACCTGCTGCTCCATCGCCCGGTTAACGCCTGCTGGTAGACTGTAAGTGCAAGATTAAGCTTCAGCTGATACAGTCTGGCCAGTGATTAAAGGCGTCTTTAGACATGTGCTCTGGCGATAACAAAATATAAAGCATTCCAAAAGACAAATGGGTTATCAAGTGATAACCTCATCCCGTGAGTTTGGGGCACATTTGAGCGCACTGCGAGGAGAGCTGAATGAGGAAAGTTCCACTAACGGGATCTGAGGAAGGAGCGTATGAATGAGAATGTCCTGAGGGGGGTTGGAGGGACCTACCTTACCTTGTGGTTACCTGGCGATGATTTCGGGGCTCAACGTCCCCGCGGCACGGTCCCCAGACCCCTCACGTTTTTGCAGATATTCATCATCATCCTCCTCACTAAGGCCACCGCTTCCCGCTCCATTGTTTCCTGATGATACCTGGTTGATACCTGGTTGATGGGGTTCTGGGAGTTCGTCTACTCCCCAATTAACCTCCACTGAGGTTCTTGTTGAGTACTTTGTTTTGGATATCATGGTCCACCCCTGTCACCCCAGCACGTGTGGTCGTCGTCCCTACTATCACCCCACCACACCCGTGGTCGTCGTCCCTACTATCACCCCACCACACCCGTGGTCGTCGTCCCTACTATCACCCTACCACACCCATGGTCGTCGTCCCTACTATCACCCCACCACACGCGTGGTCGTCGTCCCTACTATCACCCCCACCACACGCGTGGTCGTCGTCCCTACTATCACCCCACCACACGCGTGGTCGTCGTCCCTACTATCACCCCACCACACGCGTGGTCGTCGTCCCTACTATCACCCCACCACACCCGTGGTCGTCGTCCCTACTATCACCCCACCACACGCGTGGTCGTCGTCCCTACTATCACCCCACCACACGCGTGGTCGTCGTCCCTACTATCACCCCACCACACGCGTGGTCGTCGTCCCTACTAAAAATCATAAACTTCCTCTAAAATCAAATTCCCAAACCAGAGTATTTACCCAGGTTTTCCCTGAATCTAAACTCATCAAATTTATACACAGTGTCGCTTTGTTGTTTTAGATTTAACTACTCTGAACAAAATGCCCATGTAGCACGGGCTATGGTGAGCCCGTAATAGTGAACCTGGCGAGGCAGGCGGGTGTGAGCGGGTAAGACGAGTGAGAGTGACTGGGAGGTGTACGTATGGCTGCACTGTGGTGTGATGTGATGGATATTTACTGGTCATGTTGGAAAGCGTTTCTCTTTCCTCGACGCCTTCTCTCTCCTGCCTCCCAGGCTAGGAGAGATACCTGTACCCCTACCGATATCGCTCCAAGGAGACACCTGATCAACCAGGCTGTGACTCATACGTCAGGCTGCGAGCAGCCGCGTCCAACAGCCTGGTTGATCAGTCCAGCAACCAGGAGGCCTGGTCGACGACCGGGCCGCGGGGACGCTAAGCCCCGGAAACACCTCAAGGTAACCACAAGGTAGGCTACAGGGTCCTCCGCTTCAGTGTGTATGGTAAAGTCAGCCACGGAAACTGTATATGAACTACCTTATCTACCTTCACACTCGGTCCTTATCTTACCAAACATTCATTAAATATCCATTTGGTTAGTGCACCGCACTGTAAACCCGACACGTGCATAAATTCAGAGCTTTGCCATATAGTGTTAGAGGTCGTCTTTAGCGTCAAAGTGCAGTCCTTGCCCGAGGTTGACAGGCAACTGCTGGGAGTAGTCGTCATCATATATCAGATTAAACCTCGCGTCCAATAAAGGCAAAAACTCATCAACTGTGTTATACGAACACCTACAATATATTTAATAGAAATGCCAAATTACGTTTATTAGAAATTTTCCACGAGAACTCTTGTTGGTTTGTAGTTTTTGAGAATGGAAAATAAGCCTCACATGAAGTGCCTATCGGAGAGAGTGCATATGCAGGCGCGTGAACACCGAGGTCCGACCTCCCAGTCTGACCACGAAGCTTCCTATATATGCAGGCGAAGAGTCACAATAACGTGGCTAAATTATGTTGACCAGACCACACACTACAAGGTGAAGGGACGACGACGTTTCAGTCCGTCTTGGACCATTCTCAAGTCGATTGTGTGCATTATACGTTCACACAATCGACTTGAGAGTGGGGAGAGTGTATTATACTCCAAGACAATATTCGCAGCCAGCTGTAAGGGTCCATCGCAGGATACTGTACCTGGATGGGGTTCTGCGAGTTGTTCTACGCCCCAAAGAACAATATTTTCCTTGAAATGCTGCTTTCCTGCTACTATTTCAGCAGAGGTAATTTTCATGCAAATTTTTGTCATCTGCAAAGGATGATTCGAGGGTGTGACTCGTATTTTTGTCTATATCTGATACCTGGTTGATGGGGTTCTGGGTTCTACTCCCCAAGCCCGGCCCGAGGCCAGGCTTGACTGGTGAGAGTTTGGTCCATTAGACTGTTGCTAGGAGCGGGTGATATGAGAATAAGGAAAAGCAGTGGTGCAAGGACTGTAACTTGCTCCTAGTCGGAGACCGGGCCGCGGGGCCGTTGATCCCTGGAACCTGCACACGGTAGTTGAGGTACAAAGCTTTTAAATGCACTTGGAATCGATTTTATTTGGTTGACTTGTTCTTTGTGTTGGATATAAACATTGAATATTACCTTCTATTCCCATTGACCTCATTTTGTGTGCTATCATTCCATGGTCACATTTATTAAATGACTTTGCGTAGTCCGTGTGTACCACATCTGCATTCTCTTTTATTCTAATGCCTCAGTGATCTTGTGGCGGTCAAGTTTTTTCTCTCTCATACACCCACACCCACCACCAGGAAGCAGCCCGTAACAGCTGGCTAACTCCAAGGTACCTATTTACTGCTACGTAACAGGTGCATCACGGTGAAAGAAACTGCCCATTTTGTTTTCTGGCCGGCGCCGGAAATCGAACCCGGGCCCCAGGATTACGTGTCCAGCGCGCTGTCCACACAGCCACAGGCGCCCCGTGTGCTACAGGCACTTTGCATTTCTATATAAAAAAATACATTTCCGGGAGAAGAACTCTCAGAACCCACTCCAGGTACACTGCAGATAATTAGCGGTGTGTCTGCTAGGAAGACTGTCGGCGCGCTGTGGTATTTGGTCGTCTGGACCGTGAATTAAAACTGGCCGCGGTATTCCGGTGAGGCAAAAAACCGTTCCCCCCTCCGAACTGAGTCCGATCCCTTTACCTGATAAGTTTAAAGGGTTCGTTCGCCGCGCCATACATATAATTAGTATCCATACTGCCACCAAGGCGCCCACCACGGCTGGTACATATTTGTACTTTTTGACAAGGGGAAGTAGGCGAGGATGTCTGGTGGATAGGATGGGCTGCAGGATATTTAGACAAGGGGATTGAGTATGAACGGAATAAGTAGCTAGTGGGGGCGGAATTTGGTATCTTAGGACGACGGTTCAGTGACGAGTTTCACTTAGTAACGAGAGTGAAAGTAAGAGAGAAGTTACAGCAGTAGTGAGGAAGGACTTGTGGTAGCGGCGTTGGTGAAGACGTAAACTGGATTGACAGTAGTGTGATGAAGGAGAAGGTTGTAGTAAAGGTAGCAGGCAGAGTTCAAGAGGAGGAGAAAGCCGTGCAAGCGGGCAGGATGACAGTGAAAGTGGACGGTAATAACGATGGTGGTGCTGTGACATGGAGTAGTAATAGTAGTTTTACCAGTAGTTGTGGTGAGGAGAAAGAGTGGGTTAGGGTGGTGGTGGTAGGCTAGGGTGGTGGTGAGGAGTGGGCTAGAGTGGTGGTGGTGTTGGTGGTGCTGGTAGGCTAGGGTAGTGGTGAGGAGGAGTGGGCTAGGGTGGTGATGGTGGTGAGGAGTGGGCTAGGGTGGTGGTGGTGAGTGGGCTAGGGTGGTGGTGAGTGGGCTAGGATGGTGGTGGTGGTGAGTGGGCTAGGGTGGTGGTGGTGGTGGTGGTGAGTGGGCTAGGGTGGTGGTGGTGGGGTGGCGTAACCAACCAGTGTTCCCGCGGGCCGTAGAAAGTGAATCGGGCGGTTGTGGTCTTGGCTCACTGCTCCATAGTTATGTGCTCATAACGCTGGCTGGTCTCCGCTCCCGCCTCCACCTGTTGCTGCCCCCTCCTCCTATTACTCCACACTGCTACACTCACTTTTACCCGCGCTTCTTGCCGCTACCCTCATGCACCTCATCACCCTGCTCCTGCTCCCTGCTACACTTAGCCTACTATGTAGCACTTACCGCTACCTGCCTGTATTTATTACTGCTCCCTGTTGAAGTTGCTGATTTTACTGCTGTTGTTACTGTTAGTTTTCTTCTGCTACTTCGTCTTTCTGCAAGCTTCTGCAACATTTGTTCCTTTTGTGGAGTTATTCGCTGCATTTACACCTGCTACGCATGTGCTGCTACTTTTAACTAGTTGCAAATTTGTCCCCAATAATTTATTTATATAAAAGATTAAAACGGAGGGAGGGGAGAGGTAGGTAGCAGCCAACATGGCAAGTTAGGATTGAAGGATTGGAGGTGCTGGGCTACTGATCCCTGCAAGGCAGGAGTATTCCAGTAGGCAGCACAGGTCATCTCTCAGCAATTGCTAGGTGGCTGCTGGGATTGGTGACAACTAATCATGTCGCCAGCAAGAAAATCGGCGAATATGCCGGCTGGAAGATATACTTTTAGCAGATTTTTTTTATACTGTTAGCCAGTATCATCATCTCAAGATAACCTCAAGTATCCAGTATCCAAGTATCCAAGTTAGCCAGTATCAATCATCTCAAGATAACCTCAAGATAGCCTATCATGGGTCAAGTTAAATGGCAGGGTTTGGTGGACAGGTTACTCTGCTTCTGTTGTTAATGCTGTGGTTATGTGAGGTTTGCCTAGCAGCTCGGAGTGGCTGTAGTGTACCTTACCTTACCTAGTTCAAAATGTAATGTGCGATGACTGCACTGTGTTGAGGTGGGCCCAGAACACACAGTTGTTGCCCAGCTTGACGCAGGTGTAGCCTACTTTAACACAGGTGTAGCCCACCTGGCACAGTTGTTGCCCTCTTGAAGTAGGTTCTAACTCATTTGGCGCAGGTGAAGCCAACTTGACACACGTGTAGCCCACTTGACATAGGTGTAGCCCACATGACATAGGTGTAGCCCACTTGACACACGTGTAGCCCACTTGACATAGGTGTAGCCAACTTGACACACGCGTAGCCCACTTGACATAGGTGTAGCCAACTTGACACACGTGTAGCCCACTTGACATAGGTGTAGCCAACTTGACACATTAACCTAAATATTATTTGGAGTAATTTAGACGTGAAACATAGTAAAGGCAAAGTTTAACACAAAATAATCATAACTAGTCATTAATTGCTTCCTAGACATGGTGAATATCAATAGTTGTGGCTGGAACATTTTAAGTAATTTCCTCAGAGGAGGTGGGGGGGGGGGGACCTAGCCAGTGTTCCGACTAGTTGAGTCGGTCCGTCCTGGTCCATCAAGTCCTGTAAGAATGAGTTGAAAATTAGCCGTGGTAGAGAAAGTCATTATACAAGGTTAGTGAGTGGTTATATACCGTCACTATATAAGGTGTATGGCGAGAGGGTTGTAGTATGTAATAAGAGTTGATAGGTACCTGGTTGATGGGGTTCTGGGAGTTCTACTCTTCAAGCCCGGCCCGAGGCCAGGCTTGACTTATCAGAGCTTGGTCCACCAGGCTGTTGCTTGAAGCGGCCCGCAAGCCCACGTATCCAACACAGTCCGGTTAGTCCGGCGCTTCTTGAAGAAAACAATCTAGTTTTCTCTTGAAGATGTCCACAGTTGTTCCGGCAATATTTCTTATGCTCGCTGGGAGGATGTTGAACAACCGCGGACCTCTGATGTTTATACAGTGTTCTCTGATTGTGCCTATGGCACCCCTGCTCTTCACTGGTTCTGTTCTACATTTTCTTCCATATCGTTCACTCCAGTACGTTGTTATTTTACTGTGTAGATTTGGGACCTGGCCCTCCAGTATTTTCTAAGTGTATATTATTTGGTATCTCTCTCGTCTCCTTTCTAGTGAGTACATTTGGAGAGCTTTGAGACGATCCCAATAATTTAGGTGCTTTATCGCGTCTATGTGTGGTATAATAGGTGTAAAGAGAAGGGCGGAAGGCTTAATGGTTGGTAACCAGTTAATAATTAAACCTGTCTCATTTTTGTTGAACATGGTCAGTGTTGCTGGAGATAGTTGATGAACATGGTCAGTGTTGATAGCGATAGTAATACAAAATGAATCATAGAAAGGTAAAGTGCTGGTTGTTGACCATGAAGTTACCTTGAGTTGGTTCCGAGGATCAATATAGCCGGGTCCGGGCCTCCGGGTGGACGCCGCTGCACGCAGAGGTAAGAATCACAGCAGAGTTGAAAGCGGGTGCTGGTGGAGTTGTGTTGTGGTAGGCGGGTGCTGGGAAGCCCCGTGCTCACTCTTCCCGTAAACACTGTTACCTGCTGCTGCCACTACACCTCTCTTGGCTGGCTTCTTCATTCCTCTCTCTCTCTCTCTCTCTGTCTCTCTCTCTCTCCCTCGTCTCGGTCTGTTTCCCCCCCGCCTTCTGTCACTCCTCAGTATACTCTCCACCAACCTGCTGGCTGTCTGCTGAGGTTTCTCCAACTTGTTGCTTCATGCTTTTGTCTGCTGTCTATCGTTTTCTTCTTTCTTTGATTGTGTATTCCTTTCCCGTTGTGTATTTTGTCGCGCACCTGTTTCTTTTTCCCCCTAATCCTCTCGTTTGTAGTTCTATTTTCATGCTTTTTCACTCTACATCTGTTTCACTGTTAATCATTTGCGTAGTGAAGCTCTCCGAGTCTTTACATGCTGTTCTGTTACTGCTGTGTTCACTGTCGTCACCAGTGACTCCTTTAAACCTTACAGCTCTGCACCGACCGTATGTGGCGGTGACGTCTTCCAGTGTTTAACAGCTTCTGTTTGTCTTTTCTCTCGCTAGTTCAATTCCTATTTGTATTGGTCCGTATACTGAAACATAGTGAAAATACTTGGGCCGCTCCAAGCAACAGCCTGGTAGACCAAACTCTCACAAGTCAAGCCTGGCCTCGGGCCGGGCTTGGGGAGTAGAACAATTCCCAGCTCCCCATCAAGCAGGTATCAAGCAAGTACAAAGAACATATACTCTACACATCGACAAGATAAAGCCCCTAAACTATTGGGATAGTCTCAAAGCTCAACAAATGTACTCTCTAGAAAGGAGACGAGAGAAGTATCAAGTAATATATACATGGAAGATACTGGAAGGCCAGGTCCTACATTTGCACAGTAAAATAACAACATCTTGAGATCTTGAGATGATTTCGGGGCTTTAGTGTCCCCGCGGCCCGGTCCTCGACCAGGCCTCCACCCCCAGGAAGCAGCCCGTGACAGCTGACTAACACCCAGGTACCTATTTACTGCTAGGTAACAGGGGCATAGGGTGAAAGAAACTCTGCCCATTGTTTCTCGCCAGCGCCCGGGATCGAACTCGGGACCACAGGATCACAGTCCAGCGTGCTGTCTGCTCGGCCGACCGGCTCCCTCTGGAGTGAACGATACGGAAGGAAATACAGAATAGAACCAGTGAAGAGCAGAGGTGCTATAGGCACAATCAGAGAACAGTGTATGAACATCTGAGGTCCACGGTTGTTCAACACCCTCCCAGCAAATATAAGAAATATTGTCGGATCCAGGTGCAATCAAGGTGCTTAGATAATACGAATTAGGCATTTATATTTCGGGTGTGTATTGGCATCACTATACACATCGCAACTATCATATCAACAACGCTAACATTCAGCAGATTAGTGCAGAAAAGGACCAAGGAGTTATGGTGCACCAGTCATTGAAAGTAGCACAATAAGTGAGAGCTGCGGTAAAAAAAAAAAAACTCAAGGAATGGTCAAATGAACCTTTGACTTAGGGGAAAATTAAGTGGTTACTCAACTGTGCAAATCTCTAGTGTGTTCGCATTTGGAATACTAGATCTATTCATGGACACCTCACCATTAAAAGAATATTTGCTTTGAAGAAAGTTGAACGCAGGGCGGCACAGATCATGCCAGAACTAAGTGAACTCTCAAGAGGAACGGTTGAGAGCTACATAACTAACAACACTACAAATTAAACATAACAGCGCTGACCTCGTCGAAACCTTTAAGATTGTGAACAGGTTTGAGGATATTAATCCAGACCACTTCTTGAAAGGTTCAAATGTAACCCATTTGTTGAGCTTCAAGCTCAACAAGCCACGATATGGGACCGAAAACAGGAGGTGCTTTGTCATCCCTGGGACTATAAACCCATGAACCACTTTCTCCACCACTTGTTGGATCATACCTGGAGAGGGTGTCGGGAGTTCTACTCCTCGAGCACGGCCTGTGGCCAGGCTTGACTTGGCATAACTTGGTCCATCAGGCTGGAGCTTGGAGCGGCCTATATACTGGATTTACACCCACAACAGGTTTCTTTCTTGGTGATTGGCCCCGCACTTCTTGCGGGAAGCTGTCGATTTTTCCCCTTGAAGTCTGATTTTGTTTCGGCAATATTTCTTACGATGGCCAGGAGGGTATAGGAGCCACCGATTTCCTGTCCCCGTCCAGGCCTCTAGATAGTGGCCTTCAGGTAAATTCAGATCAGTGTATCTTGAAGGTTGCAGAAAAGGTGGTGAGGTGAGGAGTATCTCATGCCATATTGCAACTTGTTAGAGCGCGCGCCCTGACAAATTTGTATCGTATACCATTAAGCCTCGTGCAGCTCGAGCTCATTAAGAGTCTGGAGTACGCACCTGTTTCATGTTGGAGTCAAATGAATGGCGACTGCTGGCCACCACAGTCGAGTCATTAAGAGAGCGTTGAGTGCAGGAGGAGACCGTCTGTTACGCGCCCAGACCCGGGAGACCTGAGAAGCAAACACGGGCGGGTTGGGAGGAGGGGAGCCAACAAGGAGGTAATTCTAGGGTGGTGGTCGTGGGCAAAACAGCTGGAGGAGATGAAAGGCCCCGGACAGTGTTGGCGGGGGAGGAAATGAGCCAGAGGGAGACTGTATGAACCATAAAGGGGGTCGTCTGGGAGGGTGATGAAAATGTGGTGTTGATGATGTGCTGTTGGTGATGATGAGGTGCTGGTGGTGTTGATAATGTGCTGGTGGTGGTGTTGACGAGGTGCTGGTGGTGTTGACGAGGGGCTGGTAGTGTTGCGTCGTGTGTTGCTCCGTGGCTGGAGGTGGCTGGTGGTGACCAGAGCCTGCCCGGGGTTCCGTGTCACAACGGCTCCTCTCACTTGGCTCTCTCCACCACCACCACCCACACCACGCCTCTCCCTCCCTCACTGCTTCCTCTCTCATTCTCCACATATTTTATCCTGTTTATGTGTGTATTTTTTTGTTGCACCGCTCCCTCTTCATCTTTCTCACTTCTATGCCGTTTTTTATACATCTCCTTATTTGCCATATTATTAATCTTTTCTCTTTCTGCTTCTTTTTAGTTCCCTTTTATCCTTTCCATTTTACCTCTCCCCTTTCATCTGACCTCTCCCCTTTCTCCTTCCCATCTTTCCTTTCTCCTTTCTTCTATCAATTTTACCGTTCTCTTTCCCCCTTATCTTTCCTTTCCATATCCTATTAGCACGGGAGATACTGGCATGTCATATCCCAATCCTGCATAATTAAACTCAACATACTGGACTGAGAGATACGGTAGGAATTGTAAAATGAACATAATGAAAAGTCAGGGTGCTATCAGCACAATTAGAGAACACTGCAAACACTAGAGGTTCACGACTCTTCAATCTCTTGTCAACAGCTACAAGAAGTATTGCTGAACCAACGATTGAAGCTTTCAAGACGGAACTGGACAAGCCTGTGCTGGGGGTTATGGGATCACCTTGGCTGTGATAGCTGTAAGGACCTCTGGGCTATGAAGACAAACTGCCAGAATTGTCCACGGGTAATCTACAGGACCATAATATAAAGCGCCCATGGCACTGGAGTGAAAGTTACGGAAGGAAATTTAGAATAGAACCAAAGAGCCACGGACAGTTGCCGGAACAACAGTGGACATTTTCAAGAGGAAACTAGATTTATTCCTCCAAGGAGTGCCGGACCAACCGGGCTGTGGTGGGTATGTGGGCCTGCGGGCCGCTCCAAGCAACAGCCTGGTGGACCAAACTCTCACAAGTCGAGCCTGGCCTCGGGCCGGACTTGGGGAGTAGAACAACTCCCAGAACCCCATCAACCAGGTATCAACCAGGACACCATCAGAGAGCACTGTATGAACATCAGAGATCCACGGCTGTTCATTATTCTCCCAGTTAGCATTATAAATATTGCTGGAACGACGATGGAATTCGTCAAAAAATAATTAGATAGGTTCCTGCAAGAAGTGCCGGAGCAGCCAGGTTGTAGTGTATATGTGAGCCTGTGGGCCGCTCCAGGCAACAGCTGCATGCCTGTTGAACCAAATTATCACAAGTCGGGGAGTAGAACTCCCTGAACCTTCTCCAGGTAAGATCCAGGTAAGGCTGAGTGAGCAAAAAGAGTTCTACAGGGAGCGTGGGCTTGTCGGTACCAGTATGCTCACTTAGTCATATCTACTTGTCAAACTTTTCAAAGGAGGTAGCTTGTATTGCCCATGCCCCGAAGAGGTGTTCCCTCACATCCATATGGCTCTTCTTCTAGTTCGATGCATACCTGACTTCCCAACCTTAACCTTATTTCTTTGTTTCTACGATACACCCGAAATAGTGTATCTGTGTGGGGGGATTGGAAGTAATGGGCGCCTTGACAGCTGGGTGGACAGCGCTTCGGATTCGTAGTCCTGAGGTTCCGGGTTCGATTCCCGGTGGAGGCGGAGACAAATGGGCAAAATGTTTCTTTCACCCTGATTCCCCTGTTACCTAGCAGTAAATAGGTAACTGGGAGTTAGACAGCTGCTACGGGCTGCTTCCTGGGGGTGGAGGCCTGGTCGTGGACCGGGCCGCGGGGACACTAAAGCCTCGAAATCATCTCAAGATAACCGTATATAAAAGCGGTAATTATTATTGTGTTTGTCTTAACCTACACACTCGGCATACAGACGGGAGCTGGTAGAGTATATTGTTGTTTGTCTTGCTCAGGGCACTGACACAAATACTGTAACTCCAGAAGGTCAGAGTTCAGTTCCCCGAGACAATTCAACTAAAAGTTTTTCTCTTGCTAATCTAATTTTATCCATTTTTGTGTGTGAATACTACTACTGATGGGTAAAAGTTGTTCATAACTGTCGTGTTGGGCGTGTGAATGGCGGACACAATCTGATTTTATTCCTGTGTTGTTTTAATGCACATCGTGCGGCTTGGGGCTGGATGTGCTCAAGTAAACTGTATGTAAGGCAATAGCTCCGACTGAGTGTCTATGTCCCATTGCCGTCCCCCCCCCTTCTTATCTCTCAAACCCTCTCTCATCTTCCCCCCCTCCTCTCTGTCTCTCTCTCTCTATCTCATCTCTATCCCGTTTCATGTGGGCTTGATGTTGCCCAGTCGTAAGCAACAGGGAGGTAACACAATTATCCCCTCTTCATCTCGCTCTCAACCTCTCCTAAACTGAAATATCAAAATATGAGAAATATGGCACAATGCGAATCTCATGACAACAAAGAGAAACCAGTTCGTGTAAAGAGCGACCGCTCCTATAAAGGGCTGTTTATCAAACTGTCTGGGCGTTTTGTTCCTCTGTGTTTGCTTGTCAGACAGCCGTTTAATCAAGTGTTCAAGAGCTTTGCTGGAATGTTTTTTAAAGTCTTTCTTTGATAACATTACACTGCCATTATTGAAATTATATTGAGTTAATACACGATCTGTTGTCTATGGCTTGTTCGTGTCACTGTAAGCCTTCGTCATTGTTAGTATTGAATTTTATTTCTGTTTTTATAGTACAGAACAGGATAAACCAATGTATGGTTTTAGTAAACCTTTCACATTACATAAATATTATTCGTTGTTAAATGTCATCACCGATTAATTTTGTACTAAATAGAATACCTGGGGGTTCCCGGGTTGACCCTAAAAAGTTGTCATTTAAGTGTTGGGGTATCCTGAATAATATAATTATCAAATGATATAGCTTTATTAAATCAGCCCCAAACATTTCATCTCTATCGACCATCTGCTTGATACCTGCTTGATGGGGTTCTGGGAGTTCTACTCCCCCAAGCTCGGCCTGAGGCCAGGCATGACTTGTGAGAGTTTGGTCCACCAGGCCGATTGATCCGGATTGATACCCACCACAGCCCGATTGATCCAGAACTTCTTTTAGAAAACAGTCTAGTTTTCTCTTGAGGATGTCCACGGGGACCTCAGATGAAGTCCACGATCTATACCGTTGAAAAGCAGAGATGTAGTAGGGACGCTGAGAGAGAACACCAAGGGACCCAAGACATTTCAACACTCTCCCACTACACATAGGGGATATAAATGGCCGGACTCACGCGGTGTTCAAGAGAGAACCTGATCACCATTTTCAAAGGATACCTAATCAATCAGGCTGTGATTCATACGCCAGGCTGCAAGCAACTGCGTCAAACAGCCTGGTTGACCAGACCACGAACCAGGAGGCCGCAGGGACGTTGATCCCAAGAACTAACAACAGGTAGACGATATGACAACCCCCCCCTACCCGCCCACCCCCCTCACCCTTCCCCTACCATCCACCCCCTCCACCTTCCGCCCAACCCCCCCCCCCACCTTCCGCCCAACCCCCCTCCACCTTCCGCCCAACCCCCCTCCACCTTCCGCCCAACCCCCCTCCACCTTCCGCCCAACCCCCCTCCACCTTCCGCCCAACCCCCCTCCACCTTCCGCCCAACCCCCCTCCACCTTCCGCCCAACCCCCCTCCACCTTCCGCCCAACCCCCTCCACCTTCCGCCCACCCCCCTCTACCTTCCGCCCACCCCCCTCTACCTTCCGCCCACCCCCCTCTACCTTCCGCCCACCCCCCTCCACCTTGCGCCCACCCTCCCCCTACAGCCCACCAGTCACCATGCAAAGTTTTGCTAGGCTAGCCCAAAGCACCTGGAGCCATATTCACAAAGCAGTTACGCAAGCACTTACGAACCTGTACATCTTTTCTCAATCTTTGGCGTCTTTGTTTAGAATTATTAAACCGTTAATGAGCTCCGAAGCACCAGGAGGCTGTTTATAACAATAACAATAGTTGATTGTGTAGTTTTCATGCTTGTAAACTATTTAATAAATGTAACAAAATCCGTCAAAGTTTTGAGGAAAGATGTACACGTTAGTAAGTACTTGCGTAACTGCTTCGTGAATCTGGCCTCTGGCCTGCAACATTGGACAACCATTCTCTTTTATAGATGTAAATACATATTATATATATTTATATAGTTTAGACTTAAGAAACTAGAATCTGGTGTGTTATTTCAACACACATTCATATTATTGGAGTGCATAAAAACAAATTCGTAACCACTGTAACAGTTTCTCACAGTTTCAAGTGTAGATGTGATAGAGCCCAATAGGCTCAGGAACCTGTACACCTGTTGATTGACGGTTGAGAGGCGGGGCCAAAGAGCCAGAGCTCAACCCCCGCAAGCACAATTAGGTGAGCACGTATAGCCTTAGGCTAGGCCTAAGCTCACTGTGGTCCCCGATAGAATATGCTTTAACTAATGCCTGTGATAGTAAGTTGAGTGTGGAACACATGCCGCCCACACTGCCATTACCCAATCAGCTGAGACTAACCCACCTACGGTATACCGCGCCCACGTTTGTTTGTTTAAGCCCAGGGCAAGCCGACCCTCTCAAGCTGGGGCTCTGAATAGCTCCCACCGCCTTAACTCTGGCAGCCATTATTTGTGGTGCCTTTCATCCGTCGTTGTTGGTCAGGTTATCTTGAGGTACCTATACCAGGCCTCCGCCCCCAGGAAGCAGCCCGTGACAGCTGACTAACACCCAGGTACCTATTTTACTGATAGGCAATAGGGGCATAGGGTGAAAGACACTGCCCATTGTTTCTCGCCGGCGTCTGGGATCGAACCCAGGACCACAGGATCACAAGTACAGCATGCTGTCCGCTCGGCCGACCGGCTCCCCTTTATTGTTTATACGTACACAGACAGGTATTATGTGGGTGTATTTCTGCGCCAACGATGGCTTCGTTGTTACGGTTCTAGATAAGTGATTTAGTTATAAGTTATAAGTTATATGCATATGGGAACGTGTCGGCTAAGCTATAATGATGTGCTAACAAAAGTGAAGCCTGATAATTGGTAATACTTTATTGGGTCTGATTCTGAAATATCTCCAGTAATAAGATTCAAAAGCGACTCTTGACAGAAGTGTTTATAAATAACGTCTAGCCTGTGGTTTGATTCATTCTTCAGTTCAAGAAAAAAAACGTTGCCTGGCGCTTTCAACTCCGTCACCCGCAGTAGTGTTTGTTTCCTCCTTACCTTCTGCCTTGTTCATTTACAGAGTACGAAATGTTGTACTTGTCGGCCCTTATTTGTACACAAGATATTTACGAAGCTGGTAGCCTAGTACCCTAATATCCTCTAGATATTTTCTATTAGCAATTCTGAATGTGACCTGAATCCAAAATTGCCTCAACTATTGTCAGAAAATAACATGATTCACATGTAACGATCTTTTTATTAATGTAGTCTACTTGTTATGACGATTCCAGAGGTAATATACTCCAATTTATCTAATACCTCACCAATAATTCATGATGGTGAATCTGTTAGCTCTGGGGATGCACCAGCTGAGTATATCCGGCACTTGGGTGTTGTTTTCAGAATACGTAAGTGCTTGCCGCAGTCTGTGTTGGGGAGGAAGTGTGCATGTGAGTGTGTGTGACATTTACAGCCTCGTGTTAATTGGAAGTCAGGTGTGACTGCTGTCTTAGGAACGACGGGAATCCACAAAAGGGGCATTTTCAAGTTCAATAAAAGTTTACCTGTGTGTGGATATATATATATATATATATATATATATATATATATATATATATATATATATATATATATATATATATATATATATATATATATGATTCATACGTTAGACTGTGTGCAGCGCCATCTAACAGCCTGGTTGACTGACCAGACGGACAATCAGGAGACCGGGTCAGAGATTTTATATTGTGTTCCTGTAATATAAAAAATATGTAAAATAACAGCTGTGCTAGGCCTCACAATAATGAAATATCAGAAAATCGAATTATCGTGTTTTTTGGCTTCTCTAAGCCTAGCAATATCAGAGTTATGTTTTATTTCGTTTTTAGATTTGTAAATCTGGCCTGGTTAACCAAATCAGGAAGCCTGGTTGGAGACCGGGCCGCGGGGACGTTGATCCTCTGAATCTTCAAAAGGTGGGTCGGTAGGTTGTTAAGGGGCATGGATATTATACAGTTGTGTTGATCTATCACATGAGATTTACTGTATGCTTAGTCAGTCCACAATGTCTTAACTTGTAAGAGACTAGGCCATGTGTGTGTGTGTGTGTGTGTAAAATCACTTCACATTGCCCTTAACTTAGTAGACAGGATGTGTGTACAACGTAGTTGAAACCTGTCGTCTTAACCGCTACACACTGTTTATATCGAAGTGTTATTTGTATGGTGTACGTGTGATATTACTTAAGAGGATCCGGGTTCTTCACGTGTAATAGGATCACGTCTGGGCCCTCAGGTGATGATAATGACCTGAGGATCTCCAGCATACCCGCCAGCGCCTCTTATAGAAACTGACTGTATATTCACGTCTGCTTGTGTTCACTGCATTTAAACTGTAAACGACCGACTCCCGTACCAGCTAAACTACTCAATTGTGCCGTTAATATCACTACTACGTGCCGGTTGGTGGTTGAATGAACTTGGATAAAATCTGATCAATATTCCTTAATAAATTAACATCTATTTGGGCAACAATCTCGCATCACGGTGTTCAGATGTTAATATTACTTTTAGTTTGGCACGTTAGCTTGAGTCTGTTGTTAACTCCATTCACAAGATGTTGGCATCTAGTAAGATGGGTCACTGGACTCTTAGATTTAAATATTTGTATAGGTTTTGTTTTGTGTTACTGTGAAATTGCACAAACATTTATCTCACAGTACCTTAACTTTAGGTAAAAAAAAAAGTAAATAACAGGCTGTTTAACAAGAATCTTTCAAACAAGAGATGCAAAACGAATAGAGGTACAAGACATTTGGGTGGAGTATTGTTGCACATTAGATCCCCATTCAAAGCTGGATAAGTCGCTGACCTGGAGAACGTGCGAAAAACCTTTACTGCCAGAATCCATTTAATAAAACGTCTAAATTATTAGCCCGCTTAAAATATCTCAAAGGTGTACTCTTTTAAAAGCGCAGGTGAGAGACATTAATAATAATAATATAGACAGAAATCTCCTCAAGAGAACAGGAGGCACGGTAGAAAGTGCTAGTTGAAAAGTAGAAGTATAGTAGGTACGTATGCTGAGAGGCAATTCTATCAACATTAAGGATTCAAAAGTTTTCAACTATTTCCTTAAATATATGGGGTATGACTAGCCAATCTCTCTTCCGGTGTTCAGAAAGTAACTTGATAAACACCTCCAGAGGATAACTGATCAACCGGGCTGTAATTAATACACGAGACTGATAGCAGGGGCGTCCAATAACCTGGTTGTGACAAGACCACTACCCAGGAGGCCGGGCAGCGGGGACATTGATTATCTGAACCACCTCAAGGTAACGAAGGTAACGTAATATTGAGGATTCTTCGTTAAAATAGGTTCATATCAATTGAATTCAGACCTACGTACCTTAAACATCATGTTGAATAAAGCGCGAGCTGATTGGTGAATGTATAAATTGTATCTTAATTGTAAATTCATACTTAACAGTCACCTGGTTGTCCCATACATTAGGGCCTCGGAAGGACACACTACAGTCTGCCTCGTGTCGAGTAAGATATACCCAGGTAACTCAGTCTTAAATTATTAATCTCCGCGTACCTACTCTTGTTACTGCCAGTTAACTTTCTAAATATACTCAGTAGGTCGCCGTGAGCATGCTCGCCGGGTGAGTAGTGGAGGCTACCTCGTGTTTTTACGGTGAGAACTTCATCTTTTATTCATGGGTCTCGTCATTCGCGGCCGGCCACCGCAGCTTCCAGTATTATATAAACACACTTTGCTTTTTAGGGATACGACGTTAGGCTGTTATGCTTAAGATGTTGTCCTGTCAGGTGCTATCCCAAGGGCCGGGGAGTATTATTCTGCGTGGTGAGTGAATGGTGTATGTAATAGAAAGAAATACAGGGAGATACGTGGACTGGTTCGCCCGTTGTTTACGTTGAGTGCGACCATGCGAACTGGGTACAGAGAATGAATACAGAGGTTCCTGACAACCGCTTTCTAATTACCACTGCTGTCATGGCGCCCGACATTCCTTACCATTACACTATTAGAATAGGTAGCCATTACCTCGTTTAATATGGGGTGATATGTGCTTATCATAGATCAATAATATATATATAGGTTTATATTAGTTTTGTTTGTGATT